>NC_064843.1:15225031-15564406 GCF_024166365.1 Elephas maximus indicus | reverse complement strand
CACTCTGAGCCAAGTTCAGCTGTGTGTTTAATCACTAAGCCAGAGCGGGGCATGGCCCAGACACACAGCGAGGTCACACACACACACACACATGACTTATTAGTGACGGTCTTCTCCTGCCTGGCCAGAAGGTCCACCCTGCCATGGCCAAGACACTGCATCTTCCCACTGACATGCACCTTGGTCTTTTTGTGTCCACGGGTCACTTGGAAACCCTGGTGGCATAGCGGTTAAGTGCTACAGCTGCTAACCAAAGGGTCGGCAGTTCGGATCTGCCAGGCGCTCCTGGAAACTCTATGGGGCAGTTCTACTCTGTCCTCGAGGGTTGCTACGAGTCGGAACCGACTCGACGGCCCTGGGTTCGGCTTGGTTTGCTTTGGTCACTTGGCATCTCAGGGCATGTGCTGGTGCATTATCCGGTATGCTCCTTGTTATAATCCTATGTCAGAGAAAGTGTCCATTTTGAAAAGGAGGAAACGGAGGTTCAAAAAAAGTCAAAAGTCTTGCCCCAAATAATTTTTTTTTCAGTTGCCATCAAGTTGGTTCTAACTCCTGGCGACCCAGTGCGTGTCAGAGTAGAACTGTGCTCCACTGGGTTTTCTTTGGCTAATTTTTCAGAGTAGATCACCAGCCTTTCTTCAGAGGCACCTCTGTGTGGACTTGAACAACCAACCTTGAGGTTTGTATCCAAGTGTTGTACTGTGTGTTAATGCCGGAGTTGAATGACCTGAGGCTAAACCCAGGGCTCAGCCTTTGGTTAGGGACTCAGACTCTGGAGTCCCGCAGCCTGAAAAAGAATCTTGGCTTCAGTAGCTGCTTTGCTGTGTGACCTTGGGAAGGTAGTGTGCCCTCTCTGTGCTTCAGTTTTGTCATCCGTAACATAGGGATATTGGCAGCACCCAAGTCTTGGGATCATTTAGAGAATTAAATGAGATAATTCACAGAAAATAGTTAACACACCACTTGGCACATGCTGACTAAATGGTACAGCTACTAAGGGGTAAGGCTGGGATTTAAATACAGACCATCTGACTTCAGAACCTGTACTTTTAGCAACTAAACTTTCAACGTGTGTACAGATATACACACATGCATTTAAAAAATGCAAATAAACATAATTAAAGGAAAAGACCACCACTCGTCTGTCAGTTTGTCATTCTGTTGTGGCTTGAATGTTGCTGTGATGCTGGAAGCTATGCCAGCAAAGTCACTCATGGTGGACAGGTTTTAGCTGAGCTTCCAGATTAAGACAAACTAGGAAAAAGGACCTGGCCATCTACTTCTAAAAACATTGGCCAGTGAAAACCTTAAGAAAAGTAGCAGAGCATTGTCTGATATAGCACTGGAAGATGAGCCCCCCAGGTTTGAGGGCACTCAAAATACTACTGGGGAAGAGCTGCCTCCTCAAAGTAGGATGGAATAAAGTTTTCGGGACCTTCATTTGCTAATGTGGCATGAATCAAAATGAGAAGAAATAGCTGCAAATATCCATTAATAATCAGAACATGGAATGTACAAAATATGAATCTAGGAAAATTGGAAGATGTCAAAAATGAAATGGAACACATAAACATCAATATCCTAGGCATTAGTGACTTGAAATGGACTGGTATTGGCCATTTTGAATTGGACAATCATATAGTCTAGTATACTGGGAATGACAGCCATCTCACTCATTGTCAAAAAGAACATTTCAAGATCTATACTGAAGTATAACGCTATCAGTGATAGGATAATACCCAAACATCTAAAAGGAAGACCAGTTAATATGACTATTATTCAAATTTACCCACCAACCACAAATGCCAAAAATGAAGAAATCGAAGATTTTTACCAACTTCTGCAATAAGAAATTGGTCAAACAAGCAATCGAGATGCATTGATTATTACTGGTGATTAGAATATGAAAGTCCGAAACAAAAAAGAAGGAATAGTAGCTGGAAAATATGGCCTTGGTGATAGAAAAGCTGCCAGAGAGCACATGATAGAATTATGGCGGGCCAATGACTTATTAATTGCAAATACTTTTTTTTCAACAACATAAACAGTGACTATACATGTGGACCACACTGGTGGAATACACAGGAATCAAATTGACTACATTTGTGGAAAGAGATGATGGAGAAGCTCAATGTCATCAGAACAAGGCCAGAAGTTGACTGCGGAATAGATCATCAATTGCGCATATGCAAGTTGAAGTTAAAGCTGAAGAAAATTAAAACAAGTTCATGAGAGCCAAAGTATGACTTTGAGTATATCCCACCTGAATTTAGAGACCATCTGAAGAACAGATGTGCCATATTGAGCACTAATGATCAAAGACCAGAAGAGTTGTGGGATGACATCAAGGACATCATACATGAAGAAAGCAAAAGGTCATTAAGAAGACAGGAAAGAAAGAAAAGGTAAAATGGATGTCTGAAGAGGCTCTGAAACTTGCTCTTGAATGTGTGTTTAATCTACTGCTAAAGCAAATAGAAGAAACGCTGAAGTAAAAGAGCTGAACAAAAGATTTCAAAGGGTGGCTTGAGAAGACAAAGTAAAGTATCATAATGAAATGTGCAAAGACCTGGAGTTAGAAAACCAAAAGGGAAGAACCTGCTCAGCATTTCTGAAGCTGAAAGAACTGAAGAAAAAGTTCAAGCCTTGAGTTGCAATATTGAAGGATTTTATGGGCAAAATATTGAATGACCCAGGAAGCACGAAAAGAAGATGAAATACAAAGTCACTGTATCAAAAAGGATAGGTCAACATTCAAGCGTTTCAGGAGGGAGCACATGATCAGAAACTGACCATACTGAAGGAAGAAGTCCAAGCTACACTGAAGGCATCAGCGAAAAACAAGGCTCCAGGAATTGACGGGATACCAACTGAGATGTTTCAACAAATGGCTGCAAAGCTGGAAGCACTCATTTATCTATGCCAAGAAATTTGGAAAACAGCTGCCTGGCCAATAGACTGTAAGAGATCCACATTTGTGGCCATTTCAAAGAAGGTGATCCAACTGAATATGGAAATTATCAAGCAATATCACTAATATCACACACAAACAAAATTTTACTGAAGATAATTAAAAAGCAGTTACAGCAGTGCATCTACTGGGAACTGCCAGAGATTCAAGTTGGATTCAGAAGAGTTTGCGGAATGAAGGATACCATTGCTGATATCAGGTGGATCTTGGCTGAAAGCAGAGAATACCAGAAAGATGTATACCCGCGTTTTATTGACTATGCAAAGGCATTCAACGGTGTGGGTCATAACAAACTACTGGTAATGTGGAGAAGAATGGAAATTCCAGAACACTTAATTATGCTCTTGAGGAACCTGTACAGAGACCAAGAGGCAGTCGTTTGAACAGAACTAGGGGATACTGCGTGGTTTAAAATCAGGAGAAGTGTGTGTCAGGGTGGTATCTTTTTACCATACTTAGTCAATCTGTACGGTGAGCATATAATCTGAGAATCCAGACTATATGAAGAAGAAGAGGGCATAAGGGTTGGAGGAAGACTCATTAACAACCTGCGATATGCAAATGAGACAACCTTCCTTGGTGAAAGTGAAGAGGACTTGAAGCACTTACTGATGAATATCAAAGATTACATCTCAACATAAAGAAAACAGAAATTCCTACAACTAGACCCATAATCAACAACATGATAAACAGAGAAAAGACTGAAGAGGTTAAGGATTTCATTTTACTTGAAAACACAATCAGCGCCCATGGAAGCAGCAGTCAAGAAATCAACTGACATATTGCGTTGGTAAATCTGCTGCAAAAGACCTCTTTGTGTGTTAAAAAGCAAAGATGTCGATTTGAGGACTAAGGTGCTCCTGACCCAAGCCATGGTATTTTCAATTGCCTCAAATGCATGTAAAAGCAGACAATGAATAAGGAGGAGCAAAGAAGAATCGATGTATTTGATTTATGGTGTTGGTGAAGAATACTGAATACGCCACGGACTGCTAGAGGAACAAACAAATCTGCCTTGGGAGAAGTACAACCAGTATGCTCCTTAGAAGTGAGAATGGCAAGACTTTTTCTCATGTACTTTGTACATGTCATCAGGAGGGACCAGTCCCTGGAGAAGAACATCATGCTTGGTGAAGTAGAGAGTCTCCAAAAAGAGGGAGACTCTCAACGAGATGGATTGACACGGTGGCTCCAACAACGAGCTCAAACAAAGTAATAGTTTTGCAGATGGCACAAGACAGGCCAACATTCTGTTCTATTGTATGTGGGGTCTATGTAAGTTGGAACTGACTCAATGGCACCTAACTACAACAACAAAGGAAAAGAACGAATAGTAATAAAACCCACAAATGATTTAGGAAATAAATGCTCACTTGATGATTTTCATCTGTTTGAAATCTCTAAGCAGTATCTTGGGAACCACATTGGTTGCATTCTCAGTCCCAGGGAGACTAGTTATCCAGCCCTCCCTGGAACACGAGAGTACTGTACAAAGAACAACAACAAAAAATTTGCCCTGGAGTCAACTCTGACTCATGACAACCTGCTATGTGTCAGCATAGAACTGTGCTCCACAATTTTCAACGGCTAATTTTTTGGAAGTTGATCACCAGGCTTTTCTTCTGAGGTGCCTCTTGGTGGACTGAAACCTCCAACCTTTTGATTAGCAGTTGACTTGATGGCAGCTGGTGCAAAGGACAGACCAGGAATCACACTTGGGTCTGGAACACAGTGTCTCCTATTCACCTCAGTCCCCAGCTCCTGGAGAAAGAGTCGGATGTCTTGCTGGTCACCTGCAAAGACCACATCTTCCATATCTAGGTTATCCATCATGCAATGCCCCTCTTGGTCTCTCTGAGGGGCCAGAGGATTAGTAGAGTGGTAAAGAGCAGGGGCCCTGGAACCAGACCCCAGTTTGAATTCTGGCTCTTAATTAGGTGTTGTCCAAAGTAGAGTATGCTACACGTCCTCACTGTATGTAGAACTCTGCAAACAGCATTTCTTCCTTGAGGGTTGTTCTGAGGATCGAAGGAGGTGAAGAGTGGCCACACAAGCACAGACACTGGCACTAGCTACGGGCTCAGTCGGGGTGACCTGTTGTTATCGTCGTGCCTCCTAGGCACCGAGGCAACGGGGATGAATAAGACCATGACGCAGCCATGTGTTCAGAGAGACTAAATTTGTCTTCCCACTCTGATGCACATTCTTTTATTGCAAAAATAGTATCTTGTTTATATTTATAACCAGTGTTCAGCTCTGTGCCAGCCCAAAGTCGATGTTTGCCTCATGTTTTACATGACTCATCAAATGTTGAGTACAATGTGGCACCCATTGCATAAAAGTTAGATTTATCTCCCCAGAACTTCTGATGGCACAGGACAGGAACCATCCCCGAAGACAAATCATCAGCCATGAAAAGGACTGGTCAGTGAGGGGGAGAGAGATACTGATGAAGAGTGAGCTAATTAAATCAGGTGGACACGGGAGAGTGTGTTGGCAACTCTTGACTGGAGGGGGGATGGGAAGATAGAGAGAGAGGGAAGATGGTAAAATTGGCACGAAACGAGAGACTGTAAGGGCTGACTCAATAGGGGGAGAGCAAGTGGGAGAAGGGAGTAAGATGTATGTAAACCTGCATGTGACAGACTGATTGGAATGGTAAATGTTCACTTGAAGCTTAATAATAAAAAAAAAAAAGTTAGATTTAGATCCCACACTTGCCTCTGCTCTGCTGTGAGAATGTGAGCAAGCTACTTAACTTCCCGGGCACTAGATGTCTGTCTTTGCTGTGAAATGAGGATAGAATCCCTTATATATAGGGTTCTGTGAGCCTTTAAGAGCCTTGGTGGCACTGTAAGAAGCCCTGATGACGCAGTGGTTAAAGCCTTCGGCACCTAACCAAAAGGTCTGTGGTTTGACCCCTCCAACTCCTCTGCAGGGGAAAGATATGGCAGTCTGCTTCCTTAAAGATTACAGGCTTGGAAACCCTACGGGGCAGCTCTACTCTGTCCTTTAGGGTTGCTCTGTGTTGGAATCAACTCGACGGCAGTGGGTTTGGTTTTAGTTTGGTGTGAGATTTTAATGAGACAATGCGTGTAAGATGTTTTGCACACTACCTGGTACACAGCTTGTGACGGTACCAGCAGAGCTGAGCTACTGTTTATTATTATCAATATTATTAAGGTATGAAAAAGGTACTATGGAAAGAGAGAAGGCAAACATGCTGGTTGCAGTAGACCAGGGCTTTTCAACCTCAGCACTGCTGGTATTTCGGGCCGGTGATTCTTTGATATGGGGGACTGTCCTGTGCATTGTAGGATGTTTCGCAGCACCCCTGGCCTCTGCCCACAAGATGCCAGCAGCATCTCCCCACTTGTGACAAACAAAAATGTCTCTGGACATTGCCAAATGACTCCTGGGGAGCGAAATCACCCCAGTCGAGAATCACTGATGTAGAAAAAAAGATGTAGAAGGATGGGAGAAATGTTGGCAACCACTCTGCAGCATCTGCACCGCTTCCTGAAAGCTGAAAGTTGGTTTGTGAGAAGGATAAGAGGTTTGGAGAATGGGGGCCAGAAATCCAGAGAGGAGAAAGAAGTAGAGAAGTTCCCGATGGACTCTGGGATTATCAGATCACTCAGTTCCTGGAGCAGAGGATGTTATTGTTACAGTGATTAACATTGTTCGAACCAATGGATAAGGCTGTGGATGTGGCCAGAGCCAGATTGGAAAGCTGTGTCCTGAAGGAAGTCACCGAAGGTGTTCACACTGGGCAGAAATTTGGGGTAGTGTTGCCAGATAAAATACAAGACACCCAGGTAAATTTGAATTTGAATTTCTGATAAACAACAAATAACGTTTTAGTAGAAATGTTATCAACATCTATGCACTGCATTGTATAGCATGAGTATATCCATGCGATATCTGGGAAATGCTTTCACAGAACAAGTATTTGGTGTTCATCTAAATGTCAAATGTAACTGGGTATCCTGTACTGTTATTTGCTAAATCTGGCAGCCCTGACTTAGGGTCATTCTTGAGGATGGGCTGGAGGAGAAGAGAATGGCAGCAGACAAACCAGTGAGGATGTATTCAGCAGCAAGTAGCAGGGAACCCTAAAACACAATAAATTTTTTTAAAAGATAATTTTCAAAACAAGTAAAAATCATGGCTTATATAGAAAAAAAAACTTCTGTCCATGTGTAAATGGACAGCAAACAGGCACACTTGAGACTCACATCAGGACTCACAAACTCAAGCGTCAGCAGGGGTCAAGAAGACCAGGGGACACAATAGACACCTTGGTATACAGTCTCCATCTAAAAAGCTTTTGAAGCCTAGGCATTTTTTTTCAGAATTTACATTAGAAAAAAAAAAAATCCAGTAGTTATATATTGGGTGAAAAATCATACTCGCTGTTTTTAACCCTGGCACACTTTGCACAGTAATCCCCGTTGCCATCAAGTCGACTCTGCCAGCGTTAAAAACAGCAAGCATGATTTTTCACCCAATACGTAACTATTTGTTTCAAAGGAGCAGCTAGTGGATTTGTGTGGCTGACCTTTTGGTTAGCAGCTGAGTTCTTAACCACTACCCCACCAGGGCTCCTCAGTAAGCACACATATCTATAATTTACAGTAAATATTATAAAGATTGCATTATATGAAATACGTAAGATACATTAATATCGTAACTTCACTTTCACAAAGATGTTCTCACATTTTCATGGAAAGATAGGGCCCTTTTTTTTAAAAAAAAATAATATTTGTGGTGTTTTCAGTGAAAGCTTACCCAGCAAATTAAGTTCCCATTTGACAATTTCTATACAAAACATTTAGTGGCATAAGTTATATTTATCACGATGTGTCAACATTCTCTTTGTTTATGCTCTGGTTGTTTCATTCCCAGTACTCTAGTTTCCCTGCTGCCTTATCATCTCATCTTTGCTTTAGAGTGATTGTTGACTTTTTGGTCTCACATAGACTTTTTCACAGAAACTTGAGTATAAGAAACAGTTCATGTTTGTAATAAATCTGTACTAAGAAAATGGCAGAGTCCCTTGGGTGGTATAAATGACTAAGGGCCTGCTGCTAACTAAAAGGTTAGCAATTCAAGTCCACCCAGAAGTGCCTTGGAAGAAGGGTCTGGAAATCTACTTCCGAAAAATTCTCCATTTAAAAACCCTTTGGAGCATAGTTCTACTCTGACACACTTGGGCTCACCATGAATGGGGGTTGACTCGATGGCAACCATTTTTTTTTGTTTGTTTTTGTTTTTAAATAAATGGTAGTTCAAGGAAGATGACAAATGAAAACTGATCCTGGGACTAAGGCTAAATAAAGAGGATAGAGTGGTGGGGACCGAGGTGAACTGGGGAACACAGTTCTTTTAAAGGGAGCAGCCACTACCCAGTTTCAGCCAATTGTAAGAATGTCGCCAAACCATTTTATTTTTTCATGAGAAGTTAGAACTTGAATTGTTATATCTGGGTCCCTGCTTATTAAATGCTAGCAATTAATTCCTGCTTTGTGAAACACTCTGCCCTCTAGCAAGATGATGAGAAAAATCAATCACGAAGAGCCTGCCCCTTATTTTTCCCTGACTTGGTCGAGTCATGCAAATGGATCAGTAAGCAGGCTATGTGCTGGCAGATGAAAGAACTGGGTGCCGAGAGTCAATGGTTGTGGCAGTTCACAGGGGATAAAGACAAACGTCCAATAACCAACCAGTTGCTGTCAATTCAATTCCTACTCTTAGCGACCCTATAGGACAGACTGGAACTGCCTCATAGAGTTTCCAAGGAGCGCCTGGTGGATTTGAACTGCTGACCTTTTGGTTAGCAGCTGTGGCAGTTAACCACTATGTGACCAGGGTTTCCAAATGTCCGATAAAACATATGAAATGTTTCAACTTCATGATAATCAAGAAAATGAAAATTACAACACAGGCTTACTCATGAGAGACCTTTTTTTCTTTTTCCCACTAAGCAAAATACAAAATAATTTTGTACCTGTTAGTACCTCATTTTAGCCTGGGTACAAGAAACCCTTTCTGAAGAGTAAAAACAAATACTGCGCTGACAGATTAAAACAGAAACTGAGAAAAAGATGGCAGGCTTTTCATGGGCAGATTTTAATGGTATCAGTATAACCGTCATCTCTGTGTTTTCCTTTCTAGTGTAGGGTCTCTCCACTTTTATTTATTCACACATGCATTTTGCCATAGTCCCCATGCCAGCTGAAATACTACTTACATATTTTCTTAAAATTGACTGACAATTTTACTTAATTCATTTAAAAAGAAAATTGAACATGACTACAATACATGGAAAACCAGTAGCATGTCCCACAAATAAAAGGTAACATTAGAAAATAAACCCAGGAGCCTGGGTGGTTGTCTTAGTTATTTAGTGCTGCCATATCAGAAATACCACAAGTGGATGGCTTTAACAAAGGGAAATTAATTTTCTCACAGTCTAGTAGGTTACAAGCCCAAATTCAGGGCGTTGGCTGCAGGGAAAGGCTTTCTCTCTCTGCTGGCTCTGGAGAAAGGTCCTTGTCCTTAATCTTCCCAGGGTTGAGGAGTTTCTCAGGTGCAGGGACCCCGTGTCCAAAGAATGCACTCGGCTCCTGCTTTCTTGGTGGTATGAGGTCCCCAACTCTCTGCTTGCTTCCCTTTCCTTTTATCTCTTGAGAGATAAAAGGTGGTGAGAGCCACACCCCAGGGAAACTCTCTTTACATTGGATCAGGGAGGTGACCTGAGTAAGGGTGGTGTTACAATCCCACCCTAATCTTTTTAACATAAAATTACAGTCACAAAATGGAGGGCAACCACTCAATACTGGGAATCATGGCCTAACCAATTTGATACACACATTTTGGAGGGGACATAATTCAATCCATGACAGTAGTGCAAGCAGTTTGCGATCTGCTGCTGACCAAAAGACTGGTGGCTCAACTTCTACCCAGTAGCTCCATGGAAGAACGGCTTGGTGAACTGCTTCTGTAAAGATTACAACCAAAAAAAAAAAAAAAGCCCCTACAACAAACATAAATGTTTTATATTTTAGCTAAATCCTGTCGCTTGCCTAAGATCCACACCTGAGGGCTGCTCTGTTTAAAGATGTTAAGGAAATTCTAGCATCACACTAAGACTTTCTCCTGGACACATTCAGCAGCATTAGTTCATAAAATTGAAAGGAAATATGCCTTCTCACTTATTGACTATCTTGTTATCTAACACTTCACATTTACGACAAAAGTAAAAAATCTACTACTTTACACATTAACAATGAACATCCAGCAGTAATGAATACCAAGGTGCAAGGCGAGAGTAACACTGGCTGTGATGGTTAAAGTTATGTGTCAGCTTGGCTGGGCCATGATTCTCAGTGGTTTGGCACTTATGTAATGATGTGATGTGGCAGTTAAGTAATGATGTAGCCATCCTCTATTTTGTGATCTGATGTAGTCATCCTCCATTTTCACATAACCCCCGTTGTGCATAACAACCTGATCTTTGGAACCTAACCATGTTGATTAGTGAGGAGAAGGTGTAGCTTTCTCATTTTCTCAGTTAGTGATTCAATGTTATTTAAAGCTTACTTTATAACCCAGTGCCATTGACAAAGTAAAATTATTTTCCATAGAATTTGTTGTGAATCAGCTGTCCTAGTATACTATTGATCATTTATTAATTGAATTGAATATATCTGGATTACTACTTGGTCTGTTCCCACCAACCAACTACTATGCCAAACTATCATTGATTCAGCTATTACTACACTGTGCTATTTTTCCTGCATCCTAACACAACCCTTTGAATTATTCTTTCATACAAATTGTTTAATCATTCTTACTCTCCATTTTAAGGATGAGAAAAAAAGGCTTAGAGTAATTAAGAAACTTAGCCAAGTTCATACAACTACTTAGTGGTAGAATTGAAATTCAAATCCAGATGTGATGTTCTTTTAATAGCTTGAGATTGTTTGCCTTTCAGGCCAACCCTCAACTTAACGAGGGTGTCACCCCTCAATCCCCACTCCCATGACTTACAAAACAAATGGTACTCAGATAGCTTTCCTCTGTCAGAGAGGTAGAAGAAAAACACTTCCTACAAGTGTTATTTTATTCTTAGGAACAAGAGGGGTGGTGGCGGTGGGGTTTTAGACTCTTAAGATCAATCCAAACTGAGCTATATTTTTACCCACATGATTAAAATTAGCAGCCAGCCCATCTTTAAGGAGAACAAGTGTCCCTAAATAAAACAACATGAATTCTGAGAAAGGGAATGTGTCTTGGCCTTCTTACCTGTTAACGGATTTCCAGAATTTTGGGGGTTAATCCTAGCTAAAGAAGCCTTGGTTTCTTTGAATTCCAGAAGATGGAAGCGCCTGTCACTCCTTTATCAACTGCCTCTCAGAGGAATTCATCCATCCATCTGTCCATCCATTCAACCACCCATTCACTTAACCACTGCCTCGCCCATCCAAATACTCATCCATCTATTCATCCAAGCATCCACCCAACCTCCCTTCCTTGCTTCCTTCCTTCCTCCCTCCTCCCCTTCCTCTTTCCCTCCTCCCTCTGCCTTCCTCCCTCCTTCCTTCCCTTCCTTTCTTCCACATTTATTAAGCACTTACTATATGCCAGGAAACCCTGGTGGCGTACTGGTTAAGAACTACAGCTGCTAATCAAAAGATTGGCAGTTTGAATCCACCAGGCGCTCCTTGGAAGCTCTATGGGGCAGTTCTACTCTGTCCTACAGGGTCACCTCGAGTCAGAATCGACTCGATGGCAGCAGGTTTGGTTTTTTTTTGGGGGGTACCATATGCCAGGCCCTGTACTAGGTGCTAAGATTACAGCAGGACACAAAGATACAAAGGCTGTAATTTCTGTCTAGGCCACAGACTAAGGAGAGAAAGACACAAGGATAAACTAAAAAAAAAAAAAAATGCTAAAATAGCAGTAAACAAAGGGGGAAATCTGAGACAGAGAAGTAGATGCTCAGTCACAGCCTGGGGTGGGGAGAAAGGCTTCCTGGAGGAGGCATCTTATAAAGTGAGAGTTGAAGAAAAAGGACGCACCAATCAGGTGACAGTCAGAGATCTGGCAAGGTGAAGAAAGTTGTTTCCAGCACAGAGAGTCACATGTGCAAAGGCCCTGCGCACACAGGCTTCCAATAGTATGGTGCTGGAATAGAGACCCCGAAGTTCAGGTGATGAGGGGCCTGCCTTGCCCTAGATGGCTCTTCCTCGACACTCCCATCCTCACTAGGGCTCTTGCTGCCTAAGGCTTGGTTTTCATTTGTGTTTGCATTCTTTTGTTGGCCAAATCTTGGTCAATATTGTTCCAGTTTGTTTGGCGCCAGGGTTAAATGCCACAGTATAACTTAGAGCACTTAAGTTTTAGTATCCCACCTGGGATAGTCAGAGAATCCTGTCAAACAAGAGGCTGAGCGTCCTCCCAGCCCATTTCTCTTGGCCTAGGGCCGCCTTTTGGTGGACTTTTAATATGAATTCTGTTACCTGCAGACAAATGGCATGGAGACTCTGAGGTCTGAGGTTAAACCAGCACGGGGTTTGCTTTTTGCATTTTCTTGGTGTTGCCACGGAGGCCATCAGCCACCCCCAACCTTTCACTATGTGACTGAGGGTTGAAAACCTGTCTGTTTTCTTTACCCTTTTGCACCTCGCTAGCATGTGGTATGCATCATTTGCAGCAATGACTTTATGGGCAATTCAAACCTGTCACTCTCAAAATACTGTCCTGCCTGACATTGGTTTCATTTGCAACCTTAAGACAAGGTGGGTTTGGAATTGGAAAGGGTGGGTAACCTTGGGCAAGTGACTTACCCTCTCTGGGACTCAGTTTTCTCCATCTGTAAAAAGGGTGAGGAACCCTGGTGGAGCAGTAGGTTAAGCATTAGGCTGCTAACCCAAAGGCTGGCAATTCAAATCCAGCAGCTGCCCCTTGGAAACCCTATGGGGGAGTTCTACTCTGTCCTATAGGGTCGTTATGAATGGGGATCGACTCAATGACAATGGATTAAAAAGGGAGGGTGATAATAACACATACCTCATGGAGCTTTTATGAGGATTAAACAAATTAGTTGTGCTCAGAGCAGTTCCTGGCACAGAGTAAGCACATGGGAATGACTGTTAAATACAGTAAATAAATAGGGGTGGGGTATAGGGTAATGGCTAAGAGCAAGGGTGCTGGAGACAGGCAGCGTGGCGCCTGACATACAGTAAGTGCTTCCTCCACGTTTGCAAGTATTAATTTACCATAATTTTTACCCCTCTTACTGATTCAACTCATTCTCCAAAATAAGAGAGGAGTTTTGAAAACCAGGGCCCCCTGCTTCCTCGACCAATTGTGCCATCCGTAAGAATGCATCTATAACTGCTGATTTCCGGGAATGTTTTCTCTTGTCTGAGTTACAGTGTGTAAAAGCTCATAAAAGGACCCTGCCCTGTTTGAAAGCTGAGAACAGCTGTCAGGGAGCATGTGCTGTTAGAGATCTTAGACAGCCCCACGCCCTTCCCACCAAGCTGGTTTCTGAAGGGCGGCTTTGGGTTCTTGACAATATCTACTACCAAAAAAAAAAACCAAAACTGTTGCCACTGAGTCGATTCCAACTCATAGCAACCCTACAGGACAGAGCACAACTGCCCCATATGGTTTCCAAGGAGCATCTGGTGGATTCGAACTGCCGACCTTTTGGTTAGCAGCCATAGCTCGTAAGCACTATGCTACCAAGGTTTCCATCTACTACCAAGAGGGAAGTATTTCAGTGACTGGGTCCTGCCCACCTGTCTTCTCCTCCATTACTGTGGAGAGGTAACTTATGAGGGAATGATGATGAGAGCTGTCCAGGGGTGCTTACCACTAGGGAAACAGACAGCTCCCCTGGATGAGGACAGATCAAGGGGATTTCTTTCCAAAGGATTTGATTACAAAGCTGGGGGTGGGGCGGGGTGGCACGGGGATGCTCGAGGTGTATCAGAAGGATGAGGATAGCATGGAACCCCAAAGGTATCAGCAATGGCCTTGAAGGAGAGAAGGTGGGATGAAGCTGGTGGCTTTACGATAGCAGTGACTTTCTGTCAAGGGACACGGCCAGCCCAAGGCCATCTAACACTCTTCCATTTCTGTCATTTCCTGCCCAGGACCTCCCCCGGCCAGACCCACCCGGAAGCCCTGGGCAGAGCATCCTCATTCAAGGATGCCATCAGCTGTGTGGTGACATGGGCTGCAGAGATGGGCCCTGGGAGGCAGGGAGCAGGTGGAGATAGGTGGGGTGTAGATCAGAGGGGCAAACAGGAGAGGCAAGGCTGATGAGGTACCCCGATTTGGCGGCATTGGAGAAGCTGGTCTTTCCTGCCCATTTATCTATCTACCTACCTACCTATCTCAATCCACCTATCTACCTACCTATCTACCTGCCTATCTACCTACCTACCCGCCCACCCACCCATCCATCTGTCCATCTTATCTCTATGCATGTATGTATGTCTGTATGTATATATGTATCTGTCTGTCTGTCTACCTCTCTTAGTTATCTAGTGCTGATACAGAAATACCTCAAGTGGATGGCCTTAACAAATAGAAATTTATTCTTTCACAGTTTAGGAGGCTAGAAGTCTGAATTCAGGGCATCAGCTATAGGGGAAGCCTTTCTCTTTCTGTTGGCTCTGGGAAAGTCCTTGTCATCATTCTCCCCCTGGTCTAGGAGCTTCTTAGCACAGGGACTCTGGATCCAAAGGATGTGCTCTGCTCCTGGCACTTCTTGCTTGGTAGCAATGAGGTCTCCCTCTCTCTCTGCTCAATTCTCTCTTTTATATCTCAACAGAGATTGACTCAAGATACAACCTAATTCTGTAGATTGAGTCCTGCCTCATTAATATAACTGCCCCTAATCTTGCCTCATTCATATCATAGAGGTTAGGTTTTACAACATAAAGGATAATCATACCAGATCACAAAATGGTAGACAACCACACTATACTGGGAACATGGCCTAGCCAAGTTGACACACATTTTGGGTGGACACAATTCAATCCATAACACTATGTATGTGTGAACCTATCTACCTACCTACCTGCCTGCCTGCCTGCCTTTCGGTGCTTATTTTGTGGTAGGCACCACGCACCACAACATCATCTTATTTAATCCTCACAGGCACCCTGTAGGCCAGGCCAGAGGCTTTCAAACTTTTGATGGCCACTTACAATTAAGAAATACATTCTTCATTAGGAGCCCATTCATACCAATGCAGACATAAAACACAGAGACAAACACTCATCTGAAAAAATAATTTTATTTACTCCATGTGATACAATTCTGCGATTTCAATTCAGTGATACTCTATTCTATTCTGGCCCCTTAAAAAAAGTTTCTGTGAGCCACAATATTGATTTTATGAATCATTACTGGGTCGTATTCTTATTATGCCCATTTTACAGAAGAGAAAATGTTTCAGGACCTGAGGAAACCCAGGCAATCGGAATCAGCATTGAGATTTGAACCCATGACTTCCCTGGTACAGAGAATTAACCACGATGTGGAGCTGCCTCCCACATTGCACCTGTTCAAGGACACATAGCTCAAACACGAGGGCACAGCGGGAGCCCAGCTTGCTTCATGAAGGAGAGCTGTGAAGTCCCACCCACCTGTCCCTTAGCTCAGTGCTTCTCAGTCCTGGCTGTCCACTGGAATCTCCTGGGCACTATGATTCCATACATCTGGGGTAGGCATACCTGGGTGGTACAAATAGTTGACGTGCTTAGGCTGCTAACTGAAAGACTGGAGGTTCGAGTCCAACCTGGTGCCTTGGAAAAAAAGGCCTGGCAATCCACTTCCAAAAAATCAGCCATTCCAAACCCCACAGAGTCCAGTTGTACTCTGACACACATTGGGTAGCTGTGAGTCAGAATTGGCTCCATGGCAACTGGGTTTTTTTTAGGTCTGGGGCAAGGCCTGAGCAGGGGTATTTTGTTTTATTTTAAGGCTGCTCAGGTGATTTCGTTGTGCAGCCAGGGTGAGAATCCCTCTGAGAAGAGCCATATCAGACTCACACTTCTTCTCTCAGCAAAGGCTGAGACTGCAAAGGAGACTAACCAATTTGCTGGGGCATTTTCAACCAGAGAAGATTAAAAAATATGTACACACAGAAACACCAAGCATATTATTAAAGCAAGCAAGTGTGCAAAACACAGTACTCTTTCAATTGCGGTATTGTTTCACTTTCCTCCCAGCTGGCTCACAAGTGTGTAATTCCACCACGGAACTGGCTGTGGGGAGAGAAAAACGAAGTACGCTGTCTCGATTTGTCTGGAACTATCCACTTTCACTCAACCTTCCCTCGAGGGCAGGAGAACAATAGTCCCTTTGTGAGGGCTTTGTAGCTTGACTCTGAACCTGCCTTAATAATTCGTGCTTTTCTGTTTGTGTCGAATTATTCAAAGGCCCTGGGTCACGAGATCCTTCTCTAAATTGGAATACTGCCTTATTTTCATATCTGTGGGATAAAAACCCCAAAGAATACAGTAAAATTGATTTTCCTCCTCCAGAACAGGTTGAGGAATTTATGAATTTTAAGTGGTTTCTCTACATGAAAAGCTTGTTCTTGCAGCAAGAGACCTGGCGTTGATGAATCGTGGACCAGTCCATTCTCAACAAGGTCCCGCCCATTTCCTCCTTAGGAAGCAGCGTGAAGAATCCACGGTTGTTTGTTGTTGTTGTTAGTTTTTTCCTGATATAGAAACAGTGTCACCTCCGTAACAGCATAAATGCCCACGCCACATATTTAGCTAATAAATAAGGATGAAAATCTCCTACTTGTTTCCAGATTTGAAAAAGCCACACTCCCACTGAACTGTGCAAAAACGTTAGAGAATTCATTATGGTGACTTCTTAAACCTCAGCGTGTCCAGCTCTTAAATGGGTAACGAGGTCCCTTTCTCCAAAAAAAAAAAAAAAAGTTGACATACTCCAAGAAAATGATGAAATGCCAAATCTGAGACTAGCTTTGAGCTTCACGGTTCTTCATGTAGAAACGTGCAGATGAATGCCTCCTAACAGCCATCGTTACAGCTCATTAAAGGAGCCCTGGCGTCGAAGTGGTTAAAAGCTCAGCTGCTAATCAAAGGATCGGCAGTCTGCTCCAGTAAAGATTACAGGTTAGGAAACCCTATGGGGTGGTTCTAGTCTGTCCTATATGGTCACTAGGAGTCGGGATTGACTCCACGGCACACAACAATAACAACATAGCTTGTTATAAAAGCAGGCATTTATTGGATGTTTTCTGTGTGAGGGATATCTTGCCAAATTCTGGTGGGGACTATCTCATTAATCCCAATAATAACTATATCAACTAGAAAACATAAATCTCACTTTTCAGATGGTGAAGTTGCATTCGAGTGAGCTTAATAACCTGCCCCAGGTCACACAACCTCCAGCTGGCACTGCCGAGAGAGGAACACAGGTCCCAGGGCTCCTGAGGATCCAACCACTGTAGCCCCCTCTCCAAAAAAACAAAAACAAAAACACCATTGCTGTTGAGTCCATTCTAACTCATTGCAACCCTATAGGACAGAGTAGAACTGCCCCATATGGTTTCCTAGGCTGTAGTCTTTAAGGAAGCACTTTTTGTCCCATGAAGCAGCTGGTGGGTTTGAACTGCCGATCTTTTCTTAGCAGCCGAATGCTTAACCACTGCACCACCAGGTCTGTTCCCCAAAGAGTGAGGGATGTCACTGATGGACAGCAAGATGCTTTTAGGTAGCACACATATGAAATTGGAGTAATTTAAGTGAATAAATCAAATGATGAATATATCAAGTAGTGGCCTACACATGATTTTACACATATTATTGTCTAGGACAGGACAAATAGAAATAAACGGATTATAGGAAAAATATTGACTAAATAATAATCCAAGTATATTAAAAAAAAAGAAAAGCCTTCATGTCGATTCTGACTCATAGTTACACTAACAGACAGAGTGGAACGGCCCCATAGGGTTTCCTAGACTATAATCTTTACGGAAGTAGGCTGCCACATCTTTCTCCTGTGAAGAAGCTAGTAGATTCGAACCGCTGACCTTTCAGTGCTTGCTATGTAGTTAAAAAAAAAATAGGTGCCATCAAGTCGATTCCAACTCATAGCAACCCTATGTAAACAGAACAAAACACTGCCCGGTCCTGTGCCATCCTCACAATCGTTGTAATGCTTAAGCCCATTGTTGCAGGCACTTTGTCCATCTCATTGAGAACCTTCCTTTTTTTCACTGACCGTCTACTTTACCAAGCATGATGTCCTTCTCCAGGGACTGGTCCCTCCTGATAACATGTCCAAAGTATGTGAGACTTAGTCTCGCCATCCTTGCTTCTAAAGGAGCATTCTGGTTGTACTTCTTCCAAGACAGATTTGTTCATTCTTTTGGCAGTCCATGAAAACAAAAAACAGATTTGTTCATTCTTTTGGCAGTCCATGAAAACAAAAAACAGATTTGTTCGTTCTCTTGGCAGTCCATGGTATATTCAATATTTTTCTCCAACACCACAATTCAAAGGCATCAATTCTTCTTCTGTTCCTTATCCATGCATATGATGTGATTGAAAATACCATGGCTTTGGTCAGGCGCACCTTGGTCTTCAAGGTGACATCTTTGCATTTCAACACTTTAAAGAGGTCCTTTGCAGGAGATTTGCCCAATCCAATGCATTTTTTGATTTCTTGACTGATTCTTCCATGGGTGTTGATTGTGGATCCAAGTAGAATGAAATCCTTGACAATTTCAATCTTTTCTCCATTTATCATGATGTTGCTTATTGGTCCAGTTGTGAGGATTTTTGTTTTCTTTATGTTGAGATGTAATCCATACAGAAGGCTGTGGTCTTTGATCTTCATCAGTAAGTGCTTCAAGTCCTCTTCACTTTCAGCAAGCAAGGTTGTATCAATTGCATAACGCAGGTTGTTAATGAGTCTTCCTCCAATCCTTATGCCCCGTTCTTCTTCATACAGTCCAGCTTCTTGGATTATTTGCTCAGCATACAGATTGAATAGGTATGGTGAAAGGATACAACCCTGACGCACACCTTTCCTGACTTTAAACCATGCAGTATCCCCTGTCTGAACAACTGCTTCTTGATCTACGTACAGGTTCCTCATGAACACAATGAAATGTTTTGGAATTCCCATTCTTCACAATGTCATCCATAGTTTGTTATGATCCACACAGTTGAATGCTTTTGCAAAGTCAATAAAACACAGGTAAATATCTTTCTGGTATTCTCCACTGTCAACCAGGATCCATCTGACGTCAGCAGTGATATCCCTCGTTCCACGTCCTCTTCTGAATCCAGCTTGAGTTTCTGGCAGCTCCCTGTCAATGTACTGCTGCAACTGCTTTTGAATGATCTCCAGCAAAATCTTACTTGCGTGTGATATTAATGATATTGCTTGATAATCTCCACATTTGGTTGGATCACCTTTCTTGGGAATAGGCATAAACATAGACCTCTTCCAGTTGGTTAGCCAGGTAGCTGTCTTCCAAATTTCTTGGCATAGACAAGTGAGTACTTCTAGTGCTGCATCCATTTGTTGAAACATCTCAGTTGGCATTCTGTCAATTCCTAGAGCCTTGTTTTTCACCAATGATTTCAGTGTAGCTTGGACCTCTTCCTTCAGTACCATTGGTCTCTGCTCATATGGTACCTCCTGAAATGGTTGAATGTTGACCAATTCTTTTTGGCATAATGACTCTGTGTATTCCTTCCATCTTCTTTTGATGCTTCCTGCATCCTTTAATATTTTGCCCATAGAATCCTTCACTATTGCAATTTGAGGCTTGAATTTTTTCTTCAGTTCTTTCAGCTTGAGAAATGCCAAGTGTGTTCTTCCCTTTTGGTTTTCTATCTCCAGCTCTTTGCACATGTCATTATAATACTTTACTTTGTCTTCTCGAGCCGCCCTTTGAAATCTTCTGTTCAGTTCTTTTACTTCATCGTTTCTTCCTTTTGCCTTAGCTGCTTGATGTTTGTGCGCAAGTTTCAGAGTCTCTTCTGACATCCATTTTGGTCTTTTCTTTCTTTCCTATCTTTTTAATGACCTCTTGCTTTCTTCGTGCATGATGTCCTGTCAGTTTGTTGTACTGTGGGGGCTTGCATGTTGCTGTGATGCTGGAAGCTGTGCCACCGGTATTCAAACATCAGCAGGGTCACCCATGGTAGACAGGTTTCAGTCTATTTCTGAAAAGAGTTAGCTAGTGAAAACCTTATGAATAGCAGTAGAACATTGTTTGATATAGTGCTGGAAGATGAGCCCCTCAGGTTGGAAGGCACTCAAAAGATGACTGAAAGAGCTTCCTCCTCAAAGTAAAGTTGACCTTAATGACGTGGATGGGGTAAAGCTTTCGGGACCTTCATTTGATGATGTGGCATGACTCAAAATGAGAAGAAATAGCGGCAAACGTCCATTAATAATTGGAATGTGGAATGTACTAAATATGAATCTAGGTAAATTGGAAGTCATCAAAACTGGAATGCACAAGCATTGATATCCCAGGCATGAGTGAGCTCAAATGGACTGGTATTGGCCATTTTGAATCAGACAATCATATGGTCTAGTATGCTGGGAACAAGAACTTAAAGAGGAATGGTGTTGCTTTCATCGTCAAAAAGAATATTTCGAGATCTATTCTGAAGTACGGTGCTGTCAGTGATAGAATAATATCCATATGCCTACAAGAAAGACTAATTAATATGACTAGTACTCAAATTTACGCACCCACCACTAAGGCCGAAGATGAAGAAATTGAAGATTTTTACCAACTTCTGCAGTCTGAAATTGATCAAACATGCAATCAGGATGCATTGATAACTACTGGAGATTGATTGGAATGTGAAAGTCGGAAACAAAGAAGAAGGATTGGTAGTTGGAAAACATGGCCCTGGTGATAGAAACAACGCTGGAGATTGCATGATAGGATTTTACAAGACTAATGACTTCTCCATTGCAAATACCTTTTTTTACTAACATAAACTGCAACTATATACATGGACCTCACCAGATGGAATACACAGGAATCAAAAGGACTACATCTGTGGAAGGAGACGATGGAAAAGCTCAATAACAATTCGGAACAAGGCCGGGGCCCACTGTGGAACAGACCATCAATTGCTCATATGCAAGTTCAAGCTGAAAATGAAGAAAATCAGAGCAAGTCCACGAGAGCCAAAATATGACCTAGAGTATATCCCACCTGAATTTAGAGACCATCTCGAGAATAGGTTTGAGGTGTCGAACACTAATGACTGAAGACCAGACAAGTTGTGGAATGACATCATACATGAAGAAAGCAAGAGGTCATTAAAAAGACAGGAAAGGAAGAAAAGTGCTTCCTGTATGCAGTACTTTCCACAGATAAGTTCTGGGTGCTCTCAAGTTGATTTCAACTCATAGCAATCCCGTGTGACAGAGTAGAACTACCCCATAGGGTTTTCTAGGCTATAGTCATTAGCAGATTGCCAGGTCTTTCTCCTGTGGAGCCGCTAAATAGGTTTGAACTGCCAGCCTTTCAGCATGCAGCCAAGTGCTTAACTGTTGTACCATCAGGTCTCCTTAGAGAATATGCTAGGCCCTTGATGAATATTTTTTTTGGATGAATTAAGTCATCATTCCTAGAATCATAGTCCCCAAATATAATAATCACAGGTCCTAGTTGTCCAGGGGTAGGGGGTATATTCACAATTCTGCTTTTCCCATGGGTTCAGCCCAGTGTTGAGGAGCTGGCGAACCTTCAGTAATTGTCTCCGAGTATGTCATGTCATGTGATTGAAGGAGCCCGGGTGACCCAGCTCCACATGCTGGCCTATCACTGACTTGCTGTGTGACCTCGGACAAGTCACTTTACCTCCCTGAACCCAGTTTTTCTCTTCATAAAATATAGAAGGTGGATAAATTAAACTCTAGAGAATACCACAAATACTAGAATATTATGCTGTTGGGAAGGAGCTCCGGTGGCACCATGGATAAGTGCTCAGCTGCTAACTGAAAGGTCGGCAGGTTGAGCCCACCCGCTGCTCCCCAGGAGAAAAGAGCTGTTCTCATAAAGATTACAGCCTCGGAAACCCTATGCGGTAGTTCTACTCTGTCCTGTAGGGTCACTATGAGTTGGAATCAACTCGCTGGCACACCACACAACAACAACGTGCTTCTAGGAGAGAAGAGTTAATTATTCAAGAAAAATTTCTTGGGCACCTCCTCCAGCTATTTCTTCTGTGAGGTAATATAGCACCAAAGATAGCAGTGGGGATCATTTAGATTAAAATTACTTAATTAAAAGTGAGGCAGATTAAACTCCCTTGCCGTCAAGTCGATTCCAACTCATAGCAACCCTATAGGACAGAGTAGAACGGCCCCATAGGGTCATCTTTACAGAGGCAGACTGCCATATCTTCCTCCCGTGGTGCTGCTGGTAGGTTCGAACTGCTGACTTTTTGGTTAGCAGCCGAGTGCTTAACCATTGTGTAACCAGGACGCCTTCAAGGCAGATTTAAATTGTCTTCACCACTTTTTCCTGTGTGACTCCAGCAACTTTCTTAAATTCCCCGTGCCTCGGTTTCTTCATCTGCAAAATGGGAGTGTGTTTATCCCGTAGGAAGCATTTGAGCAGTAGAGTTATACACGTATAGTGCTTATGAGCCGATGCTTGGCACATGTCAAACTCTTATTAATGTTAGCTCTCACTTTTACTCGTATGTGCCAGGCACGGGTCTAGGTGAGAATTGGGGGACTGATTTCCCAGCTACCCAAATCATATCCACCCTCTAAAGGACTAAAGGCAAGGATGCTGGGGGTTATGCTTAGTATCATACTGTGTTCACCGAGATCAATCTGCAGAAACCAGTGAGCTTGCAAACAGGAGGTTGAAACACCACGTGTACTTCCTGAAGCAACCAGCAGGTGGTGCAGTTGGATTAAATTTTTGATGATCCGGCTGAAGCGCTCCCCCCGCCCCCCACCTCCACCCCCAGCCCGGGGTTTTGTGAAACAAGAAACAACTGTCTTTTTACTTGATCAACACTCTGAATCATTGGCATCTGGAATAAGTAAAGGCTTTACTTGCTACTTAATGCTCTAGAAATATCAAAGGAAATGTTCTGCTACTTTGTGCTCACTCTCAAAACGCCAGCATCATGTGCGTCACCTGGAGACGTGTTAGAAGGGCTGCACCTGAAGCTCCGGGGGCGGGCCTGGACAGGTGTGCTTAACTAGCCCAGTTGGTGATTCCGCGGCAGGCTGCAGCTGGAGACCCGCCTTGCTAGTGCAAACCCATTGTGGTCGAGTCAGTTCCGACTCAGAGTGACCCCATGTGACAGAGTAGGACTGCCTCCTGGGGTTTCCTAGGCTGCAATCTTTACAGGAACAGATGACCAGATCTTCTCCCCTCCCCTCCGCCCCCTCGGAGCCGCTAGTGGGTTTGAGTCGCTGCCATTTTTAAACCAAGCGCTGAACAAGTGGGTTTGAGTCGCTGCGTTTTAAGCCAAAAGCTTAACCACTGCGCCGCCAAGGATTCTTGCTAGAGCAAAGCCCAGCAAAGGTGAGATGTTCTGATCTAAGTGTCAGCAGGTAAAGTGACAGGACGCTTGGTAAGTCTCACTATTCAAGCCTGGTTGAAGGAGCAGCAGTTGCCAATCAACAAGGTGGTTAGCAGAAAAGCAGAACCTTGGGACCCAGCCCAGACCTGTTGGATCAGAATTTGCATTTTAACAAGACCCCAGGAGATGTTTAGGCACAGCCCCTTTCTCTCACCCTCTTCTTCGCCTCCTCTCTTTCCTCTTTTCTCTCTCCCTGGGTTTTCCTTTGCCATCCGCACTTGTCATTTTTTCAGTGACCACTCTAACTGCACCACACTTAGCGTCAGCTGCTAATGAGAAAAAGAACCAAAAGGTGAAAAACAATCTTCCTCTTCCTGGCCTGGAAGAACTTTCTAGAAGCCTAGTAGAGGAGACAGACAGCTAAACATGTAACACAAGACCATGTCTATCACGAGCTGCAGGAGCAAGAGGTAGGAAGGATGCTTTGGGGTGGAAGTAAGCATGTCCGAAAGCTTCACAGAGAGGGTGGCAGTTGAGCGACCTTTAGAAACCCAGTGAAGAGCTCCCCCCACCCGCCCCCCGCAAACAAACATTTTGCTGTTTCTCCTTCACCCCTGGACAGTTGATTCCCACAACTCAGAGTCCCCAGATGCTTTAGAATCTAAAGTATAAAATCTATTTCACTGGTTCTGAAAGGGTAGTCCCTGGACCAGCAGCATCATTATCACCTGGGAATTTGTTAGAAATATAAATTCTCAGACTGCCTCCAGATCGACTGAATTAGAAGCCGTGTTTTAACAAGCCCTCCAGAGGATTCTGACGCGCAGTGCAGTCTGAGAAGCTGTTTTAGAAGGTGGCAGAACCACCAGCACCGGCATCACGCAGGGGACGTGCTTACCTTGCTCACCAGATTACCTGCAGTGAACAGTTGCACATTTCTTCCCCACAGCAACGATCCTGCTTCTAGGTATGACTGGCATCTGTCTGTCTCCCAACCCCACGGCACCTTCTAGAGAATCAAAGCCTCTTGTCAAATTTACAATCCCTGAGAGGGACAGATGACCCAGTAAGCAAGGTAAGCACAGGCTTACTTGTGCTTACTTACTGATCCGTAGTGACCACTTTCACACGGCTTTCACCACATCACAGCAGTCTGCTTCTGTAAAGATGACTGCTTCGGAAACCCTATGGGGCTCTTCTAGTCTGTCCTGTAGGGTGGCTGAGTCAGAATCAACTCGCCGGCAACAGGTTTGTTTGTTTTTTGGAAAGGATAGAAGTAAGAATTGCTAGAAATTGGACTAGAAAGTTCCGAGAAATTTTAGAAAGTGGCCCAGGAACAGTTGAGTCATATGAGAATAGTGAAATGAGAGAATAAAGGGGAATTTTTAAGAAGTGTTGCTGTGAGTCTGTGTTATCTCATTGCTGTTGGAGTAAAAATCTTGAGTTATATCGAAATTATTATTTTTTTATGGTAAATTGTGTTTCTTGTACCATGACCCCTTTCTAGGACCTGAACCATATGAAAAAATATGGGTCTTGATTAAATAGGGTTACATTGTATTGTCTGAAGAGTCATGATCCTAGATTTTAAAAATCCAATCCATAATTGACTTCTGTGACACATGCATGAAAGAGCTTGTTCTTTGTGTTATGTGGACCAGGGTTCAAATCCCTGGAAGGTTCTCATTAGCTGCGCCCTTAAGTACCTGACACCTTACTCAAATTCTCCGAGCAAAATGAGGATAATGCTACCTGCCTCAATGAGTTCACGTGGGAATAACTGTGTGTGATTCATCCTAGCGCAAAGTTCGTTGGTACCACCCCATAAATATTAGTTCCCTTTTCTTCTTCCCCCATTCATCTTGTTGAAGTTACAGCAAAATCCCCAAACAAGCCTTGGGGATTATGTATCTAATAAAATTCAAATACCCAACATTGAGTGAAGCCTCGCCCAACAATGCAGAAGCAGTGAATGTGATCCTCTCTGCACCAAGCACCAAGCCGAATGACTGAGTGCAAACGAGACCACTCACACATTACAGCATTAATCACTTGGATGCACTTAAAAGGCAAGAGTGAGCAGATTTTCTGAAAGTTCCGGGCAGGCAGCTGCCAAAGGAGCAGGACCAGCGTGACCATCCCTGGGCTCTCCTTTGAGCTCTGGCTGCTAATTGACAGTCTGTCTTCTGCAGGTGCCGATCTGCGAGGACCTCTGATAATGGATGTGTCCCAGCTGGGATGGAGGTGCATCTCCACGTGGGGTCACCGAGGGCTTTGAGTAATCATTTTCTCCAGGTCACTGTGGTCACTGAGGGCATAGGTGGTGGAGCCACCGGTCTAGATAGATAGCAATGGGAAAGCCTTCCTGTTGCCAGTGCCCATGTACTGGGTGTCAATGCCAGCTTACAGGGCACTGAAAGCAAAACCAGCTGGCTGATGCAGCGAGGTATGGGACATCAGGTGTCTACATGCCAAATAACCACCATTTATTGAAGGCTGAATGTATGCCAAGCATTGTGCCAAGTGCTGCTTTTGCAGACGAGGAAACTGAGTCTCAAAGATGTCCCATAACTTACCCAAGGGCATACATACTGCTAGGATTTAGTGACACAAAGATACAAGTCTAGGCTTAACATCCAACTCAAGTTATTCCACTAGGCAATGCTACGAACTTGTCTAGAAAGTCGCAGTAATGCGGCTTAGATATTCCCTGTCACACTGCAAAACTAGATATCCTGAGCAAGAGCCAGGCTGTGCCTTTCACGTTTGTGTAACTGTAGGGGTGGACTGACTCTCTCTGAGCCTTTACCTCACCTGTGAATTGAGATAATATTATCTTTGCTTGGCAGAATAACTAATAAGCGACTGAGGTACTTAACTGATGAAGATCAAAGACCACAGCCTTCAGTATGGATTACACCTCAACATAAAGAAAAATCCTAACAACTGCACCAATAAGCAACATCATGATAAATGGAGAAAAGACTGAGGTTGTCAAGGATTTCATTTTACTTGGATCCACAATCAACACCCATGGAAGAAAAAGAAGCAGTCTAGAAATCGAAAGACGCATCACATTGGGCAAATCTGCTGCAAAAAGACCTCTTTACAGTGTTGAGAAGCAAAGATGTCACCTTGAAGTCTAAGGTGTGCCTGACCCAAGCTGTGGTGTTTTCAATCGCCTCACATGCGTCTGAAAGCTGGACAATGAATAAGGAAGACCGAAAAAGAATGGACGCCTTTGAATTGTGGTGTTGGTGAAGAATATCGAATATACCATGGACTGCCAAAAGAAGTAACAAATCTGTCTTGGAGGAAGCACAACCAGAATGCTCCTTAGAAGCAAGGATGGTGAGACTAAGTCTCACATACTCTGGACATGTTATCACGAAGAAGCAGTCCCTGGAGAAGGACATCATGCTTGGTAAAGTAGAGAGTCAATGGAAAAGAGGAAGGCCCTCAATGAGATGGATTGACACAGTGGCTGCAACAGTGGGCTCAAGCATAGCAACGATTGTGAGGATGGTGCAGGACTGGGCAGTGTTTCGTTCTGTTATGCATGGGGCCACCATGAGTCAGAATCAGCTTGACAGCACCTGACAACTACAGCGAGGTTCTTCTAGAATACTCTTACGAGCATTTCTAGCCATCGTAAGCTAAATCAGTTTGCTGCCATAAACTGAAGGAGCAGGGCTCTTGGAACAGACACCAGCTCTGTTACATTTCTCATTCGACCTCAGTTTCCTCATTTATAAAATGGGGGGTAATGGTCTCTAGATTGTGAGGATTAAACTTAACTTAGTACAGTCCTTGGTAGCTACTCAAAGGATTGTGGCTATAATATCACAGTAGTCTAGAAAAGGAGGGCAAAAGCAAAGGACTCTACCCAGGGATAATGAGATCTGTGGGAAATGTGACTTGATTTTCCTGGGCAGTGGAGGAAGGGATAGGTAGCTCTTGTCTTCCAGAAAGGGGAATATGTGGGCTAATGGAGAAAGAACTAAATTCTCTATCAGAGAACTGTGTCCACCATCTGCCCGCTTGCCTCTCTGGTCCTCAGTCTTCTCGTTTGTAAAATGAGAAGTTTGGTTTAGAGCAGTGAACTCGGAAGTGCGGTCTGTGGAGTACTGATTCCCAAAGCTGGGCATGGGGTCGTAAGAATTCAAGCACACTGTGATTACTTAGTTTGTAAAATGTGGTGCTAAACAAACTAAACAGATTTTATTTTCTTTTTTAACTGTGGGACTTCTCAGAGTCTTTTATATTGCATGCCACATGGTAGATCTCCAATAAGAAGTAGGGTAGGCAGTGTTTCCCAAATTCATTTGAGAGACACTTTGGAAATACTTCACTATATCACCTCTGAAGTTCTTCTAAAGCTGGCCTTCCGTGATGCCTATATTTGGGTTACATAGAATGGTTGGTTCTTTAAAGGACAGTAAACTTTCATTCTTTTTTTTTTTTTTTTTCTAGTTATAGCTTAAGGTTGTTGGTCGATCAAAGGCTCTTTATCTTTTATCTTTGGAGGTGTTTGCAGTTACGCAGTGATTTTTGCCTCTTTTGAACTGGGTATACATTCATTTGGATAAATTGCTCCTGTGGATTTCAAAGGATTGCACTTAGATTTAAAATCAAGAGGAAAGCAGTAGTGATGTTCTGAGTCAATGGTAAAGGCAGTTACAAGCCACCCTCCAAGCGAGCCCCATCTTGTACTGATTAAGAAACACTGAGAGAACAAGATGGTAGGCAGAGGTATTGAACAACAGAACAGTTTGACACCAAAGGTCTCCAATTTTTGGCCCAGGACCGGGCAGTGGTTTGTTCTGTTGTACATAGGGTCACTCTGAGTCAGAACTGACTCAACGGCGCCTAGCAACAAAGAACATTTTAAATTTATCTTTATTCATGATGCTCTTAAGTGATAGAGCTAATAATTATTTGGAGCCCTGGTGGCAAAGTGGTTGAGAGCTCAGGCTGCTAGCCAAAATGTTGGCAGTTTGAATCTACCAGTCGCTCCTTGGAAATCCTATGGGGCAATTCTACTCTGTCCTATAGGGCCACTATGAGTCGGACTTGACTCAATGGTGCACAAAAACAACAACAAATAATTATAAAGGGGTTACCATGTGCTCCTTACTATTCTATCAGCTTTATTTGAATTATATCATTAGTTTAATGCTTATGAGAGAGATCCTCTTATTTCCATCTTTTGTACGGACAAGGAAACAGAGGCAGAGTAACAGGAAATGTCCCAAAGTTACACTGCTTATGGGAGGAGGGCCCAAGTCCTGCCTTACCGTTTCCTAGCCATGTAGCCTTGGTCGAGTTGCTTATCTGCTTAAGCTCAGTTAGCTCTTCTGCAAAATTTTAATAATAATAGTAGTAGTATCTCAGTAACAGGGTTGTTGAGAATTAAATCACTTTTATTATTATTACCAAGGTCCTTGGGTGGTACAATTGGTATGCACTTGACTTCTCATCTAAAGCTTAATGGTTTGAACTCACCCAGCAGCACCACAGAAGAAAGATCTGGCAACCTGCTTCTGTAAAGATTAAAAAACCCATTGCTTTTGAGTCAATTCTATCTCATAACTACTCTATATGGCAGAGCAGAACTGCTGCATAGGGTTTTCAAGGCTGTAATCTCAAAAGTCGACTGCCACGTCTTTCTCCTGAGGAGCAGCTGATGGGTTCGAACTGCAGGTCTTTGGGTTAGCAGCTGAGCGCTTAACCACTGCACCACTAGGGCTCCTCCCAAGAAATCTCTATGGAGCAGTTCTACTCGAAACACATAGAGTCACTATGAATCAGAATCCACTTGAAGGCAACAGGTTATTATTATTACTATGATGGCATGTATGTTGTTATTAGCTGCCATCAAGTTGGCCCCAACTCCTGGCAACCTCATACCCAACTGGATTGGACCAATGTGATCCATAGGGTTTTCACTGGCTGATTTTTCAGAAATATATCGCCAGGCCTCTCTTCCACATACATGTTAAAAAACCAAACCCACTGCCATCGAGTCATTTCTAACTCATAGCCACCCTACAGGATAGAGCAGAACCGGCTACATATTTGTTAGAAAGTTGTTATTCTATCTCAGAGGTAGGTACTTTTTATATAAAATGTAAATATAATTATGTGTATGTGGCATAAGGAATGAAAGTTATACTGTTTTTATTCATAAGTTCAAATAGTTTTTATCTAAATGAATTAAAACTGTTCACTAAGAGTTTTATGTAAACGGAAAACTTGGAATAAAATCCTACTGAAATGTAGAGCAGTGGGAACACTGATGGATGATACCAGGAGAGTATAAAGTGCTGTTTGAAGGAGAGCCTTTTGGCCAAATCTAAAGAACCTGAGGATGTGTGTCCCTGTGGCTGACAATCCCGTTACAGCCTGGAGAAGCTCTCACGTGCGTGCCCGTGGACAAGAGTATGGATGGCAGGAGGCTTTGCCATAACACAAAATGGAAACCAACAGGGTCCAGCAACAAGAGAACGTGTAAATGAACTGGGGTAGAGTCATCCACTGGAACATTTTGCTGAAGTTAAAATAAATGAATTGAGGCGGTGAGTATTGGCAAGGTAATCTCTCACAAGCATAATGTTGAATGATAAGTAATTTGCAGAAGGATATATACAGGATAAAACCCACAAACAACACTATATATCAGTTCTGGGTATGTCACATATGTTGTTATTTTTGTTCAGTGCTGTGGAGTCAATTCTGACTCATAACGACCCCATGTGCCAGAGTAGAACTGCCCCCATAGGGTTTCCTAGGCTATAATCTTTATGGGTGCAGATCACCGGGTCTTTCTCCCTTGGAGTGGCTGGTGGGTTCAAACCACCTACCTTTCGGTTAGAACTTGAGTTCTTAACCGTTCTGCAGCCAGGACTCCTTATTCATATAAAAAAAAAAAAAAAAAAAAAAACCCAAGGCCGTCAGGTCTCATAGCAACCCTATAGAACAGAGTAGAACTGCCACATAGAGTTTCCAAGGAGCACCTGGCGGATTCGGACTGTCGACCTCTTGGTTAGCAGCCGTAGCACTTAGCCACTACACCACCAGCGTTTCCATTCATATATAACAATGGTGTAAAATGTGCTTGGAAATAATACAAACTTCTGGAATTCAGGATAGATGTTATTTCTGGGAAGGGAGAAAAGGGAGTGAATTTTCTGAAAAGAAATCAGGGCAGTTAAACTGAGTCTGTAATATTTTATTTCTTATAAAAAATATTGAGGCATGAATGACCAATGTTAAGATCTGACAGAGCTGGCTGGAGGGTGCTTTTCCGTATGTCTGAAATGGTTGATTATTTCAAAAACCCTATGTTATGACTTGTTTTGTCTTCCCTCCTTCCCTCTTTCTCTTTGCTTTACAGTCTCACTGAGTTTTCATCTCAAGCACCTTCAGCACCGTGGGCCTAGGCGTGCATTTTTCAGGATGGACGACTCTTGCTGTTACGAGCCTTCTGTAGAAGGTTTAAGGTCTCTAGATTTCAGTTCCAAGTGTGATAACTTGTTTTCTGCTGGGTTCAGATGAAAGGTCAGAAGGGCCAAGCCGGAGTCCGGGCTGAGTTAATGATTGAACATGGTTTCCACTTGGGCTGCGTAAACTCCGTGAGCTGCCCCCGCAGCCAGCTCATTCACAGACTGTGGCCACAGAGGGAGAGGTGCCAGGGCGGTGAGAGGGTTGGCAAGAACAAAAGGGCCTGTAAACAGCACCCCTCCCTGCCACCCGGCAGTGTCCTTCCTGCTTGCCTCAACTTATCTACAACAGGAAGTGCTGCTCGCACAGTTATTGCTGACCTAGTGAGGGGAGATTCAGAAAGGACAGAGAGCTTGGTGACTTTCCAGTTAAAATGTGACTTCAGCCTGGAGGGAGGCAAGGTGGACAGTGGGGGCAGGAGGGGCATCAAGTTCATGGGTGAGGTCAGTGTCAATGGGGGCAAACTCAATACGACAGCTGTGTGTGTGTGTGCGTGTGTGTGTGACTAAGCGAAACAGTGTGTTAGAGTAGACGCATTAAATCTAAGTAAATAACTTTCTTATCACATCTTATAAGTTGCCAACACTGCACGCTGAGACGTCTAACCTGAGCTAACACTGAGTAAAATGACTCAGCAAAGACGGGGGGGCTTTTGCAGCAGTGAAGTACTAGGCTGTTAACCAAAAGGTCGGCAGTTCAAACCCACCAGGAGCTCTACAAGAGAAAGACTTGGCAGTCTGCTTCTATAAAGATTATAGCCTTGGAAACCCTACAGGGCAGTTCTACCCTGTCCTACAGGGTAGTTATGAGTTGGAATCACCTATACAGCAAGGAGTTTAAAGAGCTTTTATTCCAAGGAAGCAGATGAAAACATAGAGCAGTTCTTCCGTGAGGTTGAGTTTGTGGTGGGTTGGTTTTTTTTAAACACACACACACACACACACACACTTCTCTTTTTCCTTTGGCTTATTCATTTTGTTTCACGTAGGGAGTTGCGAAAGAGCCTCGGGTGATTGGAACTGCTGTGGTGGGAGCTCTCTGTAAGTATTTGGGACTAGCTGTGTGGTCAGGGGCACTTCCCATCTTCCTTTGTTTTCAGATGAGAAGCTGGCTGGGGACTCTTTGTTTGGAGAGCACCTTTTCAGAAGGGGTAGCCTAGAGTTGTAAACCATATGGGCTTTGGTGTCGACAGCTGGTCATTCTCCATTCTCCAGTTGTGTAATTTAATATTAGTTACTCCTCTGAGCTGGACAATGAATAAGGAAGACCGAAGAAGAACTCACGCCTTTGAATTATGTAGAACAAACCCGTTGCCGTAGTGTGAACTCCGACTCATAGCGACCCTGCAGAACAGAGTAGAACTGCCCCATAGAGTTTCCAAGGAGCGTCTGGTGGATTAGAACTGCTGACCTTTTGGTTAGCAGCTGTAACACTTAGCCACTATGCCACCAGGGTTTCCATGGGATTGCTATGAGTTGAAAATTGTACTCAACAACAACACTATTAAATTTATTATTCTCATTTGTAAAACATGTCTGTTCAACCCTGCCATGGAAAGAGACACGACCCTGCTGTCATGATTTTTAAAAAATTTTCATTTCTTTTTGAATTGGTAATACTCCACATTGTTCAAAGTTTGCTAAAGGCTACCAAGCACCCAGTTCCCCTCCACAGAGGCACTCACTGTGTATCATTCTTTAAAGTACACAGGTGAATATAAAAAAAATATATACAAGCAAGTAAATACCATAGTAACATACTTGACAGGCTATTTAAGTTCCTTTGTTTTTTTTGTTTTTTTTTTTTTTTTGTCCTTTGCATAATAGTTGCTAACTGGAAGGTTGGCAGTTGGAACCCACCAGCAGCTCCACGGGAGAAAAATCTGGTGATCTGTTCCTGTAAAGATTACAGCCTAGAAAACCCTATGGGACAGTCCTACTCTGTCAGGTAGGTTCACTGGATCTAAATCTACTAAACTGGCACCCAACCGCAACAACAATGTGTCTTAGAGATACCTCCTTTTTGTTACATAAAAAGTGAACTTTTTTTTTTTTTTAAATGGCTGCATTGTTTGACAAATGGATTCTTTTTTTTTTTTTGGTTTTGGTTTCCTTTCAGTCTGGCTTTTGCTATGGAGTACATGGAAGTAGTGTTTCATTTGCTTGGGTTTTTTTTTTTTTTTTTTTTTCATTCATTTGCTTGTTTTGCCTGTTTAGGTCTCTTCCCCTAGCTGGGCCTTGATTCCGTCATCATCCAGGAGCTCCACTGGTTTGCAGAGTCCCACTGGTTTGCAGAGCTCATCTGGTTTGCAGAGCTCCAGGGTATTGTGGGCATCAGACTACATGCCCCAGAAAGATGACTTTTATAGTCAATAGTTCTCAAGAGTTAGCTTGACCAGGACTAATTCATTTATGAAACCATTTTCTGAGCATCGATTATGTAGGGGCACAGAAGAGAGAATGACGTGGTGCCCCAACCTCACTTAATTTGGGTGCTACAGGGGAGTTAGGATGTCACATAAGTCAGTACTTATAAACGGGGTAAATAGGAGGCACCTTGGGTATACGGGACAGTGGTTGTCAAGCCTTAGTGTGTCTTGGCATTCCCTAGGAAGCTTATTAAAATGCAGATGCCTGGGCCCTCCTCCCCAGAGATTGTGATGAAGTATACCTATGCTGGGACCCAGAAGCTACGTTTTTAATAAGCAGCAGCACAAGGGATCTGGCACTGGCTTTTCTGAAGTCCGCACGCAAATTGAGAAATTGTGGACTACAGGAAAGTAAGGAAAGCTTCCTGGAGGTGGCTAAGGCTAAGCTGGATGAGTAGGAGTTTGCCAAACTAAATCATCTGAGAGTGAATTGCAGACATCCTGCCCCTTTACTCCTAAAACCCCAGCATGTATGCCCTCAAAGCAAGCCATTCTCTTACGTAAGTTCTTTATGATGATCAAATTCCAGAAATGTAACACTGATTCAATACTGTCATCAGTAGAGTCTGTATACAAACCTCCCAGTTGCTCCCAAAATATCATTTAAAGCAGTTGTTTTTATGAGGCTCTAGGGTCATGTATTGTATTCTCATGTCTCTTAAAAATAAATAAAACAGTTCCGCGGGGTTGACTCTGACTCATAGTGACCCCATGTGTGTCAGAGTAGAACTGTGCTCCATAGGGTTTTCGATGGCTGATTTTTCAGAAGCAGATCGCCAGGCCTTTCTTCTGAGGTGTCTCTGGGTGGATTGAAACTCCCAACCTTTCGCTTAACAGCTGAGCATATTAACTACCACTCAGGGACTATCATGTCTCTTTAGTGCCTTTTAATCTACAGTATCTCCTTAGACCTTCTTTTGTCTTCCGTAACATTGGAGCGTGTAGGCCAGCTGTTTTGTAGAATGACTCTCGATTTGATTTGTATTTCTGATTGCTGCCTCCGGATTAGATTTGGGTTCACCATTTTGGCAGAAAGACAACATGGGTTTTTTTTTTTTTTTTAATTGTGCTTTAGATGAAAGTTTACATGGGTGGTGTTTTTATCTGTGCCCTGTGTCAGAAGGCACAGGTGTCTGTCCCTTTATCAGTGAAGTGAATACTTTTGATCACTTGGTTAGGTGGGGCTTTGAAAGGTTTAAGATGCAGTTCACTGGAGTAAGTTTATTGCCATGTTTGCTTCCTTGAGCGTAAGGTTGCTTTGGAATAGTTGCTCCTTCCCTTAGGGGGGCACCTTCTCCACTGGTACGTAGGGAGCCGAGCCTCCAGACACTGCTGTAGAACACGGAGTGGACAGGGCACGCCCTTCACTGGCTGCCATGGAGCTTGCCTTTCAGCAGGGAGATACGGGCAGCAAGCAGTAAAGGATGTGAATATATAAGTCAATTTCAGGTTGTGCTAAGTGCTGGAAAGGAAACAAACCAAGGGAACGGGTCAAAGAGTTTGGCAAGGAAAAAAAGGTACCCTAAATACCACAAGACCCCTGCCCTTCCAAATTTTCCCTTCCAGAGGGGGAGACCAAGGACAAACAATATTGTTACCCACTTAGGGTCTGTGCCCTGGAGCAGTCAATAAGGAGCCAATAAAGGTACTTCAAGTCAGAAAGAGTGAGAAGGTTTATTCAGGAGATGCATACATCACCGGGGACTTGACAGCAACACAGGCTGTCTCAGTTGTTAGAGCTTAAACAGAATCTTACAGGGGTTATGAGTGTCTGTAGTCCGCAGATGGCCTGGCCAGAGGAGTATGTATTACAAGATGCTGACAGAAGACTTTGTCAGACCAAAGATACCTGCCGTACATCTCTTTATCAAGCTAAAGATATACATAACAGACACCTGGACTCTTATTTTCCTGTGGGGGGTTGTAAGTCACAGGTGGTCAGAACAGTTTAAAACAAAGAACAAAGTCATTAACATTGGGTCAAAACAATGTCGTTAACAAAGGTATGTGAAGGAGGAGGCAGGCAGAGGAAGGAGAAAAACTTAAAGGTTTATCATGGCGTTAGTTGTGTCAAGCTCTCTGCCACCCACTTTGAAAAAGGAAAAAATATGCTGGGGAGTATTAGGGTCACATACATTACTAAACAGTGGGCTCAAACATACCTGCTACTGTGTGGATGGCGCAGGGCCAGACAGAGTTTCTGTTCTGTTATACATGGGGTCACTCTATGAGTCGGGGCTGACTCCAGGGCCCTTAATGCATAACACACAAATACATAGTGATAAAGGCTATGAAAATACATAAAGTGGATAAGGGGAGAGAAGATGGCCTGGAGGGTGTTAGGAGTGTAGAGAAGACCTCGTTTAGGAAGTGACATTTGAGTGGAGACTGGAAGACAGGAGACTGTGGGTGGGGGAGTGGTCCAGGCAGAGGGAGCCTGGGGGCGAGAACCTGTTTGGCAAGTTTCAGGAAAAGCAAGGAGGCCCAGGGGGCTGGAGTGGAGGGGGTCAGGGCGGGGGAGGAGGCTGGAGCTAGAGGTGGCCCTGCCAGGCCATGGAGGGTTTCTAGGTGATAGAAAGGACTTTGATTTTTATCCTTCATGCAGTAGGAACCCATGCGGAGGTTGACAGCAGGTCTTAAAAGCACTAATTTGGCAGCTTCATAGAGAAAGTGAAGAGCTGGGAGGGTTTGTGCTAAACAGGAGCAGGGAGCCCAGCATCCTGACCAAAGATGAAGTAGGCGCCATGAGAACAGCTACCTCGCTTTGTTCACCTGTGTCTTCCTGAGGCCTAATAAGCAATGTTCAATATTATCTGAATGAATGAATGAAAGGAAGTACATTAGCTTCTCTTATTATTCCTTTGCAAATATAAAAATTCATCCGCCAGATAGTGGCTTTATACTCTTGTCTAGCTGAGTTGGGATTATTGTTGTTGTTGTTAGCTGACATTTCCCTGAATGTTTTTTCCTGTGTATTTTCAGACTGGGGTTGCCAATGAGAGAAACTGGCAAGAGATTCAGAAGAGGGAGGCGAAGGAGCAGCTGTCTTTCAACACTCTGAAGGTGGGTGGAAGGCTGGCACTTCTGTGTTCTCGCATGTTGGAGCTGACCTGCCGGCTCATCTCGTTGTGACTCCACGGTGAGGAAGGTCAACTGCTCCTCTGGCCACACACATCACCGAGATTAGGGACATGAGGAAAGACACATTTCCAGCATGTCCTTTCAGGTTTCAGGTTGTCCTCGGTCTCTCCTACTTCATGCCCATCCTCCAGCTCCTACCATCACAAGAAAAAAAAAAACCATCACAAGCAAGGTCTAATTCCATAAAAAAGCCCTTTTATCGGAATTGACTGGATGGCACTGGGTATATATCACTCAGCATGGTTCTGTTACCACAATTTTGCAAGTTAGAGCCGCCTGCTGCAAACAGCCAATTCTTGAGACGGGTGAGGTGGGCAGCAAGAACTTTATCATATATACCGGTATATGGAGACAGAGGGGAATGATCTCTCCCTAAAGTCATCTGTCTCCCGAGCTACAGGTCAGCTCCAGTTTTTAAGGGAAAAGGGGCCGTACGTTTTAGGGACTTGTGGAATGTGCGTTCTCTTTCTTCTGTTTGGTTTCAGTGGTCGTATCTCACACATGTTGATCTTCTCCTGCCATTATCCCATCTGCTCAGGGGGTGGCTGGCGTCATCTTTTGTCCAATTCGACAGGCTTAAATCAATATCACCTGTTTTCCACAGTCCTAAAGAAAACATTGGTTAACACGTAACCATTTGGGGAGCTAACATCAGGATCTTATTTGGAGGCAGGGATGGGCTAGGGGAGGGAAGAGAAAGAATAAAGAAGGAGGAAAAAAATTGGCTCAGGTACTGTTCAAGATACGGCCGAGCAGCCTGCTTCAGTTCTGACTCCCTGAACAAACCCTGAGTGAGACGTGCTGAACTTGAGTATTTCTCAACCCTGGAGCTTCTTGGGCTTTTCTATCCTAAATTTTAGAAAAAAAATTTAGAAGACAATTAAAATTTTTATTATAATATTCCCATGTTATGGAGAAGCCGCTGGAAGATATTTAGGTAGATTTATAAAGAGCTCAATCTCTTAGCTACTCTGGTACCAGTAATGTTCACCAAAACACATGGAAGAGTTTTCAAATGGATGAAGTTGTTTCTCATTGAGTTTTAGAGATGTTTGGTGAGAAAGCAGTTTTGTGGTGAATTGCTTGTTTGCCTGAGAGGGATACGAGACAGTGTCCCTGACGAGATGTTGCAATATGTGAGCAGAGTGACTTCGCAGTGAGTCTTGGAGGTGATGAAGTTCAGAAGGCAATCATTGGCAGGCCCTTCTTCCCTGTTGCGGATCTGTGACCTTTAAATGAGTTCCTAGGGTTAACGTTTAGTCCTAGTTTGTGGCCAGATCTAAAAAAAAAAAAAAAATCCTAGTTTTTTGAGTTTATGGGGAAAAGAGACTTGGAAGAGGGAGAGAAGTGGCCACTTGAGAACTGGATCATCAGGACTGGGGTGGGGGGGAGGCCACTGAGTTTTGTCACAGTTAAAGGCACAAGCTCTAGGGCCAGCCAGACCCAGATTTGAATCTCAGCTACACTGTATAATTACTGTGTAACTGTAAGCAATTATGGCATGTCTTTGAGTCTTGGAGTTTATAACCTCTATTTTAAGGTATTTAAGGACCATATACGTGGGCTCAGCACAGTACCTGCCACCCAGGGCTGTGGATAAGAGACTGCCTGAGCTAGAATTCTGACATTGACATTGACTAACAGGGAACCCAGGACAAGTTAATGACCTTGTCTCTACTTTAGTTTTCTCATCTGTAAAATGGGGCTAATAATAGCATCTACTTGATAAAGTTTTTCATGAACACCAAATGAGTAAATAGCAATGTGGTTAGGATGGCAAACATTCCATTCAAATCCTAGGTCCAATTCTTCGTTGCTGTGTGACCTTGGGAAAAGTACTTAACATCTCTGAGTCTCAGTTTCTCAGTCATCATATAGGGCTGTTGTGAGGGTTTAAAGTCATCATGTAGGTAAAACGGTTAAAAGAGCCAAGCAGGTAGTAAGTGCTCTATAAATATTATTGCTAGCCCTATCATGAAGATAGTTGTTAGTTGCTGTGGAATTCATTCCAACTCATGATCACGCCACTGTGTACAGTAGAACTGCTAGGTAGGGTTTTTAAGGCTATGACCTTTTGGAAGCAGATTGCCAGGTCGTCTTCCGAGGTGCCTCTGGGCAGGTTCAAATGCCAACCTTTTGGCTAGTAGTCCAGCACTTAACCCTTTGTGCCAACCAGGGACTCCTATCATGAAGATTAACCATACTGAAAGCTCTGAGCTAAGTACATTGCATACCTTGTTGCTTTTAATCTTCACAATGTCCCTGTTGGGTAGGTACTACACTATCGCCTTCTCATGGAGAAGTCACTGGGAGGTTGAGAGCAGGTTGAGAGCAGGGCCAAGGCCATCTACCTCTTATGTTCATCTTTCTGACTGGGGAGCCCAGCTCCTGACCACTCTGCTATACTGCCTCCCAGTTATTTCTTAAAGAATGTATCTGAAGGAATAAATGAACTGAGCTGTTGCTATTCTGGGACTACTGCTTCTCTCCCCTAAGTGTTTGATGAATTGTGGGCAACCTGGGGTTTGAGGCTGTCCTCTCTCATGAGTGCCTGGGGTATGAGATTTGATGTTGTCTCCTAGGGAGAATGTAGAGAGGTCTCTATGTGTCAGGTGTTTGTTGTTGTTGTTGTTGGGTACCAGAGAGTTGATTCCAACTCACAGCGAGCCCGTGTGACAGAGTAGAACTGCGCTATAGGGCTGCCTAGACTATAATCTTTACAGAAGGAGATTGCCGAGTCTTTCATCTGTAGTGTCACTGGGTGGTTTTGAACTGCTAACCAAACACTTAAACGTTGTGCCATGGGACTCCCTGTGTGTTGGGGGTAGGGAGGGATTTGGGGGGCCCTGACTGATCTTCCAGTTTGCGTTACTCCACAATAACAACGGGGATCCCGAGGGGCTTCTCAAGGGAGTACATAAAACCCATCCTTCTGTATTCGTAATGCAAGACCTCACTTTGTATTTTGGGGACAATTACAAGTTTGATAAGCACAAGCTATCTGAGGAATAATTTCTGTGAAGAATTATGAGTATGCCTAGGGTGCTGGGTAAAGAGTATTTCAGAGCAAATCTACATAGATTGAGAAAAATAAAAAATATTTATGTGCCAATAAAAGATATCGGTTGCCATCAAGTTGATTCTGACTCGTGGTGACCCTCTGGTGTCAGAGTAGGACTGTGCTCCACGGGGTTTTCAATGGCTGGTTTTTCAGAAGCAGATGACCAGGCCTTTCTTCTGAGGCACCTCTGGGTGGACTCGAACCTTCAACCTTTCAGTTAACAGCTGAGCAAGTTAACTGTTGCACCACCTGCCGACTCTGTATTATCTACATGTGTTTATTGTATCCATTGTTCTTCAGATTCTAAAATAAATGAAAATTAAACCATTTTTGTGAACCCCTAGAAGTATTGTGGGCCCCAGGCTCTGTGCCTAAAAGAGAAGTTGGCCCTGGTGACACAGGGGTCTGCAGGAAGTCACACCCTCGATCGAAGTCGGCCAGATGTAAAGATAAAAGGAAGTGGCGGGTGGTAGGTAGGGTTCCAGCAGCCTGGGGAAGCCAGTCCCCTTCTCCAGCCCATTGCTGAGGCGCAGGAGGGCAGAGAATGAGGGCAGTATTGACAAATTGGTGACCTTTCCAATTTTCGAACAGAAGCCAGAAATCTGAATTTTTGGGAATTGACTATTTCTACAAACACTATGCTAAAAAAAAAAGGAAAGAAAAAAAGCATCACTATTTGCTTAAGTAAATGGGCTTTGGGATCGGACATGCCTGGTTTTCCAGCCAGGGCTGGGACACGTGGCAGGCCAATACCTCGGACAATGGACTTCTCAAAGCCTCCTTTTATTATCTACAAAATGGGAATAAAGGATAAGGCACTTTTATCGTTGTGATGTGGGTGTTTATGTAAATATATAAATCCCGTTCTTAAAATACAGTGACATTTCAGATCCAAACAGGAGTTTGTAAATCGGCTTCCAATGTTTTCTGGAGCCAGAAAAATAGCATAAATGGGTGAAGGAACAAGAGGAGGCCTGTGGCAGCCCTCTCAAGGGGCAGCTGCTGCTCAGCCTTGGCCAGTTGTTGCATCTGGGGATGTAGACCCACGCTAGACTCATCTTCTGGTTTAAAGAGTAGCCAGAATTCTAGATTTTATGTGAAATGTTTCATTTAAATTTAAATATTAGCATTGGGTTACATTAAAACACACACACACACACACACACAATGGGCCAAATGAAACCCGTCTGCCAGCTGGTCAAGGCCCAGGGAGGCCACCTTGGTCAGTTTATTTCCTGCTCTGAACAGAAGGCGAATGCCCAGAGAGGGTCTGTTGTCTTATGGTGGCATTCACAGAAGTGCCTGTTATCTACTGGGGCTATGCTTATAGAGATCAGGTTGGAAGATTAATTTTGTGCTGCTGTTAGCTGTCATCGAGTCGGTTCTGACTCATAGTGACCCCATGTACAACATGGCTCAGCTCTGCACCATCTTCACGGTCATTGACATGCTTGGGTCCATCGTTGCTGCTGCTGTGTATTTTGAGTGCCTTCCAACCTAGGGCTCATCTTCTAGCACTATACTGGGCAATATTCTGTTATGATCTATAAGGGTTTTGTTGGCTAATTTTTGGAAGTAGATTGCCAAGCCTTTCTACCTACTCTGTCTTTGTCTGCATGCTCCACTGAAACCTGTCCACCACGGGTGACCCTGCAGGTATTTGAAATCCTGGTGGCATAGCTTCCAGCATTATTGCAACACACAAGCCCCCACGGTACAACAAATTGATAGATGGGTAGTGAAATTTTGTGATAGAGCTTAAGTAAGAAAAAAAGGAAATTTTCAATCAGTTCGGTCTTTGACACGGTTGTTTCAAGTGTCAGTCTGGAAACCCGAAGATGTCCCCAGGAAGGAAGGACAGAGGCCTGTAAGTGATCACTAGGATCCAGAGAACAGATGGATTTTTAAGGGGAAAGAATAGGAGAGAGTGGAATAAGAGAACTGAGAATTCAGACACATAAGCCGCAGCACCCTAGAGAAATGTCTAACCCTAGGATAACCAGGAAAACAGCAGCCAGCCTCTGCTCCCATCTTCCCTAATGAGATTTTTCATGAGTGTTGGGAGATCCTTCTCTTCTTATGGGACTTTACAGTTGAGAACAAACTAAAAGGCCTTTCTTTTTTCCATCTTTTTTTTTAATTTTTATTTTGGAGGTAAAGAAAATGGGGACTGGAGCAAACAAACAGCTTTTTCATGGGACATTTCATATGCTGAAAACCCATATACATAGAAGGCAAGGTGAGGCTTCTAGATAAGTGAGATAGACAAAGTGGAAGGTAACAGGGAATGGTGGAGTCTGGGGCAAACCCTTGAGGGCCTGTCCTGCCCACAGGGGATTTTGTTATGCAGCTACAGCCAACTGTGATGGGCAAGGATGCAAGCCCTTAGTGGATAGATCTCATTTTGAAGAAAAGTTGAAAATCACAATTTGGGGGGAAATTCCCAATTTATAAAATTTATCAACTAATTCAAAAGCTTAAAACACACCACACAAGCCAAAGAAAGCACTTCTGAGGTCCACATTTGGTTCAGAATCTGCCAGTGCGTGACTTGTGTAGAGAATCTTCAAGCACCCACACATTTCCTGACAGGGCAGTTCTCACCTCACTTCCTGTCAGCTCTGTTTACTGAAGTGGAGAACCCTGGGTGTGATGATTTCCTTAACTCTGCCTCCTGGGTAAGGACCTGAAATGAAGACAGCAGCTTACTCTTGTTGCTCCCTGCCCTTTACTGGTTTGTGCTTGCTCAAGCTAAAAATTCAGGAACCATAAGAAAGGCTGTTAAGAATGAAAGAACATTCTTAAACTCTCACCCCAGCCCTTTCTTTTATTAAAGAGCCCTCTTTATATAGTAAATGGGAGAGAGGGTGTTCAGAGTCCAGTTTCTTGAGGTGCAGTTTTCCCCTCTTTGGTCAGGGGAGCCCAAAAATAGAATCACAAAAATACAGTGTGGTAAATCTTTAATACCCAGATACTCCTTCCCCCAACTAAAGGCAGCATGGGACCGTTCTTACTTCTGCAAGGAACACAATGCCGAACAGGAGGCCAAGACCATTTTTTATGCACTATTGATTCTTTCCGGATTTTATTTAAGTATCTTTAATGCAACAACAACAACAGCAATGTAACGCCCAGCTTGTTTATAAGCCTTTCCTCTGGATTTCTGTACAAACCCTGAGAGCGAGTCAGAGACAAATTATCAGCCCAGGAACCTCAGTTTTGGATTCAGCCTGTCATTTCAGAAAAGGCTTGTTCTTCTGACTATAATTTTTCCTGTTCAGTGAACAAGTGTGTTTGCTTTAAAATACTTACCAATAAAGCCATTAAACAGATACCAGCTTTAAAAGAAAAGCTGAAATAGTTACTAGGCTTGAAATTATTTACAATAGGAAAATACATTATAATAAAATTATTGGAGATAGAAATCTAACTGATTTTTTACCCATTAAAATGTGGGCTGTTATATACATGCATACACAAATATATATGTGTATACATATGTGTGTGTTTGTATGTTGTTAGATGCTGTTGAGTTAATTTCGACTGTTAGCAACCCCATGTGACAGAGGAAAACCACACTATAGGTTTTTCTAGGCTGTAATTTTTATAGAAGCAGATCGCCAGGTCTTTTGTCCTGTGGAGCAGCTGGTTGAGTTTGGTTGGGTTTAAACTGCAAACTTTAGTTAGCAGCCCAATATACATACATATATATATATATGCACACACATACACACACACACACACACCTACTCTTCACTTATCAACATGGTTAGGTTCCAAAGACCAGCTTGTTATATGAAAATCGGCCTTATGCAAAAATGGAGGATGACCACATCAGATTACAAAATGGAGGATGACTACATCATTACATAACTGCTAAATCATATCATTACATAACTGCCAAATTCCATCGTTACATAACTGCCAAACCACTGACAATCATGGCCCAGCCAAGTTGACACATAACCTTAACCATCAAAGCCAGTGTTACCCTTGCCTGATACCGTGGCATTCGTTACTGCCGGACATATACAGTTAATGCACAAAATAGGTAGCAGATTTTTTACTGTTGTTATAAATGTGAAATGCAAATATATGCTGTAAGGTGCTGTCAAGTCGATTTTGACTCAGAGTGACCCTGCGTACAAGAGAATGAAACACTGCCCGGTCCTGCACCACCCTCACAATGCTCGTTATGCTTGAGCCCATTGTTGCAGCCACTGTGTCAATCCATCTTATTGATGGTCTTCCTCTTTTTTGCTGACCCTCTACTTTACCAAGCATGATGTCCTTCTCCAGGGACTGATCCCTCCTGATAACATGTCCAAAGTATGTGAGATGTAGTCTTGCCATCCTTGCGTATAAGGAGCATTCCGGTTGTACTTCTTCCAAGGCAGATTTGTTAGTTCTTTTGGTAGTCCATGCTATATTCAATATTCTTTGCCAACAACACAATTAAAAGGTGTATATGTGTGTATGTATATATATATATGGAAATATATGTATATATGGACACTGTGGTGGTGTGGTGATTAAGAGTTCAGCTGCTAACCAAAAGGTCGGCAGTGTGAATCCACCAGGTGCTCCTTGGAAATCCTATGGGGCTGCTCTACTCTGTCCTATAGGGTCACTATAAGTCAGAATTGACTTGATGGCAACAGGTTTGGTTTGGGGGTATATATATATATAACCTATGTGTGTATATATATATATATGTATATATATGCACAAGCACACACGTACACATAGTTCCAAAATGCAAGTTAGTGGATAAATATTTAGTGAGACCAAGCACATGGCTTCATCTTGCTGCTTGGCTGTAGGCACCTTACTCAATTTTGTGCTTCCATTCCTCATCTGCAAAACTTGGGTCATAATAATACCCTCTTCAGAATGTTATCGTGGAGATACCGTTATATAAAGCACCTAAACCTCATCACACAGTATCTGGCAGATAATAACATCCATAAATGGTAAGTGCTGCTAATACTTTCATTTTGAATGTCCTCATAATTCTTGCTTCCAGGCTCACAGTTGTTAAATGATGCAGACACAATTGTCTGACTCCAGAAGTCACGCTCCTTCCATGAAAGCCCAAGGCCAGGATAAACATGGCAAAATATGTAACCTGGGTCCACTTTACACATGGCAATGGGACAGAGGACAGATGAATCTTGGACAGTGTTTATCTCTTTAAATGTGACTGGTGGGTGCTCACAAAGACCCATATTGCTCCTTTGGTGTGTTCTTACCTTGTTAGGTGGTTCCTACTCATGGTGACTCCACGGACGGCAGAACAAAACGATACCTGGTCCTGCGCCATCTTCACGATCGCTGGTGTGCTCGAGTCCATTGTGGCAGCCACTGTGTAATCTGAGCGCTTGGTGGTGCAATGGTTAAAGGACTCAGCTGCAAAGCAAAAGGTTGGCAGTCTGAAGCCACCAGTCGCTTCGCGGGAGAAGGATGTGGCAGTCTGCTTCCGTAAAGCTTTATAGCCTTGGAAACCCTTTGGGACAGTTCCACTCTGTCCTGTAGGGTCACTAGGAGTTGGAATTGACTCCATGGCAACAAAGTTTCAATCCAAGGGTTGCATCTTCCAGTGCTATATTGGACAATATTCTGTTTTGATCTTCAGAGAAGCACGTATTTCTCTGTGAAACACCTTGGTGAGGAGATACAATTTCTTTGTCTGGGGACACTGAAGTCTAAAGGGAAGAAACACGGTTCCCGGATGTGTTAGATGAATTTTTCAGGCAGTTGTTGCTCATGAGTGTTTACATAAGCCATGCCTATCAAGCACAAGAAAGTTTGCTAACTGCCCAGGTGGTTTGAGCAACAAACAGTCCATATTATTGAGTGTTTCTTCTCTCTTGATATACGTTTTTTCAGTTTCCCACTCAGACTAGTTACAGCTGAAATGAGAATAAAATAGTTCCTTTTATGTCCGTTTCTTTTCAGCAAGGCAGTATAGTACAGTGGTTAGAAGCAGGGCCACAAGAACCGGAGTACCTGGGTCTGACTCTGGTTGCGCCGTTTTGCTGATTGGCTATTTGGGGGTTGGTAGAACGAGGATGATGAAGGTAGAGATGCCAACTCATAACTTGTTTGATTAAATGATTAAATGAATGCTTGCAGTAGTGCCTGACTAAGAGTACAAGTCCTAGAAATATGAGCTGACCAGTTTAATCGTTTGGAGAACTAGCAGATTTTTAACCTTTGGTCCCTCAGCTATAGACCTCTCCTGAAATATTCTCATGCGTATACACTCAAATTTTGAAGATATTTCAGGAGTTCACACATTTCCCCGACCCAGGTGAAGAACTTCCGTTGTAGAAAACACCACCAAGAGTTGTGGAAACTTGTGTTTACATATGAAAGGTACGTTAGTCATTGGCCAAAACCGCCAATCGGTTGCCCATCAAGTCGATTCCTACTCATGGTGACCCCGGGTGTGCAGAATAGAACTGCACTCCAAAGGGTTTTCAAGGCTGTGACATTTCAGAAGTAGATTGTCAGGCTTATCTTCTGAGGTACCACTGGGTAGGTTTGAACCACCAAACTTTTTGCTAGTAGTCAAGCGCTTAACCATTTATACCACCCAGAGACTCTAGTAGTTATTGGCAAAAAAAAAAAAAAAGGCAGGATACCTTAAATCTTTTCTAAGCCATGGCAAAATAAACATGTAAACAGGTATCCTTAGAAATAAGACTTGGTTCCGTTGGGTTTTTTTTTTTTTTTTGCTTTAAAAAAATAGATATATAGCAAAAGTTGGTACCTTAACCATTTTTAAATGTACAATTCAGTGCCATTAATTACATTCACAGTGTCGTGCTACCATCGCCATTATCTATTTCCAAAGTTTTACATCACCCAAAATATAAACTCAATGTCCTTTCAGCAATGACTCCCATCTGCCATCTCACCAGCCCCTGGTGACCACTAATAAACCTTTTTGTCTCTATGCATTTGCCTGGTTCTAGATATTTCATGTAAGTGAGATCACACAACATTTGTCCTTTCATGTCCGACTTATTTTTCTCATCTTGTTTTCAACGTTCATTCACGTTGTAGCATGCAAGGAGCTTCATTTCTCTTTATGGCTGAATGATACTCCATTTTACCTGTATACCACGTTTTGTTTATTCGTTCGTCTGTTCATGGACACTGGGTTGTTTCCACCTTTTAGCTATTGAGAATAATGCTGCAATGAACATAGTTATATACATGTATCTGTTTGAGTCCCTGCTTTCAAGTCTTTTGGGTAGGTACCTAGGGGTGGAATTGTTGAGTTTGGTTCCACTTTCAATGGTGTTCGAAGGTTTTATTTTATGTATTAAGAAGGAAATAGCAGGAGTTTTCAAGCTGGTGATTCGTCATCTGAATTCTCCTGGGAAAGAAAAAGTATGAGTTACTCTCGAGCATTTATTCCAGGCTGGAGCTTGCTTTGCTTAGCAGGGATATTTTGAAGGGCCTCTTCTTCCTCTCGAGGTTTTCAGCACTCCCTGTGATTACACATGAATGGGACTTACTGAATCATCTTGGTGTCTAGACACATCAAAGAGCAAACTGCCTGTTTGTGGGGCTTACCAAGCCCAGTCAGGAGAACTAACATGGTGGGTCACTCTGAATCACTCTTACCAGATGGAAGCCATCGAGAGGTGGCTGGGTTCATTGGGCCTGGTTCTTTCTCAGGTGCAGGCAACATTCCTCATCCGGAAGGCAGTGTCATGTTGTCTTTTGCCAAAGCCAGTCAGGCAAGGAGACACTGTTGATCTTGTCTCTGTCTCTTGGTGCCAGGGCAGAACCCAAGAGGGCTTTGAAGATGTTGATTAGACTTAAACCTTGAGGAGGAATGTGGGCATCATTCAACAGTACAGGCACTCCATAAATACCTGGGGAGTGAATTCAAGGGACCCATTACCAGGAAAACCGGGCTACTCGGTTCAGGCAACTAATTAAAAGAAATATATATTATTTAAAAATGTGATGAATAGCAAAGAGCAAATAATTGCTTTGGGTTCCTGTTTGGAAGCTTAATCCAACCTACAGCTAAATCTTCCACTCCCCCACTATTTTTTACATATTCCTTTTCCTGTAGGTCATCTGCTTTGCTGCACACCAGAACAGATTTAAGCTCAACCACACCCCACACTAAACTGTATATTTATTTATACATAGATATTCACATACACACACATATTTACAAATGTATGCACTAATTTGACCAATAGTTGATGTTGATTATTTATGCTTTGTAGATAATTAAATATCCAATAACTGTGATTTCGATGTTCCCTTTTCATATGTTAGAAATAAATTTTTTTGACCAGACTTATTGTCCTGACTGAGACTAGAGAGACCCCAGAGGTCATGGTCCCTGGACCTTCTGTTAGCCCAAGACTGGAACCAATGCCAAAGCCAAATCTTCAGACAGGACTATGAGACAGAAAATGATACTGGTGAGGAGTGAGATTCTTGGCTCAAGTTGACACATGAGACTATTCGGGCAGCTGCTGTCTGGAGGCGAGATGAGAAGGCAGAGGGGGACAGGAGCTGCCTGAATGGACACAGGGAATACAGGGTGGAGAGGAGGAGTGTGCGGTCTCATCAGGGGGAGTGCAGCTAGGGGTACATAGCAAGGTGTGTATAAGTTTTTGTAAGAGAGACTGACATGATTTGTAAACTTTCACTTAAACCATGATAAATAAATTAAAAAAAAGAAATTTTTTCTACATCGCAACCACTTTTGTATGCTCTGTGATAACCTGATCCTAATGCAAAGTCCTTAAATAACTGAGATGAATAACGTTTAGAGGAATTTACATTTTACAGCCTAATCAATAAATAAACTAATCTCTGGGGTCTTTCTAAAAAAAAAAAAAACCGTTGTCATCGAGCCGATTCCAACTCATAGTGACCCTATAAGACACAGTAGAACTGCTTCATAGGATTTCCAAGGAGGCTGGTGGATTCGAACTGCCGAACTTTTAGTTAGCAGCTGTAGGACGTCATAGCTCTTAACCACTGTGGGGTCTTTCTAAGGCTTATCAATTCCCAAACTTTGCAAAGCAAGTATACTTGAGGTTATATACTTGGCTTTATAGACTTCATTAAAGTAGACAGGTCCATTCCACAGCGGGCTAATTGAATATGAGGCTGTTTTTGACGTGTGAAAGGAGGAAAACAATCTCCTGTGTCCCAAATACCACAGGAGAAACGACAAAGAGGCTCAGTGTGTACACCACAAACCCGAAAGGGACATTTTGAACTGAGAGGAGTGTACACGTTGGACAATCAGTGAATCGGGGCACAGCGGATCCTCTGAGAAATATGGTCTTTAAAGGAGGGCATCTCTGGGGCTTCACAACCAAAGACTCTCACCTCTGATTGGAACAAAGCCACTATTAAAGGCACTCACAGCCCCTTGTACCTCTCCTTTATACACTGTCACTGTTGGAGTTCACCTTGATTGTCACATTTGATCAATGTCCTGCTCTCCTCCCAGTCTGAGAGCTTCCTGGGGGCAGATACTGTCCACACCGAGCACAGCTCCAGGCACATAGTAGATTTTCCAGAAATACTTCTCGAGGGACTGAAAGAACAAATCCTCTTTTTTACAGCTTTTCTTGAGCAAGGCATGATTGCGCAGTCATTATGTGTGTGGCTGTGGAGTTTGGTGGCCAAGGTCTGAGCCCCAGCTGTTACTTGCCTCCTGTGTATCTTTGGGTAGGTTACTTCTGCCCATGCCTTGGTGTCCACCTCTGTACGATGTGGAAAACAAAAGTACCAGCTTCACAGGGTGGTTGTACTTCCTGGGCGATTGTACTTCCTTTTTATATACCCCCCTCCATTAAATTCCATTGCCGCTGAGGACAGAGTAGAGCTGCCCCATAGGGTTTCCAAAGAGCAGCTGGAACTGCCAGCCTTTTGTTTAGCAGCCGAGCTCTTAACCACTGTTCCATCAGGGTTCCTTTTATATAATACTGTCTAGACTTATGTTGACTTTTTGATGCTCTTAATTATTTTGAACGCACTACGCTCTTTATATTTTTAAAGTGTATCATTAGTGATTTTGGTCACTTTCTTCATAAATTAAGTAGTCCATAAATTTGGGTCAAGGAAAAGGGGAAGAAATCTAATTTTTAAAAAACAATTGCCGGTGAAATGTGTGAAGCCAAGCTTTCACTACCTGTTACCAGCACATCTTTACTTTGAGAAAACAGAATCCCCTTTTATGAGAAAAAAATGTGAAAAATGCATCTTGGGACTGTCTCGAGCAGCACTGGATTTGGGGAAGATCATGACATTTGAAAAACGAGAAGAAAAAGGAACGAGAGTTCAAACAAGCATTTCCTAAGTTTTATGCTGTTGAAAATATTGATGTGTGTGTTCAAAATTTATTGCCGATAACTGTCTGAAAGGCAGAGAAAAGCACTCAGAGAAGAAACGAAAGGAGAAATGTCTTTAGAATGGCACCTAGAAGAATTCAGTCCAGCAGACTGTCACGGAGGTGAGTCCTCGGGGCATATTTGTAAAAGCTGACATCATCTGTGGTTGTTTACAAAGCTGGTAGCTGAGGAGAATGAGGCAACCCAGTGATGTTCTCCTTTGGTAATTCATCTCGTGAACTGATCATCTGCAGGTCAAGAATGGATTCTTCTCCCGGTACGGAATAGTTCAGAGTTGGCCAAGGTGTGCTGAAGGAGAGGGAGAAGGAAGGGGGAAAGGAATCTTGGCAGCCCAGAGACCAGACAAGATGGACTTACACGGATTTCCTGGGCGGAGGCTGTCTTACATGCAGTGCCTTCCTGACTTGAGTTGTATCAGGACACATACTATCATGTTCTGTAATTATCCCGATCTGCATTTAAAAAATAGCATAAGGCACTATGACATTACCAGACAAGCTCTCAGCTCACTGCAGATGATAACTGGCTTCGGGCAGCAGGTCTCAAAGATTCTGTGCGCAGCAGTGTATCATTAGGGCTTTCTTCAGGAAAAATATTATTACTCTCTCGGTCAGAATCTTTTTTAGTCTTTAGATGCTTATTCTGACCAACTCATAAAAATCTTCAACCGACAGAGGCATATTTGGTCTTGATGAAATTGTTACCCAAAGCAGTTACCTTATTTCCCTTCAAATTTTTGCCTCTGTTTTCTCTACCCCTTATTATTGGCCACTTGGCCATTTTTATATTGGTTATTTTTATCAGTCTTCCTCAAAATTACCAGCACAGGAAGATAAACTGTTCCCAGGCCTATGATCCTGTGAGTCTCAAAGCTCAAATCCAGGAGTAGTCGAGGCTGTGGCTGATGGGAAGTAGGGTATGCATCTGTGATGAAATGTTGGCAGGAGGGACATTGACCCCATCCACAGTAGGACATTGTTTTTGTCATTTTGACTCTTGGCAGTACAAAAGGTTCCTGATGGGCTTGTACAGAAATTTTATCACAATTCCTGTTGGGTATGGTGATTCTTGGGCCGTAATTGAACTTGGGTGTTTGATAACTGGGCTAGGAACCAAAACGTGTGAGAGAATATCTCAGCAGTACACCAAAGACCTTTGGCTTATATGCTTTGGCAATCAAATGCTTAGCAGGAGACTTCAACACAGCCTTTTGGTTTCTATTTCTAGGTCTTTTCTTCCTTAGCTTGAGCATTGGGTTAACATGTCTCTCTGTATATGAGGTTCAGATAAGGGGCTTTGGGACTGGTGTATCTAATTGATACCATTATGTTTAGGGTTCTATTTCACTCCTTTGCTTTATTTCCAAGGTTGTTTTTATTTCCCTCATAAAAAGATATTTCTTTCTTCTTAATGTCATTTTTAGAAATGGTATTGGGGCTTATAGTTCTTTGGTCTGGTAGAATACGTTGTCTTTAAGAAAAGGAACTACATGGCACCTTGGCACTCATGTGCGATGATATTATTTATCAGGAAATGGACCTTAATTTTTTTTTTTTTTTGAGAAGGAGGAAGTGGGTTCCTGTTGGGAGTATATGGCAGAATGTGCTCCCTCTGGTATTCTTTCATTCATGTGACAGATCTTTGTCAAACACAATTTGTGCTAAGGACAAGGGTTACAGGAGGAATGATCATAGGCAAGGTTTCTGTTCTCAAGAGGCCCTGAGACCAGATGGGGGGACAGGTAAGCATCCAAGAAAACACAGTGGGATAAATGCTAAAAGAAGGGAAGCCCTGTGAGAAGTGACAGCTAAGGTGATCCCTGAAGGACAAGTAGGAACCAGTCAGGTGAAGGGGTGAGGGAGAAGAAGGGTATTTCTAGCGGGAAAGAACATTCTAGTGAGAAGCAATAGCATGTATAAAGCCCAGGAAAGAGAACTTCACATTTTTCAAAGGACTCATACATATGTTATGTTTCCTTGTTGTATAAACTTGAATGAGTAGGCCTCTGAGGACCTCAGTTTCCTCCTCTGAAAGATGGGGCAACAGTTCCTACCGTATAGGTTTAGTTGTGAGGAAACCTGGGATAATTGGCAGAGAATTCCTTGTTAGCACATGGTAATATTCAGAAAAGCATTTGGCACATAGTATGAGCTCAGTAAATGCAAGCTGCTGTTACTGTTGTCCTTGCAGTTTTTGACTCTACTTTTATTCTTCTCTGTACCTAATTTGTCCCATATATTTTACAACCTCAGCAAGATGGATTGACACAATGGCTGCAACAATAGGCTCCAGCATAGCAAAGATTGTGAGGATGGCATAGGACCGGGCAGTGTTTTCGTTCTGTTGTTTTGTTCTGTTGTACACAGGGTCTCTATGAGTTGGAACCGACTCAATGGCATCTAACAATGACATTTTACAATTATTTAATTTTTCTGTGAGGTGTTTAACCTTTCTTAAATCCTCTTTGTTGTTATTAGGTGCCATAGACTTGGATCCAACTCCTAACGACCTTATGTATAACAGAAGGCAACTTTCCCTAACCCTGCAACATCCTTACAATAGCTAGTATGTTTGAGCCCGTTGGTGCAGCCACTGTGTCAATCCATTTCATTGAAGGTCTCCCTCTTTTTCACTGACCCTTTCCTTTACCAAGCATGATGTCCTACTGGTCCCTCCTGATAACACGTTCCAAGTATGTGAGACAAAGTCTCACCATCCTCACTTCTAAGGACCATTCTGGTTGTACTTCTTCCAAGACAGAATTGTTCATTCTTTTGGCAGTCCATTCTTTGCCAACACCACGATTCGAATGTGTCAATTCTTCTTCAGTCTTCCTGTTTCATTGTCCGACTTTCGCAAGCATACGATGTGATTGAAAATACCTTGGCTAAAGTCAGGCACATCTTAGTCATCAAAGTGGCGTCTTTGTTGTTTTAGATTTTAAAGAGGTCTTTCGCCACTAACTTGCCCAATGCAATATGTTATTTGATTTTTTAACTACTGCTTCCACAGGTAGTGATTGTTGATCCAAGTAGAATGAAACCCTTGACAGCCTCGTTTTCATCGCTGACACAAGCAATAGAAAGAGAAGTTCTCTTTTTTGATCCTCAAAACACTTTTTCGGGTGGGAGTTGTGCAGATGAGTGGCTGGATTTTTGGTTAAGTTCTTTTAGATAAATAAGTACTTCTTGGACTATTTAGAAGGAGCACTGGTAGTGCAGTGGTTAAGCACTCAGCTGCTAGCCAAAAGGTTGGCGGTTCAAATCCCCCAGCCATTCTGGGGGAAAAAGTTGTGGGAGTCTGCTTCCGTATAGATTACAGCTTTGGAAACCCTATGGGGCAGTTCTACTCTGTCCTACAGGGTTACTCTGAGTTGGAATCAACTCGATGGCAATAAGTTTGGTTGATTTTGGGTGCACCATTTAGTAAAAGGAAAAAAGAAAAAACTCATAAATGTAGTTTTTTTTTCACAGAAATTGATTGTTGATCTATCTCTTTGTTTCCTTTAACCATCAGGTTTGTGTTTGCCGTTTTCAGTTTCCAGTGCTAAGATATTAGTGACTCTTAGGATCTGTCCCAAGAGCTCTGTTGTAGGTCACCTGAAATGAGGCCATTCCCGTTGCTGTATGCAACGACTCTGAGCTAGTAACTGTACCAAGTAAATCATTCCCTTATTAAGAATAATTGGTTATGAATCGCCCCAGTTCCCAAATGTCAAGATGAATTCATTTTTGCCTTGGCAACGGTTTTCAAAACAAGGCTCATGCCTTTCATCAGAAAGAAAGAAAATCGTTTTCCTTTCAAACCAGAAATTTATTTTCCTGGTAGTGACACCACATGTGTTTTTAACTGTCCTGCAGTGTGCTGAGACTTCCTATGAGAAGAGGTGATTCATGCAGACCTGGACTTTTTGGAAGTCTCAAGTTGCCCAGTTGCACACATTGAACAACATGCAGTTTGGGCAGAAAATTCAAACTATTCCTGGATTTGACTTTAATAATTAAAAAAAAAATAATGCTTGCTTGTAGTGTGTCAACAACTTGTCAATTCATATTTGGGGCAAAGCTGCTGCGGCTTTAGTTGCCAATAGCATGTTAATATTAGGTTCGGGGTATCCAAACAGGGTGGAACATAAAACAATGTGTGGTAGCAATGGAATACAAGATCACCCATGTTTTGAGAACGTCAAATTCTCAAAGAATCCAGACTTTCTGGGCCCTGAGAGTATTATCCTGAGATACCCTTTAAACCTTGAACCAAAACTATCCCCTGAAATCACCTTTTACCTAAATAACAGGTTAGCGCAAAACGTAAAGAATGTCACCCTTAAATACTGTGCTTTAAAAAAAAAAAATTATCTGCATGAGACCAAATGGACAACAGTTACTCTAAAGCATGGATGAGAAGTTTGAGGGGCAGTGAGGCTAAGTTAATGGGTGTAGAACAACTAGAATGGAAATAACGAGAAAGTTGACGCAATGTGAAGGATGTAGCCAATGTCACTGAACATTCTGCCTAGAAATTGTTGAATGGGAATCTGTTTTGCTGTGTATACTTTAACCAAAAATAGAATTAAAAAAAATTTTTTTTTTTTTTAAAAGATCCTCATGTTTTGGTAGAATTTTCTTGAAGCTGCAATGTGAAATTGGAGGAATGGTTTCCTGATATCACTGACTTCACCATGTGGCCACATTCAGGGGGCCGAAGAAGTCATGGTCAACTAAAGCTGGGTGTTTGTGAAGCTTCCTAAGATGCGGGTAGACTCCCTAGGAATGGAGTATTGGCAGGGTACAAGGTTCCTTCCCAACTCTTCCCTGCTGGTGCGGTTAATGTGCTATTTCCATTCAGAAGCCAAGATCTGGTTTGGCTTCCTTCCCAGAGTTGAGTCATGAATGGCAGTTTGGAGTCCTCCAAGGCTAAAGGTGTCTTTGTTCTGCTTCTCTATTACTGCTCCCCACTGATCTCAGTAACTGTCTAACAGGCATTTCCTTTTTGTCAGTACTTTGCCCTGTTTGTGTAAGTCAGGATCTCAAGTTATTCTATTTGCTCCTTTTTACTTATTTACTCATTCAGTAAGTGTCTATTATGATCCTACTATGGTGAAAGCAGTTTAAGGTGCTGGGAAATAGCAGAGAGCAAGATAGACAAGATCCTTGTTCTTTTAGGTTTTTGTTGAGGAGATCATAGTAAGGTGACATTATAGAGTAGCTTAGTGAGGGTGAGGGCGTAGTAACATCAGATGAGACAGTTCTCCCTAAATGTGTGATTTTTATGCTGAGACCTAAAGAATGAAAAGTCCCTGGGTGGTGCAAAGAATTAACATACTTGACTGCTAACCAAAAGTTTGGAGGTTTGAACCCACCCAGAGGCACCTTGGAGGAAAGGCCTGGCAATCTACTTCCTAAAAATCAGCCATTGAAAACTCTGTAGAGCACAGCTCTACTCTGACATGCAAGGAGTTGCCATGAGTCATAATTGACGGCTACTTGCTTAGTTAACGGCACTTGGGTTGGGTGGTTGTTAGTTAAAGAATGTAAAGGGTCCAGCAACGAAATGACCTGGAGGAGGGATGTTCTGGGTAAAGATATCACAAATGCAAAAGGTCCTGAGGCAGGAACGAGCTTGGCTTATTGAAGGAACAACAGCAGGGGCATCGATAACATCAGTGTGTGGCCATGCTTAGTGAGCAAGAGGGTAAGTGGTAGTCGATGGTTTCTGCGAGCACCAGGGGCCAGATTAGGTAGACCACGGTGAGGAGTTTGGATTTTACTCACTTATTCCCATCTAGCTGTTTTGTGCACGCCCTTCTCGCCTTACCCTTCCCAGTCTCCGTGATTCATCATTATAATCACTCCCTTGAAAACACCTATCCTTTTGTGTTAGTTATCTACTGCTGTGTAACAAACTACCTTAAAACATAGTGGCTACAAACAAGAAGCATTTATTATCTCATATCGCTTTTGTAGGTCAGGAGCCTGGGATGGCTCAGCTGGGTGATCTGGCTAAGGGCGTCTTATGAGGTTGCATTCAGGATGTTGGCTGGCACCGCAGCTACCTGAAGGCTTTACAGGGGTTGGGGGATTCACTTCCAGGTTGGCTCACACACATGCCTGGTTAGTCCTGGTTGTTGGCAGGAGGCCTCAGTTCCTTGGGATTTGGTTCTCTCCATAGGAGAGCATCCTTAGGACATGGTGGCTGGCTTCCCCCAGAGTCAACAATCCAAGAGAGTACAAGGTGAAAACCACAGTGTCCTTTATGACAGAGCCTTACAAGTCGCACACCATGGTTTTCATGATATCTCATTGGTCACAAAGTCAGCCCTGCTCAGTGTGAGAGAAAAAGGGACCCACAAGGGCATGAACACCAGAGGCAAGGATCATTAAAGGCCATTTTGGAGCTGGCCAACACACTCTATCACCCTCTTTTGTTCAAGTCTTGCAAAACCTCAGCCCTGGGAAATCCAGAGCTTTGCACCCATATTAGTTGAAAAGCATGCTAACTGGTCTCATTTTAAATTCATGATCCCACATATCCAATGGGATCTTCGTGCTGCCCAACAATCTTTCCACATTTCCCTGGTCAATTGACTCTTTTTCTAAGGTGATCTTTGCATATCTTCAGCTCTCACACACCATCTTCATCCTTCACTCTTAGTTGAAGGCTTTGCTTCTGCGAAAACAAAAGCTGTAAGATGAGCAATTCTACCGACCTAAATCAACAAATTACCAACTCAGCTGTACCCATACACTCTGCCTTCTTACCTGCCATCCTGGAGGGATAGTTTGTGCTTCTATACAACTAAGGTCAGTTCCTCCGTTTGTTCACTGAATCCCACCTGTTCGACCAGCTCAAGTGTGTATTTCAGCAATCATCCCTCTTTCTCCTACATCATCAATTCTTCCCTTTTTATTGACCCTTACCATTGTTATATGAACTTACTGTAATAACTTCCATCATAAAAACCAACAAACCAAACCCACTTCTCTGCTCTCCTGTACAGGAAAACTCGATACAGTTGTCTTTACTCCCTGGCTCCACTTCCTCTCCTCCATTCTCTCTTAAACTCATTTCCCGTAAAGCTTTTGACCTACCACCCATCAAAACCTCTCTAGTTATGGTCAGCAACACTCTCTGTGTCATCACATTCAATGAGCAGTTCCCAAACCTCATCTTTCTTGATCTGTCAACACTGTTTGATGCAGCAGATCACTTTACCTTCTTGAAGTTGTCCCTTCACTTGGCTTGAGGACACTGTGCTCTTTTGGTTGTTCTCCTATCTGACTGGCCACTTCTTCCCAGGGTGTGGTTCCTGGAAATCTCTAGGTACACTGTGTCCCAGGTGATGTCACCTAGTCTTGTGGCTGTGTATTTCACCCACATCTATATACATTCGTGATTCTAGACCTTTCTCTTGAGCTTCAGGCTCTATATCATGTTAACTCTTCATGTTCACTTGGAGGCCTGATAGGCAGTTCAATCTTTCATGCCTGTCTTAGTTATCTAGTGCTGCTATAACAGAAATACCACAAGTGATGGCTGTAACAAGGAGAAATTTATTCTCTCACAGTCCAGGAGGCTAGAAGTCTGAATTCAGGGCGTCGGCTCCAGGGAAAGAGTTTTTCTCTCTGTCAGGCCTGGGAGAAGGTCTTTGTCGTCAATCTTTCCCTGCTCTAGGAACTTCTCAGCGTAGGAACCCTGGGGCTAAAGGATGTGCTCTGCTCCAAAATATATCCCAAATTCTACCTATCACCTATCTCATCCATACCAATCTAGTGCAAGCTTCTACTGCTCTTGCCTGGACTATTCTAATAACCTCCCGATTAGTTTCTCTGCCTCTACTCTTGCCCTCCTATAGTCTATTCTGTTCACAATAACTAGATCATATAGCTCAAAATCCTCCAATAGCTTGCCTTTTCAATCAGCATTAAATGCCAACTCCTTCCCATGGCTACAGAGCTCAATATGAGCTCCTTCCTGATCCCTCCTGCCAGAATCTCTTACAATTTTCTCTTGTGTTTCCTCTGCTCCCACCACACAGTCCTCCCACGTCTTTCTTTATCATGAAGAGAGTGCTTTCTGCCTCATGCCTTCATGCTCACTGTTCTTTTGACCTGAAATATTCTTCCCCTAGGAATCCACTGGCTTGCTTTCTCATGTGATTCAGGTCTCTGCTCCAATGTCTCCTTGTCAGAGAGGACTTCCCTGCCCACTGTATCTAAAGTGCAGACCGGGCCCTCCGACATTCCTCATTTCCTTACCCTGCTTTCTTTTTTGTTCGTAACAGTTATCAAGGCTGAACACATGATACAATATATATGATATGATATTATGGAGCCCTGCTGGTGCAATGGTTAAGGGCTTGGTTGCTAGGAGAAAGGTTGGTGGTTCCAACCCACCCATTCAAACCCATCCATTGGTTCCATGGGAGAAAGACTTGGTGATTGGCTCCCTTAAAGATTTAAAAAAAAAAAAAAAAGTTTTTTTTTTTTTTTTTTAATCTTTGAAAGTTACAGCCTAGAAAATCCTATGGGACAGTTCTGTTCTATCACATGGAGTCCCTAGGGGTTGGAATCAATTGGACAGTGGACAACAGCAACATATTATATTTATATTATATTACGTTACAGTACCTTACATTCTCTCTCACCCGTCTAGAATATAAACTTTATGAAGGCAGAGGCTTTTTGTGTGTGTGTGTGTGTGTTTTAGAGGAAAGTTTACCATGCAAATTAGTTTGGCAGGAACTTTTTTGCTGACTGGTAAATCCTCAGATCCTGGAATAGAGCCTGGTACATGGTAAGCGTTCAGTAAATATTTATCAAGTCAGTGAATTGACTACCTGCCTTGCCCTTCTTTCCTTCTTTTCCTTCCTTTCCATTTTTATGTTTTTCTCTCTTCAAATTCCATTTCCCCCTTCATTTTCACTTCACTCTCAGTTATATTAGAAAAATATGTTTATTTGAAGACCTTTGAAGAGAAGATTCAATGTAATCCTTGAAATTATTATAAATATAAAAAGCACAATCACAACCACACATAATTTATGGCTCAAAATAAAAAAAACAGTTGAAATTTTAGAGTTAATTCTGTGGGAGGGATAACCAGATTAATATACTCCTGCATTGTTTCAACTAGAGATCTAAAGTTATTGAATTTTTAATTAAGATAACATAAAAGGGAGACTCTAAAAATTGACCTGTGTCTGTAAGAGAAAGTAACTTGCTTTTTCATATATTTTTTAACAAGTTAATATGGGTTAAAAATTCTATTATAAACTTCTTAGTAATGAGAGGAAAAAATTATTCTGGTGTTCCCCCCCACCCCCATGTTTTACTTCTATTTTCCCTCTTTGTCTTCCTTTTAAATATTTTTCTTTAGTCAATACTTTGTTCTTTGTTCAGAAAAAAAACTTCCCTACGATGCTTTATTAAGCTCAGCCAGACCACCAAAACCCAAGGCCTTCGAATTAATTCTGACTCATAGCAAGCTACCGCATAGGATTTCTGAGGCTGTAAAGCTCTAAAAAAGCAGACTGACTGCCACATCTTTCTCTGGAGAAGCTGCTGGTGGTTTCAAACTGCCTACCTTTCAGTCAGCAGTCGATCGCTTTAACCACTGTGCCACCAGGGCTCCTTTTATTACCCCAGTGTTCTCAAAATCACACGCCTACAGAAGCAGGCAAGTAACATAATTGAGAGAAGTACAAAGAACAACAAAAAAACCCAATAAAAAACAGTGTCAAAAGGGGAGGGGCCTACCTGTCTCAACAGGAACCTGGAAACCACTACTTGGTGCCAACTCTTGGCTTCCAGATGGAAATGCAGATTCAATGTCATCAGGCCTTCCGATTTTTCAAGAAAAGCCTAAAACCTGAATTTCTACAATTAGCCTAATTGAAAGTAATAAACATTGCGAAGACCAGAACAAACATGAAAAAAAAAAAAAAAAAACATGAGTGCAGGAAAATTCAGCTGGTAGTTTTTGACCTCTGATTTAGGTAGATATTAAAACCAAGGTTTCAAACTGGTTTGTTCTGGTTCCACCCTCTGGTGAGAATTTGCATTTCCATCCCAGATACACTGAATCAGAATCTACATTTTAACAAGATCAGGTTCAAAGCCCTGATTAAAACAAGCTCTAGTAGCTAGCTGATATTCCGTATGTTCCTATCAGCTAAGACGTGATGAGGAGCATGTGGGCAAGGTTAAGGGAAAACTATTAGAGGAAGGAAAGCCAAATGTTTGTTTAAAAAAAAAAAATGCCATCAAGTCAAGTCCAACTCATAGCAACCCTATAGGACAGAGTTTCCAAGGAGTGGCTGATGGATTTGAACTGCTGACCTTCTGGTTAGCAGTCAAGCTCTTTAAACACTTTGCCACTTTTATGGCCAGAAAATTCCGTGTGGGTCTATCAAGTTGAGTGTGTGCACAGATATGTGTGTATTTGTGTGTGTGTGTTTAAAATAATAGCCATAATTATAATGCAGTTGTGTATTATAGTTGAATCAGTGGCCTCGGAAACATCTCAACCACCTACAAAACATAACTTAGCTACTGACTGTTCTGATCAGGGCCACAGTAGATGAACCCTGACAGAATGGGAGAAAAATATGGAACAGCACCTGAAATTCCTAAAAAGAAACAAACAAACCAGACGTACTGGACTGGTTGAGACTGGAGGGCTCCCCAAGACTATTGCCCTGAGTTACTATTCAAACCTTGAATGGAAACCAAGGCTTCAAACTAGTTCCTTCCGGTTTGAACCCCTGCCTAACAAGTTCCCGGGGGATGCTAATGCCCCTGGCTAGGGACCAACCCTGAGAACCAGTAGTACAGCAGTGGTGCTCAAAATTTATTACACAAAAGAATCACCTGGGGGATCTTCTTAAAATCTGGATTCTGATCCAGTATATCTGGGGGTGGAAAGGCAAATTCTCAGTAGAGGTTCAAACCAGAACGAACTGGTTCGAAGCCCAAACCAAAAGTAACCCCTGAGGTCACCTTGTAGCTAAATAACAAATTGGCTCAAAAAATAATGAATGTCACCCATAAGCACTGTACTCCTTTAAAAAATGGTCAACAATTACATCGAAATAAAGACAAAACTGTAACGGGACAAGGAACCTAGATTAATGGAAACGGAACAACTGGAACGAAAATTAAGAAGTGTTTACACATGGTGAAGCCTGTAACCAATATCACTGAACAGCTTGTGTAGAAATTGTTGAATGGGAACCTAAACTGCTGTGGAAACCTTCCTGGAAAACATAATGAAATATTATTAAACAAACAAAAACCATAATATAATGTGGTGAGTCACAAATGTAGCCATAGGTCGTCTTGTCCTGGGGTAGCAGTGTTTTCAGGGGATTCTCTACAAATAACATGAGTTGAAAAGAAAAGGCTACTGAACACCAGCATCAGATTCTAGAGACCCAAGTCCACCTCAGGTGTGCGGCCGTTGTGTGAACTAGTTGTACCACCCCCATCCACGTGGTGGTGGGTTAATGAGGATGCCCCTGGGTGAGCCACTCCCAGGTTCTTCTGCATTTTATACAGACAGCCCTCGCTTTGCACATACCTGCTAATCAAAGCCTGTGCTTACGGGAACTGCACAGTTTCGTGGAAACTGAGATTTGACCTTTTTCCCGTGAAACAGTGCAATGTGAGGGCTGCCTGTAAGTGGAGGCAGCTTGCCTTCCCATCCCTTTCAGATTTGAACTCAAACTGACTGTGGTTGTTTTTGTGTGCCATCGAGTCGATTCTGACTTATAGCGACTGTATAGGTCTGTTGGGTTTCCAAGGCTGTAATCTTTATGGAAGTAGACTGACACATTTTTCTCCCACAGAGCAGCTGGTGGGCTTGAAATGCCAAGCTTTAAGTTAACAGATGAGCACTTAACTACTGTGTCACCAGGACTCCTGAAATTGATGTAGTGTCTACTATTTCTATTGATGTATTTATTTACTTATGTGTTTATTTTCAGATACTCACTTGGGGACATAAATCACAGTGGCTGTGAGCACAGGCTTTGGGGTCATAAAGCATATTGGGTTCAAAGACCAGGCCTTATTAGTTCCATGACCTAGGATACATATTTTAACTTTAAGCTTTTTTTTTCAAAATAGCAAAACTGTGATAATTCTTGCTCCCACCTCCCAGGCTGATATGGCGGTTAAAATGAGATAAGGCTTACTACAAACTTAGCCATAATAGTTGACTCACAAATTCTCAATGTATGTTACTAGCCGCTGCCTTTTATTATTGCTGCTGAGCATAGCTACTCCTTGAAGTGTTTCGTACAGTTTGGAGATTGTCTAACATTTCTGGGAAACCAAACATAGAGTCAATTCAGACTGGAGGGACCGTGAGCTTGGTGGTCTACACATAATGCATACAGGTAATGCATATTCAGGATGTCAGATGCCCAGGACTGTAATAAAAAATTCCCTTTGGGTTTGGTAAAGTTTGGCAGGCTCGCCATTCATCCTCAGATGAGCAATGAGCCAAGCATTGAGACAGCTCAATAGGAGCATGTAAGTTCATCCCAAATGCAAAAATCTAATCTACTCACAAAGTCAAAGAATGAGCTGATGACTCAGGTATTTATATCAAAAAGTGTTAAAAGATTATTTGGAACACGGTGGAGGCCAAGAAACAGGATTTCAAATCTATTCCCAAATTATATTTCTCATGAGTCTTTTAGGAAATGAAACTAATGGATTTTCAAAGGTCATACATTTATTCAACTGAGCTTTTTGAGCACCTGTGATGTGCTAGGTCCTAAACTAGCTCCTGGCAAGGTAGGCAAGAAAAGACTGCCTGAGCTCCAGCTTCCATGGCGTCCAAAATCTAAGTCAACAACTAGAATGAGCACATAGCTGTTATTACTCTATTTTGAGCCTTAACTTCCTACAAGGTGCTAGAAATTACCAGAAAATTGAAAGGTTTCCATTTATGTATTCAAATGTATTAGGAAACCCTGGTGGCACAGTGGTTAAAGCGTTATGGCTGCCAGCCAAAGGGTCGGCAGTTCGAATCCGCCAGGTGCTCCTTGGAAACTCTATGGGGCAGTTCTACTTTGTCCTATAGGGTTGCTATGGGTCGGAATCAACTTGACGGCACTGGGTTTTTTTTTTTTTTTTCAAATGAATAGAATTAGTGGTAGGCAGAAAAAAAAATTTTTTTTTGTTTTTTCCATAACACTTGCACCTGGTTCATCAGAAGCTTCCTAGGAATGGGGGAAAAAAAAAATGCATAAACTTGTTGAAACAAAGGTGTTTCCCGAAGCCATTGTCTGGAACTGGATTACCACACAAAGTAGCTTGAGCAATAAAATGATCACAAGTCACTTTTCTCATTTGGATTTCTGAGTGCTGATACAAGATTCATGAGAACTACTTGTACAGTAAGGTAAGATCCTTAGTAAAGAATAGATCCCCAAAACAATTTCAACACTGGCATGGAAATTCATACATTCTCTAAGCTTTGCTTCAAAGGCAGGTGAAATTCCTTCTGAATTGGGTAAATGGAATGCATTCTGGCAACTGTTTGTACCCTTTGTTACAATTAATGTGGGTCATAGTTTGGTCAGCCTAATCTGGTCTGGCAAGCCAGTTCTTTGTTCCATTGCTAACACATAGTGCGGATTTCAATTGCCAGCAACTAATAATGCATTCCCCAATATCCTGGAAAGCTCACGACTGCCAGCATAGATGTCTTTAAAGTTGTATGTATAGGGCTCTAGAAGACAATGAAGTTGCTATGACCCAAAACATGATATTTTCAAACATCTCATATGCATGCAAAAACTGGATAAGGAAGACCAAAGAAGAATCGATGCCTTTGAATTATGGTGTTGGTGAAGAATATTGAATATACCATGGACTGCCAGAAGAATGAACGAATCTGTCTTGGAAGAAGTACAGCCAGCATGTTCCTTAGAAGCAAGAATGGTGAGACTTTGTCTCACCTACTTTGGACATGTCATAAGGAGGGACCAGTCCCTGGAGAAGGACATCATGCTTGGTAAAGTAGAGGGTCAGTGAAAGAGAGGAAGGCCCTCAATGAGATGAATTGACAAAGTGGCTGCAACAGTGGGCTCAAGTGTAACAATGATTGTGAGGATGGTGCAGGACTGAGCTGTGTCTTGTTCTGTTGTACGTGGGGTCACTATGAGTCGGAACCGCTTAGATGGCCCTAATAACAACAATCTTGAAATTTGCTTAACACAATGAATGGCTGATGGTCGGTGCTCTAGCAATGCTTATGAAATAAATAAACATTGTTGTTAGATGAGTGAGGGTCTTTTTCAAATCAAAGAATTCTTTTTTTTCTGGTTCATACCTTAGACATTCTAAGGTTTGGGAATGAATCCTAAGGTTCATGATATGTGGGCTCTTGGCATTTTGCTGATGTTGGAGTTAGGATCATGACAGTTACAAGGTGGGGCTGAGTAGAAGTCACTTAATTAGAAAGAAAGCCTGGGTGATTTCCCAGCTTGCTTTTCTTGCAGCTTTTGTAGTTTGTCAGGACCAGGACTAGGGTGAGGCAAGTGAGGCACTCACCTTGGTGCAAAATCTGAGCTGTTGCCAAAAAGCTCAGTTGTCAAGATAAATATTTTTAATGCAGTTATTTAAATCATCAAATCTGCCTGGCCCGTGGTTTTTTCAGTAAGCTTTGTCAGAAGTTTACCACTTAGTAAATTCCGTAAACGCTCATCAAGTATTTAAAAGGGTTATTACTTAATGTTTACCTTTTTGTGCCTTTTGATTTATATTTACAGGGGATACTTTGTACCAAAGGACTATTCACAAATGTGAGCAATTGTGAGGTTAGGAGAATTTTTCCATCGAAGGGGTCAGCACTAGTTGGAATGGGACCTATGACAACTTGTTTGGGGACAGTTTGATATGCAAAACCAGGTCTGAAAGTGACGTCTTGGTTGCTAACTTGTCTTCTCTTATTCGTCAGGCTCTTAGTCCTTCCTAATCCACACGATTTGCACCAAAATGTTAGAAACTAAAAATATACTCCTTAAACTAGTGATTTTTGAAGGAAAATACTCCAAGTCTTATTTTTAATGCTTAACGTTGTACAAGTCAGAGGAAAAAAAAAATAAGAATAGATAAAAGCATATAAAAATAATGTATAGACAAAATAAGAATAAGTAAAAAGAAATAAATATAGAAATGAAAACATAATGAAATACAAAAAGGAAAACCAACACTTTGTTCTTTGAAAAGACTAAAAACAGGCCTTTGAAAAGACACAGAGAAGGTGTACAAATATGCAATGGTAACAATAAAAAAAATTATACCCACAATTATTGTAGATGTTTAAAAAATCTTAGCATAGTGAGAAACTATGTGCCAATAAATTTATAAATCTAAATGAGATTGGTAATTTTCTAGAAAAAATATGTAAATTACTTAAACTGACCCAAGAACAAAAAGAATATTTGCATAAACCAATAGCTGTTAAAAGGAATTGAATCAAAAAACCAAACCCATTGCCATCGAGTCAGTTCTGACTCATAGCGACCCTGTAGAAATGGTAAACACCTCCATTCCCAAGCCAAGGCTGGCTCCAGGTGTGTGATAAACTCAGGTAGTCACCCGGGAACCCATACTTAGAAGGATCCTGTGCTTGGCCTAACGCTGTACTATGGCCATCTTGAAATTCTTTATTTTTAACAGGGAGTGCCTCATTTTAATTTTATATTGTTGTTGTGTGCCATCGAGTTGATTCCAACTTCCCGTGACCCTATAGGATGGAGTAGAACTGCCCCACAGGGTTTCCAAGGCTGTAATCTTTATGGAAGCAGACTGCCACATCCTCCTCCTGTGGAGCAGCTGGTGGATTTGAACCACCAACCTTTCAGTTAGCAGCTGAGTGTTTTAACCACAGCACCACCAGGTCACCTTAACTTTATATTGGACCCTGCAGATTATGTAGCTGGTCTGCCCATGCCTAGATAGTTTTATAGGTGAATTTTATAACTAACTTTTAAGTACAGATAATCCCTAGGTTAACAAAGCTTTTCTGAAAACGGGAAACGAGGCAAGTTACTCAGTTCATTTTACAAGACCAGTGTAACTTTGAGAGCTTCCATGGTCTCTTGGTCAAGGTCATTTAGAAATTTCATCAGGTCTGCCAGAACGCGTAGTCATTCATTACCTAAGAAGTTTGATATTGACTTATACAATTGAAATGCTCACTTCCCAAATGAAGTTGTTTTCTGACTTTTGTTGTTCCGGTCCCAACAAGAAACATGCCAGATAAGCTCATCTTAAATTCATCTGGGTTAGTTGATGAGTTAACTATTTTAAGCTCTTCCGGCACTTGTATACTTTTAAAGTCTTAATAGGAATTTTTTCCAGGTCATTCGCTAGTGAACCTTGGAAAGATTTGGTAAATTGATTTAATGCTTGCCCAAAGTGAGACTCAGCGCCTTTCTCCAGAAGCTCTAAGTTAAAAAACGAACCAAAAAACAAGATGATGGGATTAGTCTCTGGGGTCACGTTAGAAACAGAATGACAACATATTTATTTTATTCTGATGTTTCTATAGTTCTGTTCTAACCAACACCATGGGCTCTAGAAAGGCATCTCATGTGCCAATCTTTATGGCCTTCAAGCTTATGGTATGAATTTGGCTGCTCATTTTAATTAATAATTTACTTCTGTTATTTAATGAAAACCAAAAGCCACTTCATTGACGCCTCAAACACATCAGTGGCTCTCTTCTCATTCAATTCCCTGTTTTCTTTCTTTCTTTGATTTATACATTTTCAATGAGAAGTGAGATTATTCATATGTGGCTTTTTCCTCCAGCCAAAGTGGATCTGGAATTAAAAATTTTTAAGAACAACTATGTCTTAGTCGTCTAGTGCTGCTATAACAGAAATACCACAAGCGGATGGCTTTAACAAAGAGAAATTTATTTCTTCATAGTAAAAAAAAAAAGGTAGGCTAAAAGTCCAAATTCAGGGTGTCAGCTCCAGCAGAAGGCTTTCTCTCTCTGTCGGACTTCTCATCAATCTTTCCCCGGACTAGGAGCCTCTCTGTGCAGGGACCCCGGGTCCAAAGGATGTGCTCTGCTCCCGGGACTGCTTTCTTGGTGGTATGAGGTTCCCAACTCTCTCCTTGCTTTCCTTTCCTTTTTATCTCTCGAGAGATAAAAGGTGGTGCAGGCCACGCCCCAGGGAAACTCCCTTTATATTGGATCAGGAATGTGACCTGGGTAAGGGTATTATAATCCCACCCTAATTCTCTTTAACATAAAATTACAATCACAAAATGAAGGACAACCACACTATACTGGAAATTATGGCCCAGCCAAATTGATACATTTTTGGGGTTTTTTTTATCATTTTTATTGTGCTTTAAGTGAAAGTTTACAAATCAAGTCAGTTTTTCACACAAAAACCCATATACACCTTGCTACACACTCCCAATTACTCTCCCCCTAATGAGATAGCCCGCTCTCCCCCTCCACTCTCTCTTTTTGTGTCCATTTCATCAGCGTCTAACACCTTCCACCCTCTCATCTCCCCTCCAGGCAGGAGATGCTAACATAGTCTCAAGTGTCCACCTGACCCAAGAAGCTCACTCCTCACCAGCATCCCTCTCCAGCCCATTGTCCAGTCCAATCCATGTCTGAAGAGTTGGCTTCGGGAATGGTTCCTGTCCTGGGCCAGCAGAAGGTCTGGGACCATGACCACCGGGGTCCTTCTAGTCTCAGTCAGACCATTAAGTCTGGTCTTATGAGAATTTGGGGTCTGCATCCCACTGTTCTCCTGCTCCCTCAGGGGTTCTCTGTTGTGTTCCCTGTCAGGGCAGTCATTGGTTGTAGCCGGGCACCATCTAGTTCTTCTGGTCTCAGGATGATGTAGTCTCTGGTTCATGTGGCCCTTTCTGTCTCTTGGGCTCGTAATCACTTGGTATCCTTGATGTTCTTCATTCTCCTTTGATCCAGGTGGGTTGAGACCAATTGATGTATCTTAGATGGCTGCTTGCTAGCATTTAAGACCCCAGACGCTATTCTTCAAAGTGGGATGCAGAATGTTTTCTTAATAGATTTTATTATGCCAATTGACTTAGATGTCCCCTGAAACCATGGTCCCCAGACCCCTGCCCCTGCTACACTGGCCTTCGAAGCATTCAGTTTATTCAGGGAACTTCTTTGCTTTTGGTTTAGTCCTATTGTGCTGACCTCCCCTGTATTGTGTGCTGTCTTTCCCTTCACCTAAAGTAGTTCTTATCTACTATCTAGTGAATGCCCCTCTCCCACCCCCCCTTTCCCCTCTTGTAACCACAAAAGAATGTTTTCTTCTCAGTTTAAACTATTTCTCAAGTTCTTATAATAGTGGTCTTATACAATATTTGTTCTTTTGCAACTGACTAATTTCACTCAGCATAATGCCTTCCAGGTTCCTCCATGTTATGAAATGTTTCACAGATTCCTCACTGTTCTACATCAATGCATAGTATTCCATTGTGTGAATATACCATAATTTATTTATCCATTCATCCATTGATGGGCACCTTGGTTGCTTCCATCTTTTTGCTATGATACACACATTTTTGGGGGGAGGTAATTCAATTCATGAAAAACTACCTCAGGTTATCTTCTAAAAGTTAGGTATTTAAAAAAACTCTATTTGGAAAGAATAAATAAATCTCAGCTTGGAAAGTTGAACGAGCTGGACCCCCTAATGAATTACACTGCAGAAAATAGAGAATTTCCAGGAGGGAATAAGGAGCAACTTTTGTACCATGAGAAGAGAATTCCTTCATTGCTAACAAGTGTGCAAAAGCCTATCCAAAAGTAAGGGGTTAATAGATATTTGCTGGGTAAATTAATGAATGATATTGATTCTTATGGTTAATTCAGGACTTTTAGGTTCCTGAATTGAAATGAGGAAAAAGTTATAAAGCTTTTATTATTCAAGTATGCATGGTCAACTCTTGGCTTCATATTAGTGTTGACCTCTAGGCCTCTTTTTTTCCCACAGCACGGGACACCTCCATCAGCACACCCCTCAAGGTGTACGAAAAGTATCATTTTCACTAAAGCAAAACAAATTTGGGAGGAGAAAGCTTCTACTCTTCAAATCTCCTGATTAATTCTACAGCATAGATACCCGAGAGCTGATGCACCTTGGAAGGCCCACGTGCAAGGCATCTTGATGATTAAGAGTTCTGCAAATATTTTCTTAAAGCTGATAAAGGGAGGTTCTGCAGGACAGGACAATCAGGGGGCAGCGATAAGTGATTATGTCACTTGGGTCAATGTCCAATCTAGGAGATAAAAGCAAACTCAACAAATTAGGCTGAATTATAAATGGAGCCCTGGCTTTCAACCAATATTGTTCAATACTTGCCGATAGATTGATTGACTGACCCACTGGCAGATTCTTTAAGGCCTACGAAGTATGGAGAAATGAGCAAGTCTCTGGGGTCAGACAGATCTGGATTTGAGTCCTAGTCTTCTGCTCACTGTGTTTCCCCTAAGCAAGATATTTTTTTTAAGGAGCCCTAGTGGCTCAGTGGTTAAGAGCTACCACAACTAACCAAAAGGTCTGCAGTTCAAGTCTACCAGTTGCTCCATGGAAACCCTATGGGGCAGTTCTACTCTGTCCTATAGTGTCAATATAAGTCAAAATCAACTTGAAGGCAATCGGTTTTGGATTTTAAGCCTATTAAAAAGGGGCCTTGGTGGTGCAATGGTTAAACACTTGGCTACTAACCAAAGCTTGGTGGTTTGAACCCACCCAGTGGTTCTGTGGGAAAAAGACCTGATGATCTGCTTCTGTAAAAATGACAGCCTTGAAAACCCTGTGGGGTAGTTCTACCCTGTCACATGGGATCACTGTGAGTTGAAAATCAACTTGATGGCAACTAACAACAACAAAGCTGTTTAAAAAATAGGAAGACTTCACTCTTCTTGGCAAGGCTATGTGGGGAATAGTTGGGACAAGGTATATGAAAGTGCCTAGAACACACTTAATAAACGTGGCTGTTAGTTGCCATCAAATGGGCACTAATTCATGGTGACTCCACATATAACAGAATGAAGCATTGCCGGGCCCTGCACCGTCTTCATGATCACTGGTAAGCTTGAGTCCATTGTTGTGGCCACTGTGTATTTTGAGTGTCTTCCAATCTAGGGAAATCATCTCCCAACACTATAACGGACAATATTCAATTGTGATCCATAGGATTTTCACTGGCTAATTTTCAGTAGTAAATCACCAGGCCTTTCTGCCTAGTTTGTCTTCATCTAGAAGCTCTGCTGAAGCCTGTCTACCCTGGGAGACCCTACTGGTATTTGAAATATCAGTGGCATAGCTCCCAGCATCACAGCAAGACGCCAGCCAGCACAGTAGGACAGACTAACAGACAGGTGGTCGTTCTATTAGATACCGCACTTCACTTCGTGAGAGGAATCCAACGAGATTCCCTAAAAGCCCAAGGAAAGTTTTAGTAAGTTTCTAGGGTGTGCAAAATAGAGGTTGGAAATGAGTTGTGGCAGATAATGTAAGAGTGAGGGAGGCTGGGTCAGGATACACGGGCGGTGAGGTCTGAGAGACAGGCATACCCAAGCGAGCAGCCAGCTCCAGCTGACAGCCTACAAACCAGATTTTCTGTTTTTCAATTCCCCAGAAATTGGAGAATGTATGTCAAGCTTTTTAAATACCTGATCTCTATTGTGAGCTCAGAATGTACCAGAAACCTTCTAAGAGTTTTAATGTATTGTATTAAAATGTATTTCCCTAACAACTCTATGCGTTGTGTGTTGTGATCACTGTGAAGGATCAATAGCACTCACTATCGCCCGAAATGGAAAAAAATGATAATTTTCTTATTTCCATCAAATCTCCTAGGGCCTATTCTATGAGTAGACACAACTGATTGTGTTTGTATTTCCAGATGTTTCTGTTGTATCTTATTTTCCCTATTTGGACCCAGAACATTTCATTTGACATTCTCTGTCCTTATGAAACCCTAGTGGCGTAGTGGTTAAGTGCTATGGCTGCTAACTAAAAAGTCAGCAGTTTGAATCCACCAGGCGCTCCTTGGAAACTCTATGGGGCAGTTCTACTTTGTCCTATAGGGTTGCTATGAGTTGGAATCAACCCGACGGCAACAGGTTTTTTTTTGGGGGGGGGGGCGTCCTTATAAAGATAGCTGTTTCATTTTTGCCCCTTGGGTACAGAAATATGAGTTTCACATTACCCCTGCCCTGTGCCAAGCACTGAGCTAGGTACATTTCACATTTTCTAACCCTCATGAGAACACATTTGCACCAGATATGTTAGCCTCCATTTATAGCTGAGGCTCAGAGAGTTTAAGTAAATTCCTCAAGTCACACAGCTGGGAAACAGCTGCTCCAGGATTAAACCCTGGGTTCAGTTAACTCCACAGTCCGTGTTTTTTCCACTAACCCCAGCATAGAATTTACAGTCACGGAACTCAGACGTTTCATTAGAGAGTAGGGGCATTTGGGGATTTAGGTTTTAACATCACCTAAGCAATGCAAGGAAACCCTGGTGGTGTAGTGGTTAAGTGCTACGGCTGCCAACCAAAGGGTCGGCAGTTCGAATCCACCAGGCGCTCCTTGGAAACTCTATGGGGCAGTTCTACTCTGTCCTATGGGGTTGCTATGAGTCGGAATCGACTTGATGGCACTGGGTTTGGTTTGGTTTGGTTTAAGCAATGCAAAAACTGCTTGTTACGTTGTTAGGTACCATCAAGTCAGTTCCGACTATTAGCGACCCCACGTACAACCGAATGAAACACTTGCCTGGTCCTGTGCCATCCTCATAATCATTGCTATGCTTGAGCCCATTGATGCATCACCGGCTCAGTAGATCTTATTGAGTCTCTTCCTCTTTTTCACTGACCCTCTACCAAGCATGATGTCCTTTTCCAGGGACTGGTCCCTCCTGATAACATGACCAAAGTATATGAGATGAAGTCTCACCATTCTCGCTTCTAAGGAGCATTCTGGCTGTACTTCTTCCAAGACAGATTTTTTTATTCTTCTGGTAGTCCAGTCTATGGTATATTCCATATTCTTCACCAATACCATAATTCAAAGGCATCAATTCTTCTTCAGTCTTCCTTATTCATTGTCCAGCTTTCACATGCATATGAGGCAATTGAAAACACCATAGCTTGCTTGGATCAGGGGTACCTTAGCCCTTAAAGTGACATCTTTGCTTTTTAACACATAAAGAGATCTTTTGCAGCAGATTGCCCAATGCAATGCGTCTTTTGATTTCTTGACTGCTGCTTCCATGGATATTGATTGTGGATCCAAGTAAAATGAAATCCTTGACAACTTCAGTCTTTTCTCTGTTTATCATGATGTTGCTTATTGGTCCAGTTGTGAAGATTTTTGTGTTCTTTATGTTGAGGTGCAATCCATACTGAAGGCTGTGGTCTTTGCTCCTCATCAGCAAGTACTTCAAGTCCTCTTCACTTTCAGCAAGCAAGGTTGTGTCATCTGCATATCGCAAGTTGTGAGTGAGTCTTCCTCCAATACTGATCCCATGTTCTTCTTCATATAGTCCAACTTCTCAAGTTATTTGCTCAGCATCCAGGTTGAATAAGTATGGTGAAAGAATAATAACTTAGAGTTATGATAACCTTCACGTCCTTTAAATCATCCATGAAGCACATCATAAAGGCGTTTTCATCTCTCATTATTCCACTGGCCAGCATTCTCTCTTAGTGTTGGTAGAGGTCCCTGCCCCTTTGGTTGAACACAACATGAAGTGGTTGGCTTTAGCGTAGGGGCCATGTGAGATGTGTACATTTTGGGATCCCAGAACTATACACAGACCAGCAGATGCTCTCACGTTGGGATGCGCATGAGAAATTAGGCAAAAGCTGGGTGCTGTCTCCTATCTGTTCTCATCAAGTGAGGTTGCTGGAATCACCTGTGCTACATAACTTCTGTTGTCCTCAGCCATCCATGCTCGCATAGTTTCACGTGGGTGAGATGTGCCTATAATGCAACTCCACTCCATCACCTGCAGATCTGCTCCTGGAAAGATTAAAACCAAAACCCAATGCCATCAAGGAAACCCTCTGGGGCAATTCCGCTCTGTCCCATCTGGTCCCCAGGAGACGAAATCAACTCCATGGCACCTAACAGCAGCAGCAATCTCACAGATGAACGTGAACTTGCAGTTGTGGTGAGCAATGACGGAGTGGACATGACGTGCGAGGTGCGCTGTGTGAGGGTTCCGATCACAGACCTGGAGCCAGTCCACTTTCCTTGAATCCTGGCTCCTCTACAGCCTTGCAGCTGACACCGAGCAGATTACTGACAGATTATCACTCTGTGCCTTGGTTTCCTCAGGTCTGAAATGGGGAGAATTATAATACCTACTGGACAGGATTGTTGTGGGGTTCATGAATTAATAACTATCAGTGTTTAGAAGAGTGTCTTGTGGCACAGTGGTTAGGTGCTTGGCTGCTAACTGTGGGGTTGGCAATTCAAACCCACCCAGCGACTCCACAGGAGAAAAGACTTGGTGATCTGGTCCCATAAAGATGACAGCCTAGGAAACTCGATGGGGTAGTTCTATTCTGTCCTATAGGGTCACTATGAGCCAGAATTGACTTCACAGCACCCCAAAACTAGAGTTATGATCATCATGATGACAATAACATCTATGTCAGTGTCCTTTCTAGCTGAGCTGCTCAGGGAGGAGAGGCAGGCAGACACTGCGGTTGTTCACCCAGATCCCCTCATACCCCTTCACCACATTGTGTTCCCTTTCCCCAGCTTCTGAACACCTTGCTCCTAATGGCAGGCTCCTGCAGCCTTCTCCAAAGGACCACCTTGGGCTACATTAGCCATTTTGCCAGAGTACGCTAACAGCCAGACATACCTGGGAGTTTATATTCCCATGGGGCAGCCATGCAGGAATAGGGACACTCCACACCTTACCATGTGGAGAACAAACATTGGAGTAATGTCTGCTCCAGAGCGGCCCAGGGGCTGGGCTGAGGCTGGACTTCCCTGCAAACTCACTGTTGCTCAACTCCTTCCCTTTCCCTGTCCTGTTGCCCTGTTCCTCAAGGTTGTCCCCTGGGAGCATGACCTTCATAAATCACTCCCACACAAATTCTCTTCCTGGGGTCAGTCCCCAGGGGACCAATGTCATCAAGGAAGACTTCCAGCTGGAAGCTTGAGCTGGGATCGGATAATGAATAGGAATAGAAGAAGAGATAAGGAAAGAGCATGCCAAGAGGAAGGCTGCAGGAGAAGGAAGCACAGGTAAGAGTGCTCATGGGCGGACAGAGTGTAAGGAAGAGAAGAAACTGGCGAAGCCAGTGTGGCCAGAGTCCAGAGGCTTCCAGGAGAGGGACGCTGCGGCTGAGGCCTGTGGGCTGGTGGGCCATATTTTACAGGACATTGGAGTTCAGCTTAAGGAATTGGATCTTTTTGTTGTTGTGATAACTTTACAGGGCAAAGCTTCCCAGTTCAGGACTAAGCCCTGCCTAGGTTCTTACCTTCTTCTGACCAAGAATGACCAGGAGAGGTTCAGAGGTTCCACATGAACAAAGATTTATTAGGGACAGAGAGAAAGTAAAAGGCTCATTAGGGAGAAAGGGAGAAGGGTTTCCACCTAAGCTAGCTGCCAGTCTCTTCCTGAAGAAAGGACTTCCTAGAGCTTATAAAAGTTTTTAGGAGGGAAAAAGGCATTATCTTTATTCATTAGATGGGTGGAGATTTCCAGGAGAAGGGGAGGGATTATGAAAATAAAATGTGTGTGTAGTTAGAATTCAAGGTGGTCTTCCTCACAGAGATTGCTGGAACTAAGATGGAGCCTGTCACAAAGGCTGCCAGGATGTCAAACAGGACTTATTCTGGGATGTTGTACATATGTGATGCCTCTGGATCTTGGTTTGAGCCCCAGCAAGGGGTTCATGTTTGTCTCATGTGGAAGGTCATTCACAGGCCATGTTGATCTTTACTGCTCATGCTCTGCACCCGGTGAAGCCTTGAAAAACAACTTGGGAGGATTATCAGTAATTTATAGTTGGTCAAGCACATAGGGCCTTGAAATGTAGCCCATTATTCTAAGCACTTAGTGTGTTACTTACAAGAAGTTTTCGGGTGCCAGCAGCAAAAGTTATATGGTGGTCTGCACTTAGGTTTAGATTCAGAGACTATTTAATTATAGCTGGTCAAGCACACAGGGCCTTGAAATGTAGCCCTTATTTAATTCAGCCAGCCTGATCTCTTCTGTCTCAATAATATACACCAAGACATATGTCAATGCATCAATTTCTACATTTACAATGCAATGACATTGATTATATTCTTGTTGTACAGCCATTCTTGCTGTCCTTTTCCAAAGCATTCTACTGCCATGAACATAAACTCAATGCCCTTCAAGCAAAAACTCTCCCTTCTCCCATCCCTCCCACTTCTGGTAAACATTAATGATCTTGGGTTTCCATGTATTTGCTTATTTCTTATGAATGGAATCATATGATATTTGTCCTTTCGCGACTGATTTATTTCACTCAGCATAACGTTTTCAAGGTTCATCCATGTTGTGGTATGCATCAGGACTTCATTTCTCTTCACGACCACATAATATCCGATTGTGTGTGTGTGTGTGTGTGTGTGTGTGTGTACCACATTTTGTTTATCCATTCATCTGCTGATGGGAGTTTCAGTTGGTTCCACCTTTTGGCTATAGTGAAAAATTCTACCATGAACCTTTGGTGAACAGGTTTCTGTTTGTGTTCTTTTTTTCATGTCTTCAATGGTGTACACCTAAGATTGGTATTGCTGGGTCGTATGGTAGTCCTATGTTCAACATTTTGAGGAATTGGATCCATGCCTAAGAGCAGTGGGAAGTCACAGAAGCAGGGATGAGAGAAGATCAGGTTTGGGTTTTGAATTGACCAATATGACTAGTGTGGGAAGAATGGTGTGGAGGAAGCAGGAGTCGATGGAGGAAGTCGGTGAGCTGCTACTGCAAGGAAAGAGCTACTGATCACCACGACCAGGGTGATGGGGATGGTGGTAGAGAGAGAAGTAGATGGACTTGAAAAATATTTAAGCAGCAAAAAAAAAAAAAAATGGAAAATGATTTTGTGATTCAAATAATCATCTTTCAGTAACACTGTTATCTAAGTCTCAATTTTTCTTAAGGGTAGATTTTGTGAGATGGGGCTTGTAAAATTGCCACATGAGAAAATTTCCTAGTAGTAAGCCAAAGTTTAAAATTTTTAATTTTGTTGTAACAAATGCAATGAAGAGGTCTTTGGAATGTTCTAAAAATTTAATTCTTACTTCCAGAGAAGATAAAGAGAATATACAGATGACATTTGACAATACATGCAGATTTATAATTCTACTAAAAATATTCTCACAGCAGGGCAAAAGCATATACCTATTTTAGCAAAATATACATATTTGTTAAAATACAAAGCTATAAACATATGCTGTACTTCTGAAATATTCTAAAATATAACAAATGGAAATCCTAATCAAATATACGGAATTATACAGTATGCTTTTAGGAAACCAGTAAAAACGCATGCAAATAAAATACCTGTAAACACAATTTTTAGACAGAAGTTTTTAAAGTATTGCATAAATCTCTATGAATTTTGCATTTTTGATATCATATTTTCCCAAGGAGTTCAAAGCACATAATAATGATATACAGTTAATCTCTAATAGATACAAATTTTACTACTGTCCCATTCTATAGATTGAAAAACTAAGGCATTGGAGGTCACAGTCTTAAAGTCACACTGGATATTTTTAAATTGTGGCTAAACTTCAGAACATTACCCTAAACCACAAATCTTAAGTCAAATACCGTACATATATATTTATAAAAAAATGACTTCAGCAAATTGTCATTAGAATACACTCATACACACACACCTACATTTAAAAGCTGTTGACACACATCCCAGTGCCATAGAAAAAAACAAAACAAAATAAAGAATTTTAGAGTCCTTTAACCAAAACAAAATTCTTTACTTTGTTAATGTATTAAAACAAGGCTTTCTTAGATGAGAGATTCTGGCTTCGTTAAAGTACTTCAGAAAATATGTCAGTGGCTGTCATGTTGACTCTGGCTCATGGCGACCCCATGTGCTTCAGAGGAGAACTGTGCTCCAGAGGGCTTTCAATTGCTAGTTTTTTTTGCAAGTAGATCTCCAGGCCTTTCTTCCCAGGCATCTCTGGGTTGACTGGAACCGCCAGCCTTTGAGTTAGCAGCTGAGCATGTTAACTGTTTGCACCACCCAGGGACTTAAACTATACATATTCTGTAATTTCCCAATTATGTTTTCATTCAAAACAGGAAAAGCTCTCATGGGGCTTTAGCTTAGCTTACATTGTTAAGAAATATTTTCCCCAACATTGCATTCAACGAGTTACAATAAATTAACCATCAGTATTCCCTCCCTGTGTGTCAGCAATTTAGCTGTAGTGGGTCTTTCACTGGAGTCCTGTTGGTGCAGTATGGTTAAGTGCTTTGCTGCTAACCGAAAGGTTGGTAGTTCCAACGCACCAGCCACTCTGAGGGAGAAGGATGTAGCAGTTTTTACGCCTTGGAAACCCTATAGGGCAGTTCTGCTCTGTCCTATAGGGTTGCTATGAGTCAGAATCAGCTCGACATCTGTGGTTAGGCCTTTCATTTGTTAAACATAAACTTACTCTTGAGACTTAAATATTCACATGGTGAATTTGGTAGGGGAGGGCCCAAAGCCCTTAGCCACTTTCACCTGATGGTCTGGCAAGTGTCCAGCCTCCCTTTCAGGTCATGGGAGCTGAGAAAGAGCCAGGTCCTGGACAGTTCCAGGTGAGTCAGGATGCCGCTAACATTGAAGTAGTGTAGGGTACCCTGTAAAGTGCCTTGTATCCCAACACTCAACCCGATTCCCTGAGTTGGATACATTCCTAATAAACACCATCATCTTTGTAGACAGTATGGAAAGTATTAACACAGCAGCGGGCCTCCATGTTCTTCAGATGCTTTGGACTCTCCGGCTTTTGAAGTTTGCATTCGAGTAATGCAGAAGTTTGTAGCATCATTCCTGCAGGAAAGTAAAAATCACCATTCATGGTCTCTAGTTAAAAAAAAAGTACACCCAGTTATTTATCAAAGAAGTATATTTGTTAGCAAAACACTAGTGTTTGTGCTAATAAATGCTAACACAAAAATGTAAAAAAAAAAAAAAAAAGCCAAAGGTGTGGTTCATCACGATAAAGAGGTCCATGCCGTCTTTCCTTCTAAGTCTGGGGGTTTCTAAAAAGCTAGACTCCCTTGTCATAGATTGAATTGTGTCCCCCAAAAATATGTGTCCACTTGGTTAGGCCATGATTCCCAGTATTGTGTGGTTGTCCTCCATTTTGTGATTGTAATTTTATGCTAAAGAGGATTAGGTTGGGATTGTAACACCCTTACTGAGGTCATATCCCCGATCCAATGTAAAATGAGTTTCCCTGGGGTGTAACCTGCACTACCTTTTCTCTTGAGAGAGATAAAAAGGAAAGGGAAGCAAGCAGAGAGGGGGGACCTCATACCACCAAGAAAGCAGTGCCGGGAGCAGAGCGCATCCTTTGGACACAGAGTCCCTGTGTGGAGAAGTGCCCAGTCTGGGGGAAGATTGATGAGAAGTCCAACAGAGAGAGAAAGCCTTCCCCTGGAGCTGATGCCCTGAATTTGGACTTTTAGCCTACTTTACTGTGAAGAAATAAACTTCTCTTTGTTAAAACCATCCACTTGTGGCATTTCTGTTACGGCAGCACTAGATGACTATGACACCCCTCATTATCCTACGTGGTTCACCTCTGTTTTTTTGGGATGTTCATATGTTGACTGCTTTCCTAATGGTACCAGACAGTTGGAGGAAAAATAGCAAAGTATTCATTTGGACCTGAATGAGGAATTTCATCTGTAACTCCTTGTTTTCTGAACACCCAACCTATCCATAAATGTCCCTTAAATTGCTGTTGGCAAAGAGCAACTAGTTCTAGGCAGATTCTAGGAGATGTTGTTGAAAGGGTAGACTGGTTGAGGCTGGGTTTGAACACTGACATGTAATTCTAGAAAGCCGGATGCTGGAAATGCTATGTTTTCATTTAAGATGACATTAGAGTTTTCCTAGGCTAGCTTTTTATCACTTCAGTAGTTATGAATTTTAATATATATTAGGGGAAAATAAGTGGAATTCCAAAGTCATCATTTCACTAAGGAGATTATTTCTTAGGACAGGACTAAAGTATTTTTTTAAAGTATACTATTAGGCCTGTGTTAATTCAAAGAAAATAAGTGATAATAAGTAGTTGTTCATATATGGGTATGGCAGGTAGGTAGGTAGGTAGACAGACAGACAGATAGATAGATAGACATATATACATGCCAGGGGTTGGCAAACCAAGGGCCTGAGACCAAATATGGCCTGCAGCCTGTTTTTAGTAATAAAGTTTTATTGGAACACAACAGTGATAGCATAATGGTCCTCCAAAGATGTCCAGGTCCTAATCCCAGGAACCTGTGGATATGTTACCTTACATGGCAAAAGGACTTGGCCGATGTGCTTAAGGGTATGAACCTTGATGAGGAGATGATCCTGGATAGATGCTGACAGAGAGATACAGAATGAGGAGGAGAGATTTGAAGCAATGAGAAGGGCTCCACCCACTGTTGCTGGCTTTGAAGATGGAGGAAGGGTCATAAGCCAAGGAATGTAGGCAGCACATAGAAGCTGGCAACAACCCTCAGCCAACAGCCAGCAAGAAAAGAGAGACCTCACCATTACAGAGACAAGGAACTAAATTCTGTCAGTGTTCCAAATAAGCAAGGAAATAGATTTGCCCCTTGAGCCTCCAGAAAGGAATGTAGCCCTTCCAACATCTTGACTGGTGGGAGCCATGTAGGACTTTTGACCTCCTGAACTATAAGATAATAAATTTGTGTTGTTTAAACCTTTAAATGTGTGCTGATTTGTTAGGACAGCAATAGAAAACTAACACAGCAGTCACACCTGTTCATTTATGAATTGCCTGTGGCCGCTTTCATGCTGCAATGACAAAGTTGAGCAGATGGGACAGAGACCCTATGGCCCCCAAAGCCTAAAATACTTACCAACTGACCCTTGCCAGCCTCCTATATACACACTCAGAAACAGTAATAGCAGCGAGGATTTTCTGAGCACTTACTTGGTGCCAGGGCCTGGGCTAAGCATATAGTATTCCTACCGGGTCTGGCTGACCCCTGCACTGAGCTCACCCCTTGGTCTTTGACAGCACCTTGCAGAAGAGAATGAACACCCAGGTACTCACCTGAGGCATCTTATCGCCGGCAGAAGGCAATGGGGAGCTCTCGGCTGGGCACCAGGATGCCAAGGTGCAGCATCTCCACAGGCTCATTGTCGGTGGCCACGATGTCGTATTTGCGGACAATCTGGAACACACGTGCACAAGAAAGCAGAATTACCCCCTCTGTTCAACTGCCTGTGGAGTCGCACAGAACACGGTCACAGAAATGCAGTCAGAGGGTTTTACCCAGCAAAGTGCCAAGTGGAGCTGGAGCTCGGCTAATCGGCGGCCGATGCACATTCGTTTCCCAACGCCAAATGGAAGATGTGCAAAAGGGCTAATCTTCTTCTCTTGAAGCCAACGCTCAGGTCTAAAGTGACTTGAATCTTCAAAATTGTCTTCATCAGAGCCCAACACCTGGGTATTTAGCATCAACACTGTCTAGAAATACACAGAAACAGAGAGCATTTAAATAAACCAGAAGAGAAGGTCTGAAGAGCAAAATTTCCAAAAATGATCACCTTGCAAATGTAGAAGTAACCCATGAATTTGTAACAATGGTGATTGCCAGCATGTATGGAGTGCTTAAGATGTCTCAGGTAATAAATAGGTAAAGAGCTCTAAGACTTTGTATTACACCCTGACCACAACTCCATGAGATCGATCCTATTATTATTCTCATTTCACAGATGATGGAGCCAAGGTTTTGGAATTCACTCCAGGCGACACAGACTAAGATGAAACTTGAACCCAGGTCTCTCTGTCTCCACAGTCAGTCTTCCTCATATAGCGCTATGCAGCATTTCAGTAATACTCTACAATCTCTATTGCCAAAATAAATGCTCTCCCAGCAAAGAGTTTTAGGGAGATCTGATGACTCTTTAGAAATGGTACCTTTCAAAGCTAGGTACAATTATACAAATACTACTTAAGGTACAGGACATAGAAATACTACTTACTCCTTTGGGTAAAGCATATTCACCCAGAACAGTTTCCTTGTCAAGAGTCCGAGTTGTAAATGGTACAGTTGGGGTAAGCCTTAAAAAAAAAAAATTTTTTTTTTCAAAGATCTAAAGATGAGCACAGACCAATATCTTTACTATCTTTTTATAACACTGTCTTTAGTGTTAGTGTGAATGCAGATTCTGGTTAAATAAATGCTGCAGAAGTTTATACTCAAAAAGAGAACATGATCACAACTCTTCATAAACAAGCCTGTCTCTTCCTGATACTTACACCTCTTGTTCCATTTTCTTGTCTTATTGCACTGGTTAAGCCTCCACTACCTATTGTTGTAGAGTCAATACTGACTCATGGCGACCCCATGTGGTACAGACTAGAACTGCTCCATAGGGTTTTCTTGGCTGTCATGTATGAGTTGGAACTGACTCGACAGCACCTAACAACTGAACAACAACAATCTTTATGGAAGCAGATTGCCAGGCCTTTCTTTTGCAATGCCAATGACTGGGTCCGAACCCTGACTTTGGGTTAATAAAACCAAAAAACCAAACCCGTTGCCATCGAGTCAATTCCGACTCATAACGAACCTGTAGGACAAAGCAGAACTGCCCCATAGGGTTTCCAAGGGGCACCTGGTGGATTTGAACTGCCGACCTTTTGGTTAGCAGCCAAACTCTTAACCACTGTGCCACCAGGGCTCCAGCTTGAAATTAATAGTTGAGTGCAAACTGATTGTACCACTCAGGGACCTAAACGTTTACTACAGGACTGATTAGTCGTTGTTAATAGAGGTTTTTTCTTTGTCTCATTTCAGACTTTAATGTGTGTGCTTTTTGTGTTTTACCCTTAAGCCCGATGTTGGTTCTAGGGTTTTTGTTTGTCTACCCTTCATGGAGTTAAAGCTACACCCTTAAGCCTAATGCTTGCTCTAGTTTCTATTATCTACCCTTTAATATGTTAAAGCTATTTCTTTCTGATCCTAGGATGGTGTGAATTTTATTTTCCAGAAAGGTGTGAAAAGAACTTTGAAAGAATTTTTTATTTCAGAGATTCAAAAACAAAGGTGTCTCTATGTCTTATCATGTCATACTATCATTCCCTTGCTGAGCTTTTGTCTCGTGTCCTTCAGTCAGGCTCATAATATTAATTGGTACTTACAGTATTCATTACAGTATTATTAGTACTGATTTAAAAGTGACTTTCCAAGATTTAATAGAATTCTCCCAAATGATTTAGGAAACGGGTAACAGAAAATAAATACATTCTCAGGGCTCCTTTTTGTGGTTGGATAAACATTCATGAATCAACCTGGGGAGGTGTCCACAGGTGGGGATGTCACATTATGTCTTTTAGAGAACAATTTTCTAACAGATTCATATTGATTTAGGAGTATATCCTTACCTCATAGATTCTTTCAGACAGGCTTTTAAATATGGCATATTTCTCAAATCCTCTGCCCGGGGCATCTGATTCTCGGGAAATACTCTTTGAATTTCCTCAAGAAGCTTTTGTTGCACTTGGGGATGTCGGGATAGATTGTAGAGTACCCACATTAAGCTGTTTGCTGTCTGAAAGCCAAGTGGACACAAATGTGAGTGTGGGCAAGGAAACTGCCTGAAACGTGCAGTAGCCGAACCAGGGCTGATGCTAGCACCTCGCTCTGCAGATATATTGCTGATACTTTTTTTGTGTCCTCATTTGCTGTGCCTTAAATAAATCCAACGTACGAGAAGTCAGATTCATTTACAAAACATATCAAGTAAGGAGGGTTTATTCACCGAGGGAATCAAAATAGCTTTCTTCAGATAACCAGCTGTAGTTTGTAAAATGTAGGATAGGCAAAACGTAGTTTGTAACAAAACTTGTTTGAACACAAATGAGTGTGTGCAAAACGAGTGAAATCTGAATAGGATTGGTGGATTGTATCAATGTCAGTTTCCCGGATGTGGTACTGTACTCTAGTTGCACAAGATAATACCACTGGGAGTCCTTGGGTGGCACCAATGGTTAAACACTGGACTACTAACCAAAAGGTTGGCCGTTCAAACCCACCCAGAGGTGCCTCGGAAGTAAAGCCTGACAATCGGCTTTCAAAAGGTCACAGCTTGAAAACCCTATGGGGCAGTTCTACGCTGACACACATGGGGTCACCAGGAGCTGGAATTGACTCAACAGCAAGTAATGACAACAATAACAAAAAAGAACCTGGAAAGCTCAGTGGTTTGCAACATCAAGATGTTCCCATTGAAGGAAACGGGGTGTAGGGTACTCGGAATCCCTCTCTCTTGTTTCCTAGCACTCTAAGGGAATCTACAATTATCTGCAAATAAAAAAGTTCAGTTAAGCATTGTTCGATGTAAAAATATTTTGATATAAAAACTGAGTGGGGAGACAGGGGCTGATAAGCACTGTTGTTAGTAAGAGTTACTTTTATTTTTCATTGATAATGCACAAGAAGCAGCATTTCTAGAGTTTCAAAGAAAGTTCTTTTTGTCCCACCCTAAAAAGTTACGACAAAAATAAAAATGTATCATCTACACTCTGGGTTCCAGCCACATGTAAAGGACCCTGGAAGGGGGACGCCAACACCAAAATAAGACATTCTAGTATCGAGCTGAGGATTTCAAGGAGCCAGCTACATTTTCAACAAAGGCCCATGTCCTTTTAAGTAGCAGCCTTTATTCCAAAGGCAATAAAAAACCCAGGGCCATCGAAGTCGATTCTGACTCATAGCGACCCTGTAGGACAGAGTAGAACTGCCCATAGAGTTTCCAAAGGCAATAGGAAGAGAGAAAATACTGGTGGAAGCCGACAGTGCAGCTTTTGGCTATGTGATACTCACACTGGTAGTCAAGTGCTTTTGTTTTTTTGGTCCTGTTTTAGCTAATTTAAACCAACTACTCCCCCTGCAAATTGTCATTGTACCCTCCCTCTGCAGACATGAAATGCCGTGTGCCACTCACTCAAAGGAGCAAAGTGCAAGATGCTGCTGAGCCGATGATTGTTATTATTTTTGGAAGAAGATGCCTCCAAGGCAGGCTTCTTCATGTCAGAGGACCAGCAGCCTCGCTGCAAATAAACTATGGATGCCATTATTACAAGAGTCCTATTTACCAAACAGGAAGAGGGCGTAGCCCCCAAATTAGATACACATTTAATTTCTCTGATTTTCCAAATGTGACTTTCAGAATAGCCAGGACTAAAAAAGAAACAGAGTTAACTATATCAATGGATCCCTCACCACAAACAACAAAGACAGCTTCCAAAACGCAGATAACTGTAGCTTTCACCAAAGCCATGGAAGACAGTCTGGGCCTGGTAGGATAACTGCAGGGAGTGACTGGGGTGGGGAAGGGGGATGTGGCCTGGGAAATCTCTGGGGTATAAACTATCCCGGCTTGACCTCCATGGAGGCAGCAGATCCTGTAACTACCCTTTCTGCTCCAACTAAGTTCATTCTCTAACAAGCCCACCTTTTAAAACATAAATTTAATCAGGTCACACCTCTGCTTAAATCCTTGCAAGAGCTTCCCATTACAGGTGTAATAGGGCTCAAAAGACCCTGGGTAACATGGCCCAATTCCTTCTCCAAGCTCTACTCCTACCACATTTGTACCTGCTCTAGCTCTACTCCTCTTTCTACCCCAGGGCCTTTGCGTGTGCTCTCTCCTTTGCCTGCAGTGCTCTTCCACCAGATTTTCATGTGGCTGGTTCCTTCTGATCATTCCAGACTCAGCTCCAATATCTCCTCCTCAGAGAGGGAAGCTTCCCTCCATGTCCATTCCTGTCTATCACATCACCCTGATGGTTTCCTCCATGGAAACGATCAGATGTGTTTGTTTACATGTCTATTTTCTGCCTTCTCCACTAGCATGTAAGTTCCATGAGGAGGAGGACTTTTGTCTCTGGCTCGTGTGGCCTCTCAAGGACCTGAACAGTGCTTGGCATATAGTAGGCACTCAATAGTTGCTGAATTCTTTAACCTATTCATCAAATATTTATTGACCACCGACAATATGCCAGGTATTGGTCTAGGTTCTGGGAATACATCACTGGACAAAACAAAGTCATTGGCACCATGGTGCTCATAGTCCAGTTGTTAAAAAAAAAAAAAGGAGAAGAAGAATGAGTGAAAGCTTACTTTTATCACTCTAAGGGCCTCTCAGGGTAAGTGAGCCAACAGGAAAATGACCTAAGAGGAATCCCCACTTCTGGAGTCTGAGGAGAAATAAGAATCTTAGTATTCCACTCATGTAGGAAACCCTACCTTTTCTTCCAATGAGAAACACTACAGAAGGGGAAAATATGGAAAAGATATAAACTGGTATATATATTCTGCTTAGTGACTATAAAGTATATGAAATACTGGACCTATGAGAAATTTGAATACCCATCATTCCAATGTCAGCTTGAAAAATGAATCAGAGAAAATTAAATCCATGCAAATGCTTATGTCAGTGTTCGTGTTGGGGTTTGGCTATGCTAAGTATTTACTACGACAAACACATTGGAGACAGAATTTAGATATTTAAAGTAAACCGTTTCATTAGAATTAAAATCAAGTTTTCCTAACTCACTATTTTATAATTGTAAGCAGAAAAAAAAAATAGTATAAGCTTGGCAGAGAGGGTATTTCAATATTTTGACAGTGTATGATAGGCAGAGTTAGGCGCTTTGTGGTAACCACCTAAAATGCACCCCATTTTTAAATCTAGGTTATGTGTCCTACTAGGGCATGAAACTTCACTGAATCCAAATTCCCCCAGAGGTTTGCATGTTTCTCATGCCACTTACCATATCCTACTCTGGATTTTGGTGTCCCTGGTTGGTGCGGATGTTTAGCACTTGGTTGCTAATTGGAAGGTTGGAGGTTTGAGTCCACCCAGAGGTGTCTCAGAGGAAAACCCTGGTGATTAACTGTTGAAAAATCGGCCACTGAAAACTCTTTGTAGTACAGTTCTACTCTGACCTATGTGAGGTCGCCATGAGTGGGAGTCAACTGGGTAGCAACCGGTTTGGGTTTTGTTTTCTTTTTTAGTCATTAGAGCACCTTAATTCTCTTCCTACCACACGTCTTACTTGGATCCACAGTCAACGCCCACAGAAGCAGCAGTCAAGAAATCAAACAACCTATTGCACTGGCCAAATCTGCTGCAAAACATCTCTTTGAAGTGTTAAAAAGCAAAGATGTCACCTTAAAGACTAACGTGCACCTGACCCAAGCCATGGCGTTTTCAGTCACCTCACATGCATGTGAAAGCTGGACAATGGATAAGGAAGACTGAAGAAGAATTGATGCCTTTGAATTGTGGTGTTGGAGAATACTGAATATACCATGGACTACCAAAGGATCGAACAAATCTGTCTTGGGAGAAGTACAGTCAGAATGCTCCTTAGAAGTGAGGATGGCAAGACTACATCTCATACACTTTGGACATGTTTTCAGGAGGGATCAGTTCCCGGAGAAGGACATCATGCTTGGTAAAGTACAGCGTCATTGAAAAAGTGGAAGGCCCTCAACGAGATGGACTGACACAGTGGCTACAACGAGGGGCTCAAGCGTAGCAATGTTTGTGAGGATGGTGCAGGACTGGGCAGTGTTTCATTCTGTTGTAAGCAGCGTCACTAAGAGTTGGAACCAACTGGACAGCACCTAACAGCACCGCCACATGTTTAGGTGCAAGGACCCCGTGCTGGACTTCCCACAGCATCTAGGATGAGACTCTGCATTTTTGCTAAAATTAGTGCTCAGTTAATCCTTGTGGAATGAGTGAGTTGGTGAATGTCTATTTAAAATTCATCATGAAAAAATTGTGCAGACTATGTAGCAAAGTAAAATCAGCCCCCGCATTACCGTTTCTACTGCAGCCAGCTGGAGCTCTGTGATGGCAGCATACAGTTCTTTCTTTGAAAGCCGATTGTGGTGATAGATGTCACAAAGGAAATCCGCATTTCGTGTCTCGGAATACTTCTCTAATCGGCTGTTGATAGATGATTTGACTATTGGAAGAGGAAAGGGAGAGAAAGTTGGAGACAGGTTAGGAAAAGAATGCAAGAGAACCTAGATAAAATCCTTCTTGCAATATATAAAGGGTCTTTTCAGGGACACTGACCATTTCTTATATAAGCCAATATTGCCCTCTTGCTAAGTGGGCAAGGACTTATCAATGCCCACGTGAGTAGAGCTTCTCAAACTTTAACATGTATGGGAATCACCTGGGGATATCTGGGAAAAGACAGGTTGTGACTCAGGATCTGGGGTGGGCTGCAAATGTGTAGCTCTAACCAGACCTCAGGGGGTGCCAATGTGGCTAGTCCACACACGACTCTGCATAGCAAGAGCTTAAAGTATAGAAGGAAGGAACGCTGGTGGTGCAACAGTTAAGCACTCAGCTGCTAACTGAAAGGTTGGTGGTTTGAACCCACCCAGTGGCTCCATGGGAGAAAGCTTCCATAATGATTATAACCAAGAAAATCCCATAGCAATTCTACCCTGTCACATGGGGCCACTATGAGTCTGACTCCATGATACCTAACAAACAACCGAAGTATGGAGGAGATCAGCATGAAAAGGAGGTGGGATAAGGGTTCACTTGTAGAATCAGAACTTGAACTTTAGATTTGGGACTTCAGCTGATACAGCCACAAACAGAGGCAAAGGAAGGTTTAGCTCCTGTCTTAGTCATCTAGTGCTGCTATAACAGAAATACCACAAGTGGATAGCTTTAACAAAGAGAAATTTATTTTCTCATAGTCTAGAAGTCCAAATTCGGGGCGTCAGCTCCAGGGGAAGGCTTTCTCTCTGTCGGCTCTAGAGGAAGGTCTTTGTCATCAATCTTCCCCTGGACTAGGAGCTTCTCCTCACAGGAACCTTGGGTCCAAAGGACGTGCTCTGCTCCCAGCACTGCTTTCTTGGTGGTACGAGGTCCCCTGTCTCTCTGCTCATTTCTCTCTGTTATATCTCAAAAGACATTGGCTTAAGACACTATCTAATCTTGTAGACCTCATCAATATAACTGCCAGTATTCCATCTTATTACATCACAGTGATAGGATTTACAACACATACAGAAATCACAGCAGAAGATAAAATGGTAGACAGTCATACAAGGGAATCATGACCTCGCCAAAGTGACATATTTTTTGGTGACACAATTCAATCCATGACAGCTCCCAAATTCTGGCAATAGAGGAGAAGAGAAACCCGACCCCCACCGTGTTGCCAAAGACAAGCACACCCATCCATGCAAGTCCAGTGCCCATGCCTGCTGACAGCACTGTGAAAAGTTCTAAGATTAATAAAGTACCTGCTAGGAATGTGTCTCCCTCACTGCAATCCATTATACAAACAACCTTCAAATTAATGACAGCGATGATGACGGGAATGGTGCTGATGGTAGTACTTGGTGCAGTAGTTTGAGTCTGAGCATCTAGAGCCCTTCTGCCTGGCTTCAAGCCCTGGCTTTGCCATCATCTAGCATGTCATCCTATTAACTTCTATGTGTCTCTGTTGCATCACTCGGGCTAATAACAGGTTTGTCATGAGGATTAAATAAACATATATATATATATATATATTGACAAAGGAGCCCTGGTGGCTCAGTGGTAAGCACTTGGCTGCTAACTGAAAGGCTGGCGGTTCAAACCCCCCCAGGCATTTTGGAGCAATCTGCTTCTCTGAAGATTACGGCCTTGGAAATCCTACGGGGCAGTTCTACTCTGTCCGATAGGTTTGGTATGAGTTGGAATTGACTTGATGGCAAAGGGTTGGGTATACATATACACGTATATATTGAATTATATCCATTCAAATCCACCAGCCGCCCCTTGGAAACCCTATGGGGCAGTTCTACTCTGTCTTATAGGTTTGCCATAAGTCAGAATCGACTCGTTGGCAATGGGTTTTGGTTTGGTATCTATCTATCTATCATCTATCTATCTACTGTTGCTGTTAGTTGCCATCGACCCCATGTGCACAGAGTAGAACTGCTCAACAGGGTTTTCATGGTGCTGACCTTTCAGAAATAGATCGCTAGGTTTGTCTTCCGAGGTACCTCTGGGTGGGCTCAAACTGCCAATCTTTTGGCTAGTAGTCTAGTGCTTAACTGTTTGCACCACACAATACCTGGCACCTAATGTTCTCTCTATAATAAGCAGAAATAGCTCCCATTAAGACAGTATGACGTGCTATTTATAAAAACCCTAGATACAGCTGCATTGAGGTAGGCATTATTATTTTTAGCCCATTATAGAGACAAGACAACTGAGGATGAGAAAATGACAGCACAATGGCCAAGCCCCCACACCCAGTGATAGAACTGGGGCTTGAACCCGGGTGTCTCTGACTCTAAACCTCTTGCTTTTACTCCCTCCTAGCCCCCAAAGATGATGACAGAAAGCTACTCCTTGCCTTTTCCTTAGAATTCCTCTACATGAGGGCAACCCCCAAGCTCACGTGTTTGCAAAACCTCAAAGAATCAGCTGAAGCAGCTCCATGGAGAGATCATGGTGGCTGGCCCAGGAAAATCATCCCAGGAGACAGGGCTGCCAGAAGTGTCTGTGGCCGATGTGGAAGCGGCCACTCTTACCTGATTTGAAAATGGTGTCCCAGGCCAGCGTGTGGTCCTGCCAGACTCTGGTGTTGAGGCTCTTGTGCAGCTCCACCGGGGTGACCATCATCCTCCCAAACGTGCTCATCATCTGAGAGGAACACAAGCACCTTTTCATCCCAGATTCTCCTTCTCTCAAAGACAACTTTCATTAGGGAAGAGGAGCATTCCAAATAGCAGAACCCAGGGCCGGACTTATAAAAAAAAGCAAGGTACACATGGGATAACTTGTGTTTACTTGCTAATCTGTAGCACACAATTTCACCTGGTTGTCACCACATCAAAGACGTGCACTACAGATTAGTAAGTAAGCACACTTAAGCCCGTGCATACTTTGCTTGTTGGGTGATCCATCCCTGCCAGCACGCTCTGCACCCCAAAAGGCAAGAAGTCAAAGGATCTGCCAGCCCTCGCTGCACTTTTCCTGGAAGCAATACTTGCTGCCCTCACCCCACTCGCATGAAATATTGAAAATTATGATTTTCCACTGGATTTGTTTAACCTAAAAGTAAAAAAAAAAATTCAACAACTCTAACTTTCATATTCACTTCAATTTCCATGACTTCCCAAACTTTAGTCATGCTCAAGCCAATTTCACAGTTTCTGCCCTATCTACATATCACTCAACTCTTTAAAAGAATTAAAATCTGAAAATTTACAGTCTTGTAAACCATCGTTTTAATCAACCAGTCTTGAGCTGAAATGCCTCCGTGGACCCTGCCTAAGCAAAGAAATAATGGGTTTAATGTTCTTTTACATATGCATATATATATATAAAATATATATATATGCATATATATATATACATTAAAATATATAATCCACCTTAACAGTAACATGTAACTATTGAAATAAAATATGTGTGTGCACCATCCTCTGGGAAACACTGAGATGCCCATTTGTTATGTTCTCAACTGGGAAAACTGCTCTCCTGAAGTTGACGCTTACCGTTTTGATGGCCATGATGAAGTTCAAAGCTTCTTCCCCTACGTTCTTCTGAAGGAGGCCAAATCTCTTCTCATATAACACAAGGCAGATACCTGTTATTTAAAATAATCACCATTGTTACTCCATCACAGCCACGCCAGAGTCTGTGACTAGCTGGATATTAAAGGCTCAGTTCTGTCTCTGTAAAAGTGTGGTCTTTTCTAAGAAAAATCAGAAGTCCAAGAACATAGAGGAAGGCCTAAGAGAAGGGACCTGATCTGTCCTTTCTTTCTAGAAATGATCTCCAGGTCCCATGACTCATCCCTTCAGAACCTCCTGGTCAGAGATGCACAGTCCTTAGTCATCTCAGGGACACGGAAGAGACCTGGAGCTGGAGTAAAGGCACCATCACTCTGCTTCGAACCCAGCTGTAATGTTGGAGTCATTTATTGGATTCTTTCGGCTTAATGATGGTCAGTAGGAAAGCCATTTATGAGAGGAAAGAGAGGGAGGAGAACAATTGTGTACTGAGCATGTCACTATATAAGGGGCCCCGGTGGTGCAAAGGTTAAGCACTTGGCTGGTTCGAACCCGCTAGCAGCTCAATGGGAGAAAGACCTTGTGATCTTGAAAACCCTACGGAGTACTTCTGCTCTGTCACATGGGGTCACTATGAGTCGAAAACAGACTCGAGGACACCTTACAACAAAAACATTCACTCTCTGCCAGGAGCCAGGAGCTGATCTAACACATTTTATGTTTCCATTTTATTAACATAATAACCTTTTTTTTTTAACTTTCAAACTTTTATTTTGAAACTCTTTATCTACAGAAAAATTAAAGAACAGCACGATAAATACCTGTATACTCTTAACTCTGATGCAGTAGTTGTTAACACTTTGCCACAATTACTTTCTCTGTGTATGTACATATAAGTTTGTGTATGTGTGTGTGTGAACCCCTTGAAAATAACTTTTAGCCCTCATGACAATCCACACGTAAATACTTCAGCAGCGATCTCATGAGAACAAAGCCACTCTCCTACATAACCTAATGCCATTTATGCCCCCCAAAACACTAGCAATCATTCCATAATACATGTACAATGTACCCGCTTAAAAATTTCTCCAATTGTCCAATTGTTCCTTCTGTGACTGTTTTCTTTTATGCCCCTGGATCACTGCTAGCACCTTTTAATGGTAGGTAATTAGTTCTTGAAGGAGCCGTGGTGGCATAATGGTTAAGCACTCAGCTGCTAACCAAAAGATTGGCAGTTTGAACTCACCCAGCAGCTCCATGGGAGAAAGACCTGGCAATCTGCTTCTGTAAAGATTACAGCCAAGAAAACACTATGGGGCAGTTCTACTCTGTCCTATAGGGTTGCTATGGGTCAGCATCGACTCAGCAACAATGGATTTCTCAACAGGGTATATATTAAAATGTGTTGACTTGTTGATTGTCACCCCTCCAGGAATTTAAGCTACCCAAGAGCAGGATGTTACCTGTTCTGTTCACTGCTGTGCCCCCAGCACCTAGCACAGCACCTGCCTGACCCATAGCAGGTGTATAGTGTTTGTTGAATGACTGCTTGAACAACCCATAGTTCAAGGCATAACTTGAGTGCTTTAAAGAGCCATTACTGGGAATGGTATGGCTTTTCCCTAGTCAGCAATAATGTATGGTTATGGGAGAGCTGTCAGCAAAGCCGCATTTAGTCCACCATATCACTTGCAGATCAAGTGAACAAGATTGTAACTGCAACTTACTCTCAAATGACCATTTGTTCAGTTCACTGTATAAGTCTTCAATGTGGCCTCGTTCATCACAGAGTTCATCCAGTCTCCCCATAAAATCAGCCAAGACCTTAAAAGAAAGCAGCCACGAAAAACATTTTAAAATCATTAAAGGAAAAAAAAAAATTATGGCTTAGTAATCTAACTTCAGGTTTTGCTACATTGTTTATTCAACACCCATAACATTCTTTCTTCTGAAGTAATGCTAGATGTATATTTTTCTGGGAGACTACCCTATCCCCTAACAACCTTGTCCTGCGTTACTCCCTGAGCATTTCCTGCAGCCACCCTGAAGCTTAAGTTTCAGCTTTTGATCTAAAAATGAATTGTGGCAATTTAAGAAAAGTGTTTCTTCTAATCGGAACCAGGAATAAACTGCCAAGGGGGATTGGCAAAGTGTCCCTGTTGGCACAACATCTCAAGGAATGATGCTGTAACTATCCTGGGGCTTGCCACTTCCCTGTCTGGCAAGAAAACACCTCCTTACTGGCGGGTGTTGTGTTAAGCATGTTGGACTTGGAGACAGAAGACCTGCATTTTCTGGATGCAGCTCTGTAACCAAATAGCTTTGTTATGGATTAAATCGTGTCCTCCCAAAATGTATGTTGTATATCCTAACCCCTGTGTTATAATCAACCCTGGTGGTGTAATGGTTAACTCCGATGGCTGCTAACCAAGAGGTCGGCAGTTCGAATCCACCAGGCGCTCCTTGGAAACTCTATCGAGCAGTTCTACTCTGTCCTATAGCATTGCTATGAGTTGGAATCCATTCCATGGCAGTGGGTTTTGGGTGTTATAATCCTGTTTGAGACCGGGCTTTCTTTGTTATGTTAATGAGACAGTGTAGGGTGTGTCTTAAATCAGTCTCTTTTGAGATATAACCAAAATTAAACAAGCAAGGAAGCAAGCAGAGAAGGGGGAAGAGAGATGCCATGCCACATGAAGATCACTAAGAAGCCAAGGAACACCAGGCCTACAGATGCTAAAAAGAGACAAGGACCTTCCCTGAGAGCTGACAGAGAGAAAGCCTTCCCCCGGAGCCTGCATCCTCTGTTCAGACTTCTCCTAAACTGTGAGAAAATAAATTTCTGATACTTAAAAACATTCACTTGTGGTATTTGTTGCTGTAAAAAAAAATTAACATAACATGTTTACAAAAATACTGGGGAGGGGGAGAGGCTGGCAAACAAATGTCGAAGGCATGAGTTATTTGTGTAAAAATATGGTACTTTGAATTGGTTACCATTTAAAAATTTAGAGATTTCACACGAAAAATATAGATCTCCTACTGCTCCTTAAAAAAAATACATAAAAATAACTCCATGATCTGGCCACACTGACTCTACCTTCCCAGGTGGCAGCAGTAGGAAGAATCTGAGTGACAGCTGTTCCCTCTAAGAAGGGCATGCATTACTCTGTTTGCTGACATCCCTACTAAAAAATAAACTAGGCCTGCCTTATTCACTTATTAATTACCTGGCTCCCAAAAGCTTCTGAGTTTGCAGTCTCTGACCTGTAAGATCCCATTTGGATACAATTCCAGTTCAAAATAAACACCCAAAGTGGGCAAGTATAAAGAGTTTACTATATGCTTAACCCCCCCGCCCTTCACTCCCTATTGGCTAAAGGATAATGGCCAACTACCATAGCATGGCACAAAAATATTGTCCAGACCTGTCCCCTGTCCAGCATCACTTCAGAGAAAGCCTCACTTCAGCAGCACTGGATGTACTAGTCTATGAACAAACCATGCCCTCTTGGGCCTCCATATTTTATCACGTTATAAGCTCTACCTGGGGTGCCTTTTCCCACCTTCTCTGGCTTGCAGACTCCTACTCATCCTCCAAAACCCAGCTCAGATGTCATCGCCTAAAATTTTACGAGCATCATCTCATTTAGTCCTCACAGCTAACTTGTGGTGGGGGAATTGTTACTTCCATTTTACAGACTGGGAAACTGAGGCTTAGAGAGGTTAATCCAGGTCACATAGCTAGTGGGTAGAAGGCTGGGCTCAAATCCAAGACTGTGGAATATCAACGTCTATGCTCGTAATTGCACCCTCACTGAGATATTAAAAATTGGGTGAGGAAGTGAGAAATAAGGGCTTGGGGGGTGGGAATATGGGGAGAAGGTGAAGTCCCCCTGAATTCTCCAAATTGCCTGCTTTTCCCTCTGCACTTGGTAGCTGTGACTCTAAGCCCCATAAACATTTATCTGCAACAGACCCTGGAAAGCTGGCCCCAGCCTGCAAACCTCATTGACTTTGTTGTCCAGCTTCATAATTTCCACTGGTTTCATCAGTTTCTTTTGAAAGACACTCCGGACCCTCTGCCAGTCTTCTCCTTCCCTGGAGAGAGAAGCAAAATTGTAGTTAGAGCAAACTGCAGAGAAAAGACGGGAGAAGCAGAGAACCTCCAGCTCTGCAATTTCATCAGCTATGCAGTCAAATGGAAGCTGAGATGCGTGCCAGGAATATTGGCAAGACCCAGACTTTGGGGCTGGTTTGATCGGGAGGATGGAAAAGCACCTTTCTTCTCAGTTAGAGATTGTACCGGGAAGGTGAAGTCAGATCATTTGGATTCAGGGCTTTGGAGGTGCCCTAGGAGAGTGGGAACCGACTTGATGGCACCTAGCAACAACAAAAACAAGAAGCAGGGGTGGGGCTGGAAGACTGGAAGTCTGGAGTCACAGCGGAAAGAGTGGGCATGTGAACACGCCCCTCACCAGCAAGTCAGGACTGTTTGAGTTCAAACCTTGTCTTCTTTCAACCCATTGGCTTGAACCTCAGATTCACAAAACACCTCAAGTTTAGAATTCTGTCCATTGCTTCCAAATAACAACATACAAAGATATATGGAGTTGTAAAAAGCCTGTTCCCAGTAAGCACCCTTACTACACGTGGCCCTGTACTTGTTGAACCATACAGGCTGCCATGCACCATGCATTCATGTGTGTTTAAACCCCAGTATTTATAAAGTGAAAAACACAACCATTAGGCATTACTATTTGGGGGTAAACGAAAAGTGTTAACTTGTTAAATGCTAACGATTAAAAACAGAGGAACGGCACCATTTTGTAGCGTTTATCTTTCTAAAATGCAACCTTAGCTCCCCTCCCCATCCCACCTTTCCAATTACACCTAGGGAATAACTGCCCCGGGAGAGAAAGGCCACAGTTAAAAGCAAAAGAAGTTAATTTCTGACTTTTGAGCTTCGAAGTGCCTGGGTCCTGGGAGTTTCTGGGCATGTTTGTGTCAGATGTCTGCCTGGAACGCTGATTTCAGAACCTCATCCAGCCCCCGAGTCCGAACACCGCAATTTGTATGACCCTGTTTGGGCATTTCTTTGATGGACGGCCCTAGCCCCGCCCACTTGCCATAGAGAATGCAGGTGTTTGGAGCACCGCACAGCTGTCCCCTCAACCCGGTCTAGCGCATGCAAAGCTCCGGACTGCACTGGATAGGGGCTTTGGTATTCGCTGTTGAACAGGAAGGGTAGGATTCCAGGAAACTCCTAACTCCCCCCCGCCCCCAACATTTCCAGGCGCTTCGGGCTCCGCCGCCTGTCCCCACCCTGCCACCTTCCTAGACTCACAAGATCAGCAGCCCGTAGCCCTCCTTGCGATAGTCGCGATAGGCCTTCCACGGTTTGATCTCCAGCCGCTGGGGATACGCGCTCTCGGTGCGGTACAGCGCCTCCAGCAGACACGGTGACCCCAGGTGCACCGAGTCGAAGGAACCCAACTTCATGCGGAAAATCTCGCCGTACTTCTTGTGGTACTCCGCCTGCAGCAGGCACGCACAGCCGGAGTCGGCGCGCATCCTCCGCGCCGCAAGAGCGCTGCTCCCTCCTCCCGCCTCCTTCCTCCCGGCGGACCCGGACCACCGCCTCCCGGACCGCTGAGCGCACCCTGCGTCCGGCCCGCGCGTCCTGGAGAGCTGGGAGCGCGGCGGGGAGGCAGGGCAGGGAGGGAGAGCGGCAGAGGCGCGAAGAGGCATTTACCAGTGTGTAGTGCTGTTTCTTGAGTCCCCCTTTCCAGAGAATCTCCAGCAGGCTGCCCAGCAGCGGCCAGTTGGTGGGGCCGGGCAGGGCGGACTCGTTCTGCGCCTCGCCACGTGCCATCAGCGGGCAGAGGGGCATCTCCCGCGGCCGAGGAGGAGTGCACGCAGTGGATGTCACGGCTCTGGGGGGCTGCCCAGGGCTGCGCAATTGCTGCAGGAAGGTGGCCAGGGGGCGGCTCTTGCTGACGGGGGACCTCATAGCAGCAAGGGAGACCCGGCGCGTGGGAAGGTTCGCGGACTGGGCAGGGCGAGAGTGCTAAAGAGATGCAGGCGGGATTGGGGGGCTTTCGATTCTGCGAAAGAGAGGCGAAAAGGGCCCGCAGGTGTGATGGAGAGGGCGAAGGGGGGCGGGGAGCAGAGAGAATGTTGAGGAGGATGCTCGGCGCTGCACCGGGCGGCAGCCACCCGGCGCCGCGCGCTGGACTCAGGGGCTGCAGCAGGGCACCTAGGGGACGAGCGCCCACTAGAAGAGGAAGGGCTGCGGGTCCGCCTGCCCGTCTGGCTAATAGGGTCTGGAGCTGCGGGATGGAGGTGTCACCGAGGGTAGAAAAGCCGCTGCTGTCCCTGCTCTTTGTTCCTGTCCCCCTCCATGCGCCCCTGCCCCGGGAACAGGTATTTATGGAAACGGGGCAGGCCTGGGGTGGCCAATGAGCGCGCTGAGTGGGGCGGAGTGGGCCCGGGCTGGCCAGGCCACCAGGGCGGCGGGACGGGAGGGGGCAGTGGTGGAAAGGGATGGAGTCAGCGAGGTGAGCGAGTGCATCAGGGCCTCGGGTGACCGGTGCGGGGCAGCCTGGAGGGCGAGCGCGGACTCCACCCCGGAGATCACCTCCGGAGGCTCGCCGCGCCGTGAGGTCACCGGGTTTGGGCCGAGCCCGCCCGGTCCTCCCCCAGTGGCAGGAGCGGCGGTGGCGGCCGCGCAGCCCTGCGCTTGCACAATCTGCGGTCGGGCGGGCGCCGAGGTCTCCGAGCGCGGGTCAGGGAAGGCGGCCTTGCAGCGCGCGCGAGTCCGCGCCCCCGGGGGAGCCTGGGCGGAGCTGTCTTTGGAGGAAGGCTCGCTGCCTGCGGCCCCCAAGGTGGGGAGGATTTGAAACTTAATGAAATGCAGCAAAAGACGGATTTCACCTTGCCTTAACCTGGACAAGGGCCAGTTACGTTGGTAGAATTGCCTCCCTGGCTGCTCCGTTTTGCGATGATATGAAGATTAAACGAATGAATGTGTGCGAAGCATCCATGATAGGGCTTTGTCCGCGCTCAGCACTCGTAAAGGGTGGTGTGGTGGGAGTAGCAGTAACCTCTTTAGTAGTTAAAATGCGTGGTGAGAGCGTGCCTTGCAACCGCAGCGCTTCAGTGCAGCTGGGCTGCCTCCCCCTTGTTCGCCAGCCCCCTCCCTCTTAGACACCGACTCCCTGGTGCAAAGGCCAGACAGGCGCAGCTTCCAGCCACAGCCCCCATCCACCCGCAAACCAACGCCTGCAGAGTCTACCCTAAGCGGGCGCGCGCGCGTGTGTGTGTGCACTCGGGCGCGCCTCCCAACCTACTCTCCTCCGCTCCCCGCAAGGCCCAAACAATTAATGGGGTCTTTTCCAGGCTGGCAAGAGTAGAGCCGGCTCGCTAATCCAGGAAGGGAAGTTGGAGATTTGTGTTGATTGCGTTAAAGTGGTGCCTGTTCGTTCACTGTGATCCAACACAAAAAACTACCGCCGCCGTTCAGGGCCGATCTGAGAGGACATTGTTTCCTGTCTCATCTTTGCAGTCACATGAAGGGGTCATTTTTGACCCTAGTGTTTGTTGCTAAATCCTTCCCTGCTAAGTCTCTCATAAACGTTTTTTTTGCTCGGTGTCAAGTGATTTTTTATATGATTTATTTTATTTTGTTGTCGTTGAGAATATACACAGCAGAACTTTCACCAACTCAACAATTTCTACATGCTCAATTCAGGGACATTGATTACATTCTTCACGTTGTGCAACCATTCTTGCTATTCTTTTCCAAATTGTTCCTCCCTCCATTAACACAACCTCACTGCCCACTAAACTTTTTATCTAATCTTTCCAGTTGCTGTTGTCATTTTGATCCCAGGTAGATAGTTCTTAAAAGAGCACAACGCTCAAGGCAGACATTCTTTACTAATTAAGCTAAACTATAAAAAAAAAAAAAATTTTTTTTATTGTTTGGTTTCAAAGAAGACTTAAGGGAATATTTTTGGTTTAAGGTATCAAGATTATTTTAAGGCAATTGTTTCAGCCTCCTTGACTCCCGAAAGTCTGTATTCCATGAGAATTTTAAATTCTCTTATGCATTTTCTCCCTTTTGATCAGAGATTCTTGAGGAGAATCTCTGATCAAAAGGGTCAGTAATGGTAAGCAGGCACCATACAGTTCTTCTGGTCTCATGGCAAAGGAGGCAGTTGTTCATGGAGACAGTCACTCATTCCATTTCCTCCTCCTATTCCTGACTCTCTTTCTTCCTCTATTGCTCCAGGTGAATAGAGACCAAAGGTTGTGCCTTGAATGGCCCCTTCCAAGTTTTTAAGACCTCAGGCACTACTCAATGAACTAGGAGGTAGAACAGAAGTAGTAAACACGTTATTAGCTCAATTAACTGGGATGTTCCCTGAAACCATGACCCTAAACCTCCAAACCAAGAAGCCAAATTGTTGTTGTTGCAAACATAGGTATCACACAACTTTTATTTATTTATTGTACCTTAGATGAAGGTTTACAGAACAAACTAGTTTCTCATTAAACAGTTAGTACAGACATTGTTATATGACATTGGTTAACAACCCCACGACACGTTAACACTCTCCCTTCTCAACCCTGGGTTCCCTATTACCAGCTTTCTTGTTCCCCCCACCTTCTAGTCCCTGCCTCAGGGCTGGTGCACCCCTTTAGTCTTGTTTTGTGCCTTGGGCCTGTTCAATCTTTGGCTGAAGGGTGAACCTTAGGAGTGACCTCATTACTGAGCTGAAAGGGTGCCCAGGAGCCATGCTTTCAGGGTTTCTCCAGTCTCTGTCAGGCCAGCGAGGCTGGTCTTTCTTTTTTGTTCTACATTTTTCTCCAGCTCTGTCTGGAACCCTCTACTGTGATCTCTGTCAGAGCAGTCAGTGGTGATAGCCGGGCACCATCTAGTTTTACTGGACTCAGCCTGGTAGAGGCCATGGTAGATGTGGTCCATTAGTCCTTTGGACAATCTTTCCCTTGTATCTTTAGTTTTCTTCATTCTTCCTTGGTTCTGAAGGGGTGAGACCTGTGGAGTATCCTAGATGGCCGCTCACAGGCTTTTAAGACCCCAATCGCTCCTCACCCAAGTAGAATGTAGAACACTTTCTTTATAAACTATGTTATGCCAGTTGAGCTAGATGTTCCCTGAGACCAAGGTCCCCACAGCCTTCAGCCCAGCAATTTGGTCTCTCAGGCAGTTTGGATGTATTTATGGAGCTACCATGACCTTGCCTTGTACAAGTTGTGCTGGCTTCCCCAGTATTGTGTACTGTCTTACCCTTCACCAAAGTTTCCATTTATCTATTGTCTATTAAGTATCACACAACTTTTGCCAATCCAACTCTTTACAGGTGTACAACTTAATGACAGCAATTACATTAATCAGCTGTGCAAACCTTCCTTTTTTAATCAGTGTAATTTGTTCATGTCCATAAAGCAAAACTCAGAGTTCCACAGGCAATATCCCCCTCTGTCTCCCTCCCTCCCACCCATGGGAACACTAACAAACTCTGGTCTTTTGCATTTGCCCTTGTAAACTTTTAGTTTCTTTCCTAAAAACCCTTTGCAGTACGACCTGAGTTTGAGCACTGTTTCAGCTTTATTTTGGTTGTTTCAGGCTTATTTTTGAGAGGTTAATGACTGTTAATAAAAAATAGTAGCTATTTTTTATATGTAATACAGTTCATATATTATATCTATTTTTTACACAGTTCATGGAGCCCTGGTGGCACAGTGATTAAGAGCTCAGACGCTAACCAAAAGGTCAGCGATTCAGATCTACCAGTTACTCCTTGGAAACTCTGTGGGGCTGTTCTACTCTGTCTATAGGGTTGCTATGAGTCAGAATCAACTCGACGGCAACAGGGCTGGGGTTTTTGGCTTTATATAATATACGCCACATTTTATATTGTTGTTATCTGCCATTGAGTCAGCCCTAGACTCATGGTAACCCCATGTACAACAGGATTGGACCATTGTGATCCATAGGGTTTTCACTGGCCAATTTGCAGAAGTAGATTGCCAGGTATTTTCTAGCCTGGAAGCTCCACCGAAACCTGTTCAGCATCATAGCAACATGCAAGCCTCCACTGACACAAGGGTGGTGGCTGTGCGTGAAGGACATTGGCTGAGAATTGAACCCGGGTGTCCATGAGAATTCTACCATTGAGCTACCACTGCCCTCACAGTTTGTATTCTATAAATTATGTAATCTGAGAAGCTAGACTATATGAAGAAGAATGTAGCATCAGAATTGGAGGAAAACTCATTACCAATCTGTGAAAGTAATATGACACGACCTTGCTTGCTGAAAGCGAAGAGGATTTAAAGCACTTGCTGATGAAGATCAAAGACTGCAGCTTTCAATAGGGACCATGGTCTCGGGGAACATCTAGCTCAATTGGCATAACATAGTTTATAAAGAAAATATTCTACATTTGACTTTGGTGATTAGCGTCTGGGATCTTAAAACCTGTGAGCGGTCATCTAGGATACTCCACTGGTCTCACCCCTTCGGGAGCAAGGAAGAATGAAGAAAACTAAAGATACAAGGGAAAGATTAGTTTAAAGGACTAATGGACTACATCTACAGTGGCCTCCAACAGAGTCCAGTAAAATTAGATGGTGCCCGGCTACCACCACTGACTGCTCTGACAGGGGTCACAACAGAGGGTTCTGGACAGAGCTGGAGAAAAATGTAGAACAAAATTCTAACTCAAAAAGAAAGACCAGACTCGCTGGCCTGGCAGAGACTGGAGAAACCCTGAGACTATGGCCCCCAGACACCATATCAATGCAGTAATGAAGGCACTCCTAAGGTCCACTCTTCAGCCAAAGATTGGACAGGACCACAAAACAAAAAGAGACTAAAGGGGCAAAGCAGCCCCGGAGCAAGGACTAGAAGGCAGGAGGGGACAGGAAGGCTGGTAATAGGGAACCTGGGGTTGAGAAGGGAGAGTGTTGACATGTCTTAGGGTTGTTAGCCAATGTCATACAACAATGTGTGTACTAACTTTAATGAGAAACTAATTTGTTCTCTAAACCTTCAATGAAAGTACAGTAAAAATAAAATAAAACAAAAACAAAGACTACAGCCTTCAGTATGAATTACACTTTAACATGAAGAAAACAAAAATTCTCACAAGTGGAACAATAAATGGCATCATGATAAATGGAGAAAAGATTGAAGTTTTTGAGATTTCATTATACTTGGATCCACAATCAATGCCTGTGGAAGCAGCAGTCAAGAAATTAAATGATGCATTGCATTGGGCAAATCTGGTACCCACGACCTCTTTCAAGTGTTAAAAGGCAAGGATGTCACTTTAAGGGCTACAGTGCACCTGACCCAGGCCATGGTGTTTCCAATCACCTCATATGCATGTGAAAGCTGGACAATGAATAAGGAAGACCAAAGAAAAGAACTGACACCTTTGAATTATGGCTTTGGTGAAGAATATTGACTGTACCATGGACTGCCAAGAGAACAAACAAACCTGTTTCAGAAGAAGTACAACCAGAATTCTCCTTAGAAGCAATGATGGCGAGACTTTGTCTCACATACTTTGGACATGTCATCAGGAGGGACTAGTCCCTGAAGAAGGATATAATGCCCAGCAGAGAGTCAGCGAAAAGAGGCCCTCAGAGAGATAGATTGACACATGGCTGACACAATGGGCTCCAACATAGCAGTGATTGTGAGGACGGTGCAGGATTCGGCAGTGTTTCCTTCTGCTGTACATAAAGTCACTATGAGTTAGAACCGACCCAACTGCACCTAACAACAACGATGTAAGTTATGTGTAAACAAGTGAAAACTTTCCATGGCTTACGATAAGCCAGACACTGAGCTAGACATTTTACATAGATTTTTCTATTTAATTCTCACCTCAGCCCGATGACTAAAGAAACTGAAGACTAGAGAGTTCAATAATTAACAAATAGCTAAATAGCTAAGTAGGGGCTTAGGTGAGAGTTAGAGCCAGAATTTTCTGATTCTAGCCTGGGCCCTTAGTATACGCACACATATACATCATGCTATATTTTATCACCCTCCCTTAAGCCAGGAATATCTCAGGATATCAGGAATATTACTTAAATGGGGATATCTCCAAAAGGGAGATGGATCAGACTGAATACTATAGCATGACTGTGTGGGGCCATCGGTTGCGATCGAGTCAATCCTGACTCATGGCAACCCCAAGTGTCACAGACTAGAACCACAGTCCCTAGAGCGCTTATAACTGTGATCCTTGGGAAGCAGAACACCAGGCGTTTCTTCCGAGTTGCTTCCGGGTGATGCTTCACAATTTGAGCCACCAGGGACTTGTATGCAGTGGGGTAGTATAGTGCAAATGCTGTTTTTATGTGCTGGTGATGGTGACAAAGAATTCGCCCAAAACAAAAGGCCTTATTTGTTCACCCCAGGAATCTTTGCATCTGGAAGGGTACATGGTGCATAGCAAATGCTCAGTTAATGATGGTTCTTACTGATATTTTGGTGGCACCTAACAATGACATTGATATTTCAGCTATTGAGTTATTTTTGGCCTTGTTCTTTCTTTTCTTTCTCTCTCTGCAGGTATGCTCAAGAAGAAGGGAAAATAATTTCAGATTTCCGAGGTTTTCGTATGAGGTTAGTACTATGTTGAAAGTGCAGGCATTCATGAGTCCTCTGATCACCAGCAAGAAAATTCCTATTTCAGGGTAACTGGTTCCTCGTGTCCAGTGGAGAAAGGCCCCAATAATTTTTATGCTGGTTTTGCAGAGAAAAGCAAGACTGGTTCTTTGGAATTCCATTGACATTGATGCACACCCAACCTGGATGAGGTGCAGCTAAATTAAAAAATGACTGCTCTGAGCCCCGCCCCAGAAACTTAACTATCCCTCACTTGGCCTCAACCCTCATTCATTGCTTAGCCTCTGTGAGTCACTCTGACTTTGCTGGGAATTACTAATGAGAGATCTTGAAGTGCCTTATAAATGCTTGCCATCATTACTGAGACAGGCCCAGGCCTTCTGTTTTGTTCTGGGAAACCTTACCAAGTCCTGGAATGGATAATTACACTCCTGCTCCAGCCCTCCCACCAAGCAACCACAGATGACAAAGTGTGTGTTTGTGCACATGGTGAGGGTGGGGTGGAAGATTTGGTAGGAGAGCAATGGCTGGCTTCTCTTTACTGGAAAATGCAAAGCCTTTTCAAATATAAGATCCCTGGATGGTGCAAATTGCTTGTGCTTGGCTACCGTCTTAGTCCTCTAGTGCTGCTACAACAGAAATACCACAAGTGGATGGCTTCAACAAAGGGAAGTTTATTCCCTCACAGTCCAGGTGACTAGAAGTCTAAATTCAGGGTGTCAGCTCTAGAGGAAGGCTCTCTCTGTTGGCTCTGGGGGAAGGTCTTTGTCATCAAACTTCCCCTGGTCTAGGAGCTTCTCTGTGCAGAGATCCCAGGTCCAAAGGACATTCTCTGCTCCTGGTACTGCTTTCTTGGTGGTATGAGGTCCCCCTGTCTCTCTGCTAGCTTCTGTCTTTTATATCTCAAAAGAGATTGACATAAACCACAACCTAACCTTGTAGATTGAGTCCTGCCTCATTAACATAACTGCCTCTACTCCTGCCTCATTACGTCATAGAGGTAGAATTCATAACACATAGGAAAATCACATCTGATCACTAAATGGTGGATAACCACACAATACTGGAATCATGGCCTAGCCAAGGTGACACATATTTTTTGGAGATATAATTCAGTCCATAACATTCCATCCTTTGGCCCTGAAAAATTCATGTCCTTGCCACGTGTTGAACACATTCACCCCATTGTATCGTACCAAAGCCTTAAATCAACTCCAAGTAAAAACTCTCATCTTCTGCAAACTTCCTCTTCATCTGTGAAACACAGAATACAAATTATCTGCTTCCAAAGTACAATGGTGGAACAGACACAAGTTAGACATTTCCATTACAAATAGGAGAAATTGGAGGGAAAGAAGGGATAACAGGCACCAAGCAAGTTAGCAGAATGCATTACATTGGCTCTCAAGGCTTAAAAGTAATCCTCTGTTCTCTGAAACCATTTAGGCAACTGCCCTGCCCTCCAGACTCTAGGTATTGGCCACACTCTCTGGATTCTGGGTGGAGACACCTCAGCCCTGGGCTTTAGGTCCGCTTTCCAAGCCCACTGAACAGCAACTACTACTAACCTAAAGGTTGGCAGTCCTAAGCTTGGTGAATCAAACCTAGCCAGTGGCAGTGCAGAAGAAAAGCCTGGCGATCTGCTTCCATAAAGATTATAGCCAAGAAAACCCTATAGAGTTCTACTCTGCAACACGTGGAGTCACCATGAGCCGGAATCAACTGTACAGCAATGGGTTTGGATTTTTGTTGTTGTTGTTTAACAAAGTTTTGGAGTCCCTGGCTGGTACAAACAGTTAATGCTCTTGGTTCCTAACCAAAAGGCTAGAGGTTCACGTCCACCCAGAGGCACTTCAGAAGAGCAACCAAACAATCTACTTCTAAAAAATTAGGGATTGAAAATCTATGGAGCAGAGTTCTACTCTGACACACATGGGGTCACCATGAGTCAGAACTGACTCCGTGGCAACTGGTCTTAGTACAGTCTTGTGATTAAATGAGAAGTCCTTGAGTGACACAAATTGTTAAGTGCTCAGCTGCTAACTGAAAGGCTGGCAGTTCAAATGCACCCAGAGGTGCCTTGGAAGAAAGCCCTGGCAATCTGCTCCTCAAGGTCATAGCCACTGGATACCCTATGGGGTACAGGTCTAACCTGAAACACGTGGGGTTGCCATGAGTCAGTATTGACTTGATGGCAACTGAGTGGTTGTTTGTTTGTTTTTTGTGCTGAAAAGTTTTGGATAAACCTGGGTGTGAGTCCTGGATCTGCTTTCTGCTTGTGGAATCTTGGACAAAGTATTTTCCATATCTGTTGAATGAATGCTGTTACAACTAACCTCACGGTGAAGCTCAAGCAGGGGTGAATTAACCAGCAAGCAAGGTACGCATAGGCTTACAGTAAGCAAGGTACACACGGGTCTACTTGTGCTTACTTACTAATTTGTAGTGCACAAATTTAAACAAGTAAGCCCGTGCGTACCTTGTTTATTGAGTAATGTGTCCCTGAGCTCAAGAAATGGGAATGATAATAATAGCCAATCTCATGGGATTGTGTTGAGAATAATGCATAGAAATGCATTATAATAATGAGTAGAAAGTTCTCAGCACGAAAGAAACCCCCGTTGCCATTGAGTTGATTCTGACTCACAATGACCGTACAGGACAGAGTAGAACTGCCCCATACGGTTTCCAAGGCTGTAATCTTTCAGGGAACAGATCACCAGGTCTTCTCTCCAGCGTAGCAGCTGGTGGGTTCATACCACCAACCTTTTGGTTAGCAGCCAAGCACTTTAGCCACTTTACCACCAGGGCTCCTCATTAGCACGGAAACCAAAAACCAAACCAAAGCCACTGCCAGTGAGCCGAAATATCAGCTCATAACATTACTAACTGCGTACCTTGGGTTTTTCAAACTTCACAGAAGGAAGGCAAATTAGATGTCAATTTATTGTAGTTTATGTTCATCTTAGTAGTTGTAATTTCTACTCTGGAAACTATATAATTGAAAAAAGTACTTGTGAGTTCAAATCCCAGTTCAGGCACTTAGCAACTAGGTAAACCAGGGACAATTTACTTATCTCTGAATCTCTGATGATGACAAGTCATTGAAAGTCCCTGAGGTGTACAGTAAAACCTGTGAGAGCTGGAACTTGACAGGACTGCCTTGTTTTTCTAGGTCTTGCAAATTTTCCATCTTTGACAGGGTACAGTCTTACCACTTTCCTTTTGCTCATTTTAGTGGTAAATATTGGAATTTTCCTTCTCTGGCAGGTGTCTGCCTTGCACAGGTTTTGTGTTTTGCAGGTCTTACTGGCTTGACCAAGGTAAATGCTCTAAAAATGTTCACTGTCGAGGTTACGAAGAAACACAGGCGAGATGGATCCTGATAGAAAGGGAGAAAAATGTGGAACAGAACTTCAGATTCGCTAAGAATCCAGACTTCCTGGAGCCATTGAGACTGGGGGACTCCCGGGAGATTATTGCCCTGAGATAGTCTTTAAACCTTGAAGCCAAACTCTTCCCTGAAGTCACCCTTACACTAAATAGCAGTTCAGCACAGAAAGTAAAGGAGTACTGTGCTCTTTTTAAAAATTATCCATCTGAGACTGAAAGGACAGCAGTTACTCTACAGCATGGATGAGAAGGCTGGGGGGCGGTGAGGCTAAGTTACTGGGAGTGGAAGACTCGAATGGAAAAAATGAGAATGTTGACACAAACTGAAGAATGTACCCAACGTCACTGAACACTTTGTGCAGAAATTGTGGAATGGGAGCATGTTTGTCTGTCTATATTTTCCCCCAAAATATAACAAAGTGTTAAAAAAAATGAATTAAAAAATAAATACATACTACAAAAAGAAACATAGGCACTCGCATCTCAAATAATTAAGGTCATAATCTTTATCTCTTCAATTTGTCTTGGGGTTATCTGCCCAATTAGACAAAAGCCTTCTTGAAAGTACAGATGGTGTCTCCTTGTTCTTGTCTGTCCTACAACATGTGGCACAGTGCTCTTTACCCTGGCAAGCACCCAGTCAGCAAATAATAGGCAATCGATTATTGATTATTTCCTCATTCCCAAGTGAGAAGAGAAATATCAGCATGAATCTATTGTTTTCTGAGGAAGAAGTTGTTGGTAAATTCTGGAAGGCTTTGTGTGTGTGTCATAAAGAAGGCAGTTCTCTATGGCAAAAAAAAAAAAAAAAAGGAGCCCCAGTGGCACAGTGGTTAAGAGCTCAGCTGCTAGCCAGAAGGTCAGCAGCTCAAATCCACCAGCTGCTCCTTGAAAACCCCTTGGGGCAGTTCCACTCTGTCCTATAGGGTCACTATGAGTTGGAATTGATTTGATGGCAAAGGGTTTTTTTTTTTTTTTTTTTGGTACAATTGTGCCTGGACCGGTCAGGCTCTTAATAAGTATTTGTCAAATAATATATTGCAAAAATAGCAGGGATTAAATGTCCTATTTCCTGTAGCCGTGCTTGTTGGATTTGATTGATGGTTCTAGTAAAATACAGCTGTTGGTAAAAGATGTGTTTGGTTGTTGTAGACTCAATTCCAGTTTATACCAAATCCCAAATCAAACCCATGGCCATTGAGTCAATTCCAGCAGTTAGACCCCACAAGCCACTCCTTGGGAGAAAGATGTGGCAGTCTGCTTCCATAAAGATTATAGCCTTGGAGACCGTACTTGTCCTTATAGGGTCGCTGTGAGTTGGAATTGGTTTTTTGGTTTAATCTGATCCAGTGTCAAGTTAAGACAGCTAATGAAAAAAATCTGTGGATTTAGGAAAATTGTATTGATACCACATTCTTTGGCTAAAGAGCATAAAATGAATAATTCTCAAGGAAGAAGTAAATAAAATGCTATCTTCACAAACTAATATTTACATACCTCTATTTTAGTCCTCACTGGGCACTGGGACTATTTCTAGCTTTAAAATCGTGTGTTCTGCACAGAGGAAATAACAGGATTTAATAGAGTGGAACAGCTTAGAATTTGGAGGGGCACTACTATTTGGAGTAACGGACTTGGAGTAAAAATTCCATAAAATTCATTTATATATAGAATATGTGTAAAAACATTTTGGTGTTAAATTTACACCTCCAAATATTTTAAATGGAAACCCTAGTGGTGTAGTGTTTAAGTGCTATGACTGCTAACCAAAAGGCCGGCAGTTCGAATCCACCAGGTGTTCCTTGGAAACTCTATGGGACAGTTCTACCCTGTCTTACAGGGTCTCTATGAGTTGGAATAAACTTGAAATTAAAAATCTGAAAAAGGCTATCATTATGAAGACATCCGTAGTGACAACATAAGTACATGCCTGGGAAACATGGCGTCCAATTCAAGTTGATGACTGACTGCTCCTTGGGAGAGATGGAAGGAGGGAAGATGAGATGCACAAGGGGCTTCTCTGGTGTCCTTTGTCTTCTCTGTCCCACGCTGGGTACACAGGACCTCAGTATACTATTTGCCAAATATTTTTGTATGTCTGATAAATTTCACAATAATTTCTTCTTAATGACATCATCACACATATACCTACTCTATGCCTTCTTGCATAATATAACTTGGCTAATTCCATCAGGGTGAAAATTGGGGAAATTCCATAACACGTTTGTTATTGCCAGCTATTTTGGACCCAAGGAACATTTTGTCTTATTGCTGTAGTACAAGAGCCTGCCTTGACATATCTCATTATGGCTGTTGACTTGGTTGAAGCATCATTGAGCTTTGATTCTGTTTTTTTAGAACTTTAATATGAACCAACTGGCACACACCTTGATAGTGCATTGGTACATCCTATAGGTGAAAAGTCCCTCCATACTCAGGGTGAGTGACTCCAGGAAGAGTGAACACGGGTATCCGGTTGCTTGTAAATGTTTATAAAGTAGATCTAACAGAACAGCTCTAAGACAAAAAACTCAAGAAGTGTCCTCTTGTCTTTGGAAGAAAACAAAAAAGAGTTCAATTAGCGGTGTTCTTAAACAGCCTTTGTGTAGTAGAAAATGCCAAATAGGCTTCACAGTCTAGATTTTATTACCTGATTTTCCACCAACAGAGAACAGCTGATTCTTGAGCAATATGTATTTTGATGTATTTGAAAAAGATGATGTTTACAGCACTAAGGAGGAAATTCATCAAAGCCCAGTCCTGGTGCAACTTGGTTAGAATAATTTGGATCTTGGGTGTTTACATAAATATTCAGGGTTTTCTTTAGCATAACGGGATTTGCCATTGAGAAATAATTTAACGTATTTTTCAGTGATTTCTTGATTTGCTTTTTACTCTACTGAGTTAGAATGGAATTCTTTGGAAGCAGAGCCATTCAGCAAGTGGCTGTCGAGCAACTAACACGTATCAGGCACCACTCTAAGCACTGAAGATACAACGAGAAACCAGACAGACAAGGCCCCTGCCTTCTTGGAGCTCATATTCTACCAGGGGAAGACCAATAACATACATGTAAACAAAGAAATAGTATAATTCCAGGTAGGCATAAATAGGGAGAGGAAATGGAGACAAATATGGTGGAGTCTGTGGTAGTTGTGGTTCAAGTTATCTGGAAAGGCCTCTCTAAGGAACTAATGTTTGAGCTCAGACTAATTCTGAGAAGTAGTCAGCCTCACCAAGACCTGGAGGAAAAGGGTCAGGCAGGAGCCAGTTAGCTTGACAGCAAAAGGCTTAGGAGACCCACGATTTAGAAGCAATCAACATATTCCATCCCTTGGCTAAGGTTAAATGCATCCACCTGGGTTGAGCTCTTGACCCAAATCAGCATGACCCCTGGGACTTTGGCTGGAGAAATTGGGAAAGAGAAGTGTCTTTCCACCGGGAGGGTTAGGTGAGATCTATGTGAAGAAGACTGGCCTAATATCAGACCTAATACACATACACACACACACACAACAAAGCTAAGAGATGGAAGGGAGGGATAGGAAAGAGAACGTTAAATCTTGATAACATCGTTTGGGACCATCCATCCACCCCTGAATTTCTCTCTAGCTGGGCTAACAAATTCTTCATTTTTTGCTTATTCTACTTTGATCTGGATTTTTCCCCTTTCAGCTTAAAGAGTCCTGACTGACTGGCTCCCAAATTATGTTGCTATTCAGACCTTCTTTACTTTTAATAATAAAGAAAACCACCCAGGATTAGGAAAGAGCATAATCTTTGTAACATCTTGCAGTTTAATGAAATAGAATTGAGCAAGGACATAGAGATTGCAGTCCTGATATAAACTTTTATTTCTTTACTACTACTTGTTTTACAGAAATGTTCTATATAATATGCTTTTTGAAAACACATATAATTATTGATTTATATGTTCAGTGGTATTACCTGGTAGCTACAGACATGGGCTCTGGATGAGGCTGCAATCTTAACTTTACCACTTTTCACTTGTATGACCTCTTTAAAACTAGGAAGGTAATACTATTTGCCTCTTAGAGTTATTGAAAGAATTAAGCAAGAAAAGTAAAACACTTAGCACAGTTCATGGCAGAGGATAAGCATTTAATTATATAAACTCTTAATATTGTTCAGTTGGCAATATATGATATCTAAATTGACAGGCTTCAGTATGGTATTGTTGCTGTTGTTGCTAGGTGCTGTCAGGCTGGCTTCATCTTACAGCCACCCTATGTACAACAGAACAAAATGCGGCCCAGCCTTTCGCCATCTTCACAATCACTGCTATGTTTGAGCCCATTGTTACAGCCACTTGGCAACCCATCTCATTGAGGCTCTTCCCCTTTTTCGTTGACCCTCTACTTTACCAAGCATGATGTCCTTCTCCAGGAACTGGTCTCTCCTGGTATGTCCAAAGTAAGTGAGACGAAGTCTTGGCATTCTCACTTCTAAGGAACATTCTGTCTGTACTTCTTCCAAGACAGATTTATTCATTTTTTTGGCAGTCTTTGGTACATTCACGATTCTTCACCAAAACTATGAGTCAAATGCATCAGTTCTTCAGTCTTCCTTATTCATCGTCCAACTTTTGAATGCATATGAGGCGATTGAAAATACCTCGGTTTGGGTATTACTATGTTCAAATATGCTTTTTTTCCAAGTAAAATGTCATTTCATCTGTCACTCAGTCATTCCCCTTAGATAGCTCTGTTTGAGATGAATGAAGTTTAATAGACACCACCCATCTGCATCATTAGCAGAGTACCTGGCCAATCCAAAGTATTTGAAAAGTGAAATGACTAGTTAATATTTATTAAGAGTGTGTCACATCTTGTCTTACTTAATTCTCACACCAACCTTACAAGAAAGATGCAGCTGAGGTCATGAAACCTAGAAAGATACTGCCCCCAAGTTACACAGCACTAAGGCTTCCTGTGATATGTATCCCCAGAACTTGATGGCTCTTAAGCCATCATTTGTTCCCTTTCAGAGTGCCTTTACATCTGTCTTTCCACAAAGAGTATTAACAACCAGGAGTTTAAATGTATATGTTATGGCTTGAATATGAAAAAAGAATACATTTCTCTTCATCTGGCCCTGTAATCTCCATTCCTGATGTGCTGCTCTTGGACAAATACCTATGAGTGGGATGGTTGAATCATGTGGTGGGCGTATGTTTAACTTTCCAAAAAACTGCCCAGCTGTTTTCCAAAGTGGTTGTACCATTTCACATTTCTACCAGCTGCGTATGAGAGTTCCAGTTCCTCTACATCCTCATCAGCGCTCTGTATGGTCTTTTTAATATTTAGCTATTCTAATACGTGTGCAAGGAGCACAGGTGGTGCAACGGTTACACGCTCAGCTGCTAACCAAAAGATTGGCATCTGGAACCCTCCCAGTGGCCCTATGGGAGAAAGACCAGGTGACTTGCTTCTATAGATATTACAGCCAAGGAAACCTTACGCGGCAGTTGTACTCTGTCACACGGAGTCACTATGAGTTGGAATCTACTCAACAGCAACCAACCACAAAAGCAATAGGTGTGCAGTTCTCTTTTTCTTCAGTCAGTTTTTATGTTGTGATTTTCAAGGTATTTGCCCACTTCATCTAAATTATTGAATGTTTGGCATAAAATCATTCATTATATTTGCTTATCTTTTTAAACGCCTGTCAAGGCTATAATTATATGTACTCTCTTATTCCTGAAATTGGTTGTTTGTATTTTTACTCTTTTTTTTTTTCTTAGTGTTTTCTGGAGTATATCGATTTTGTTAACCTTTTCAAAAATTCAGCTGTTGTCTTTGCTATTTTTCTCTACAGTTTACTATTTCATTGATTTCTGCTGGGATTATTATTTCATTCCTTCTACTTTGGTTTTAACTTGCTCTTAAATAAATTTGGAGATTGTTCTGTTTATCTTATTTTTATTGATTTCTTAATCAATTCCAGTCTAGTCAGAGAACATACTCTCTAAGATTTCAATCTTTTGAAATGAATTGAGACTTATTTTTTGGCCAGCATATGCAACTTTAAATGAATATGTATTCTGCAGTTGGCGAGTATAGTGTCCTATAAATATCAAGTCAGTTACTTTTTCCATTTATTCCTACTGTTATTGTTGCTACTGCTATTATACTATTGCTGTTTCCTTGCCCTTTTTTGAGGGGCTTAAAAAACTTGTGTAGTATTCCATTTTATTTCTTTTATTGGCTTCTTCACTACATCTTTTTTATTTTTTGAATGAAGTTACATAGTGGGGAAATCTTTGGGCCAGATGCCACTTTCATATGCCCAACCCTGTCTTCTGAAACCTTCACCCTGTGAGAAAGCGTGCATCTAGGGGGAGCTTTCAGGGGCTACAACCATCCAGCTAGTTTTAGGGAGAAAAATGCCTAATATGTTACATTCTCAAGGATGTTCAGAGTAAGTGTGTATGGAATTTTCCATGCGCTTTGACAGAAAGGTGATTCTTCACGTGCTCACCATAATTCAACACTCTAACTTGAGGCACTTTCCCTGCTATATAACTTCATCTATTATAATTCTGCCTCAAATGGAGAATGAATACATAATGGTATTAAAAATGTTTAGGTTTTAATTTTAAGAGGTCTTGAGTTTCCAAGCTCTTATCATCTCCATCAATTTTCGTCAAAAATACCATGTTGACCACCATTTTTGAAAGTGAAAAAATTCAGGTTCAGAGATTTTAAGTGACCTTACCAAGGTCACAGATTGAGTTTTTGCCAGGGCTGAGAAATTAAAGTCTTTTCTTTTATCCAGCTTTTCCCACATGCTCATTTTTCTTCTCGAATATAATGTCTTTGCGTATCATTGATGATTATTGAGTTTCCCTTAAACTTAGGTGGCAAATCCACCACTGAAATGCACACCATCTTTTGTTCCTTTCCATTCAGCATCTGAACATGGGGTACTTGGGGGAAATCCTAAAGTAGGTGGGCGTGAAGCACTTGCTGTCAATTACTAAAGCTGAAGGGGCCGGAATATTTCTGCTTCCCGCTCTTTGATGGATAGAGGTCATGTGACTGATGTCAGCCAATTGGATGGTCTGGCTGGGGGCTTTGAGTCTGGAGCCTGTGCAAAGAATCTTAGCAAACTTGAGACATACTTTGATGGTGGCAGCAACAGAATGCTGCGTCCAGTGCCAGCAGTGCTGTTGTTTGTAACAGTGTCAGCGAGTATGAGTCTAACCAGACTTTTCTTCTGGTATTGTGTTGGCCACAATTTGGCCACTTAACCTCCTTGGCTGCCTGCCTTTTTTCAGGTCTGATGGTCCAATCTTCCTATCAATTCTGTGGATTCCCCAGTATCTATCCAATGAATTCCTTTTCTGCTTAACTTAATCATAATGAATATCTGTTATTCACAAGCAAGAAATCTGACCACTGCAGGCACGTGATAAGGGAAAAGGTCGTATTCTTTTCAACTGTTCCAGGGCATCTTCTCTCAAACCCCAAAAGACTTCCGAGAAGCTGCCCATTTCTGAGGCTCCCCAAGCCATGACCACAAACAGAGACTTTTAACAAAATAATGTTTAGATTTTTCTTTTCAAATTAATAAGAGAATGGTCTCATTTCACTTCAAGTCTTTGTAAGTATGAACAGAGCTGGCAGTGTGACCATAGTATAGTTCAAAGTCTGAAGTTTGCTTCTCGCGGCCCAGCCTACTCTTTGCAGGATTCTTACCCACCATCCGGCACCTCTCCCACACCAGCACAACTACATGGTTAGTGTGGTAGTTAAAGAAAAAAAAACTTTTTTTTTTTTTTTTAGTTAGGAGGGATGAAATCTGGAGACAGACTGCCCAGGTTTCAATCCAGCTCTGCTGCTTCTTGGCTCTGTGACCTTGGGCGAATTGCTTGGTGTCTTTGTGTTTCCGTTTCTTCATCTGCAAAATGTGGATTATAATTATACCTACCTCCTAAGGCTGTGAAGGAGTCCCTGGGTGGGCAAACAGTTACACACTTGACTATTATTGTTGTTATACACTGTCGAGTCGATTCCAACTCATAGTGAGCCTACAGGACAAAGTAGAGCTGCCCCATAGGGTTTCCAAGGCTGTAAATCTTTATGGAAGCAGACTGCCACATCTTTCTCCCACAGAGTGACTGGTGGGTTCAAACCGCTGACCCCTCAGTTAGCAGCCAAGTGCTTAACCACTGTGCCACCAGAGCTCCCCATAAAGATTATAGCATTGGAAACCCTATGGGGCAATTTGGCCCTGTCTTATAGGGTCATTATAAGTTGGAATTGACTCAGCAGCAATGAGCTTGCTGTTCTATAGGGTCATTATGAGTCGGAATTGACTCGACAGCAGTGGGTTTGATTTGGTGGTTTAATCTTTAGGGGAACAGATCAGCAGGTCTTTTCTCCCAACGAGCTGCTGGTGGGTTCTAACTGCTGACCTTTTGGCTAGTGGCCAAGAGCTTAACCATCTTGCCACCAGGGCTTCAAGATGCTTGACTACTAGCCAAAAGGTTGGTGGTTTGAAACCCTTCGGGGGAGCCTCAGAAGAGGGGCCTGGGGATCTGGTTCCAAAAGGTCACAGCCTTGAAAGTCCTATGGAGCACAGTTCTGCTCTGCACACGTGGGGTTGCCATGAGTTGGAATAGATTCAAAGGCACCTAATAACAATAACAAGGCTGTTAAAAAGTCCCTGGGTGGTGCAAATAGTTAACATGCTTAGTTACTTACCCAAAGGTTGGACTTTTGAGTCCACCCAGAGGCACTTCGGAGAAAAGGTCGGGTGATCTACTTCCAAAAAATTAGCTCTTGGGTTAGGTGAGTTAATTCATGGAGAGCACTTAGAATAGTGCCCGGCCTGTAGCAAATACTCAGTAAATGTTATTGTTACGCGGAATGCATGTGTTCCCTTCCCCTCACTTTTACAAATGAGAAGATCAAGGCAGGGGAGGTAATATCACTTGCCCACAGTGACAGAGCTGACAAATCCTGGAGCTGGGACTTGAATGTAGGTCCATCTGACACCCAAGTCCACTTGTCAAACCATTACCTTTCCTCTTGAAGATTTAAACAAGGATTTTGACAACCCAGTGACACACGCATTTTCGTTCTAAAACAAGAGTTATGAAAATGCTCGTTTTATTTTAGTCTCCGGACTTGAGACTTCAGAAATATTAACAGCCTTTTTGCCAGAGTCAAGCTAGCCATTGTGTTGAATAACAAAACATCTGAGTCACTTGGACTTCTCGTAGAAAAAAACGAGAGAGGAGTTTTATTTGTGATTTATGTAAATGGTTTTGAAATACAGTCACGAGCTTGGGCATGAGGATGACGCATCCATTTACGTTGGTGAGATAAACTGTGATTGTTTACGTAAGTAAAAGTGAAAGGGTTGACAACCTGGGGACACTGTTGAAGATGATACACTATGAATTCATTGACTGCAAATCTTCAAAATGGGATAGGGGGGCCGACTTCTTGTTGTACGCCGTAAAATGGCTCTTTAATTCAAGGATAGAAATAATTTCTCTCTATCCCCATCTCCTCAGATATTTTTGAAAGTCTGGATTTAATTCTCCCACATGTAGTATTTCTTCCTTGTGTAGGTGGGCCACTGAGTACTGAGAGCCTTCTCTCCCTCAAAAAATCTCCCAATCTGCTTCAAGTGCTTCAAATCACTTGCCTGGAATTCCGAAGTTAGAGAAAAGGCTTAGTTGGAGGGTACTCCCTGTGAGCGAAACAAATTCAGAATGAGGTCAATGACTGTATTTGTTTCCTAGAGGTACCACAAACTGGTTGGCCTTAAACAACAGGCGTGAATTCTTCCACAGTTCCAGAGGCCGGAAGTCCAAAATCAAAGTGTCAGCAGGCCATGCTCCCTCTGAAGGCTCCGGGGAAGAAGAGATTCTTCCTTGCCTTTTCTAGTTCCTGGTGACACCTGGTGTCTCGTCGCTAGTGGTGGCGTCACTCTAATCTTTGCCTCCTTCTTCTCGTGGTCTTCTCCACTGTGTGTTTATGAGTCTTCCATGTCAGTCTTTTTCGGATAATGACATCAGTGACTGGATTTAGGGGCCACCCTAATGAGTATGCCTGGTGGTGCAGTGGTTAAGAGCTACAACTGCTAACCAAAAGGTCGGCAGTGGGAACCCATCAGCTGCTCCTTGGAAACCCTATGGGGCAGTTTTAATCTGTCTTATAGAGTCGCTATGAGTTGAAATCAACTCAGTGGCAATGGGTTTTTTTTTTTTTTGCTAATGAGTATCTGGTGGTGCAGTGGTTAAGTAATATCACCAAACGTATAAGGTGGTTGTATGGATATTACTTTTCAGGGTGCCTGGCACATGGCAGGCAGGTAGTATAAGGCTTTGTTTTGCTGCTGGTTAGAACTTCATGGCAGAACGCTGCACACAAATCCTGGAACACACCCTCCTTCTGTAGGAAGCAGGAGTTGTGAGAGGAAAGAATTCTATTGGATGTAGTGTCGTCTTTGGCCCCCTTGGTAACTCTACACTCTGGAAGGGTAAATGGTGTCCCAGAGTGAATCCAAATACGGGTACATAGAAAAGAGTTGCTGGATGGTTGTCTTTATTTCCTAGGATTGCTGTAACAAAATAACGCAAAGTGGGTGACTTTAAAGAATTGAAATTTATTGTCTCACTGTTTTGGAGGCTAGAAGTCCAAATCAGGGTGCTGGCTGTGTTAGTTTAGTCCGAGGGTTCTGGGAGAGAAACTGTCCCATGTCTTTCTCCTAGCTTCTGGTGGCTCCTGACAATCCTTGATACCCCTTGTCTTACATCTGCTTCTGTAGTGGAAAGGGGAGCCCTGTCTTCCAACAGGTCATCTGGCCATCTATCATAGCATAACAAATTATTCCAAACTTTATGGTGTGAAACAACAACAATATTTTATTATTCTTGTCTCTCATTGTTCTGGGAGGTGACTGGGTTTAGTGAAGTGGTTTTTGCTCTGGTTTCTCATGCGGTTGCAAAGAATTGATGACTGGAGCTGGGTCATCTCTAAGGCTTCCTCACTCATATATTTGGTAGTTGATGTTGGCTGAGAGCTGGGATCTCAGCAGCGGCTGTTGGCTGGAATGCTGATATGTGATCTTACCACATCACCTGGGCTTCCTGGCAGTGTGATGGCTGGATACTCAAGGGTGAGAGTCCCCAGAGAGTGCTAGGTGAAAGCTACTTGCCTTTTCTAGTCTAGCCTCAGAAGTCATGTAACCTGACTTCTGCTGCATTTTCTTAATTAGATGGGGAACACCAAAGCAAGTCCAGATTCAAAGAAGGGGGAACTAGAGTCCACCTCTTGATGAGAGGAGTGTCAAAGAATTTGTGGGCTTATTTTTAAACAAGAATGGTAATCGGTTGCTGCAGGTTCCATGAAACACCCATATATTGCTTTAATAAATTACAATTCATTGTTTTAGGTAGTTCAAGTCTGTTCCAATTTCTTGTAAGCAAAGGTGCCCTCCTGAAACATTGGACTCCAAGAATTTTTTGCTTTTAAAGAGAAGAGATTGAAAAGGACCCAGAGGATGAGCTTCCAAGTGACATTCATTAAGGCTGGTTCACCATACTTCGGGAACATCACTGATATAGAATAGAGTGTCATTGACATGGGGTCTCAGAGCCAGGCCATAACCTTGCAGGTGAAGACAGAATTTCTCCTAAAGGAGCTAGCTACTCCCAGGGTCAATCATTTTTGGAATAAGCCTAACTCCAGGTAAGAAATGAAGACTCAAGTGTAAGCCTCCTGAAAGTCAGCTTGGCATGGAGACAACGGGGGAGCTTCCGGTGCTGAAGGCTCACTAAGATGGCAGAACATTAGACAATCAGAAAACAGGCTTCAAAGGGCCCCGAGGTCTGGCCCAACCCTGCTCAGTGTCTGTAAGTTACCTCTAGTGGTACTTTCCTTTAACTCTTTCTTCAGCAAAGCCTTGTCTCTGGTGTCTTATGGGGAATTATGGGAAACCATGGGTTAAAATGTATGGTAAAATAGAGTGTACTCTCTTCTGAGACCAGAGTGGTGGCATGGTGATGGGCGCCAGTAAGGGGTGAGGGCTGTGACACAGCAGAGGTGGTGACGGGTGCCATGATGAAATGCTGGAGTCAAAGAAATGGAAAGCCTTCTTCCAGAATATGCATGACACAGCATTCTGGAAAATTCTAGAAAGAATAGGTGGACTTGAGGAGAGAGGAGTTGCATTAACATCTAATATTGAAGCCAGTAATGCTCAAACAAACAATAATTTGGTTTATATAAAATAGACCCAAACAGGGTGATACTCAGCCTGTGGTGGTACAAAGGTTGAGTGCTCGGCTGCTAATTGAAAGGCTGGCGGTTCAAACCCACCAGTGGCTCTTCAGGAGAAAGACCTAGTGATCTGCTCCCATCAAGATCGCAGCCTCGGAAGCCACATGGGCAAGTTCTACTCTGTCACATGAGGTCGCTATGAATCAGAAATCTACGCGGTGGCACATGGCAGTAACAACATCGTCTGAGTAAGAGCAGAACGTTTGGGTGACATTTTTGTTTTCAAATTTTTGAAAAATGAAATGGCTTAGGTGTTCTTCTTTCTCAAACAGCTGGGTGAACCTAACTTTTTGAGGTCTTAGACATCTGAACTTGAGACTCCAGATGGTTTATGAAAGTCACCCTCCCCGGTTCTCATTCAGAATACACGATGCTACACAAGGGTTGTGCATATGTATACTAATAGTGCTACAGATCTGACCTCCCGTGAGCTTCCTCCAAATTCTTCTAGGGCCGAAACAGAGACAATAACCGAAAGTGGGTTTGTAGAGACTAAGCATTATTCTTTAAGATAATATCAGCAATCCTTCCACTGGTTTGTTCTAGGTAACTTGAAGCTTTTGAAACAGTTGATTTATTTTGCTTGGGAGAACAACGCGAACTCCGTTTGTGGGTAGAGGCAGGCTCTCCTTCTTAGTCTGAAGAACAGTAGTACTAAGGTCCCAGAGAGACGACGGTTGTATTATCAAATGCTTATGATGCGGTCACTGGTTCCAGAGAAAGGTTTATGTGGGATCTAGAGAAAGAGTTAAGGCTTTAGAGCTCTTCCCTGGCAGTTAGGAAATTCAACAAAATTTAAAATGAGCAACAAAAATCACCAGTAGAATTGCTTTAGCAAGAAAACTTCTTAAAAAGTTTTGTTTATTTTGTGGTTGCTATTGAGAATATACACACAAAAACATACACCAATTCAACCATTTCTACACGTACAATTCAGTGACAATGATTACTTTTTTCAAGTTGCGCAACCATTCTCACCCTCCTTTCTGAGTTGTTCCTCCCCCATTAACACAAACTCACTGCCCGCTAAGGTTCCTATCTAATCTAAAAAGAAAACTTTGAAGAATAACATACATACAAAAATGGAGTCATTTTCGAGATTAAAAAAAAAAATCTATTACTTAATCATAAAGCATTTAACTTTGGGGTTTGAAATCAAGATTCTTAAAATTAAACATAACTTAGGATACGATTTTTCCTTATATTTTAAATACAATTGCTTTATAGCATTTCAAGCAGATGAAGAGACCTCCTTCTTAGAAATAAGATCTTTGGATAATAGATTTGTACAGTTTTAACCATTGATATCCCAAATCCATCACAACATAAATTGAAAGTGCCTACAGGTAAGAATATGTTAAGAGTCATTTACATAACTGAAATGATGGGCAATACACATTCGTATATTGTAAACAGCATTACTCGTGGTGGGAAGGTACAGGGCAGGCGCCATATCTTTCTTGTTTGTCAGTGTATGCCTAGTTAGCACAGCGAGTGACATGACATTCAGGGTGCTTCATAGGTATGCGACCTGGGCGATCATACAGGGCCCTGTGCTTGGCTTCATGTTCCGCTGTCGCCATCTTGAAATTCTTAATAATGTTTGAACAAGTGGCCTCGAATTCTCATTTTGTACTGGACCCTGCAACTTATGTAGCAGTTTTGGTGACATTCGATAACATGCATTGAATGAGTGAATGAGTGAGTAAGGCCTTCACTCTGGATCAAGGCAAGAACGATGTTTTTTCCTTTACCTGAATCTAAGGCTCGCCTCCCTAGCCCAGTGTCACTAAGGTTGATGTCATCCAGTGAGGTAACTCATGGTTTCACCCCGCCCATGTGGACCTCCTCCTGACCAGACCACGCAGAATCCTTAGTTATGTTTTTTGTACTAATGTTACTTAAATCGTAATTCCTGTGTATCACTCCTTCTTTTCCTTTAATACTACTTCATTCGTAAAGAAGTTATTGACCTAGGCTCACAAATACTAATTACCACAATATTGTAGCTAAAAGACAAGAAAATTTGACAAAAATCAGCAACTGTACTAACACCAGCAGCAACAAGGCAGCAATGAAAACAATGCCTACGTGCTTGTAGTGCCTGCAGACAAAACCACGTGATTCAAAACATCATTGTAATTGGGTAATAATGAGGGCTCCGACCTGAGTGCCTTAGAAGGTCCAAAAAGTTTTCTTTGTAGGTATGTTGACCCATGTAAGCTGGGCTTACAAAAGATTTTTTTTTTTGTTACAACTAACTACAGTGATTTTTTATAAAAAATAATAAACTTCTTCTGAAATTGCACGAAAAATTTATGGACAGTCTTTTTTTGTGTCACCCCCTCTGAGAACATTACCTGGTGTGTTTCCCCACCCCCCTCCACCCCTCATTTGCCTATCTCTTCCAGCCATGAATGACAATGGGACCTTTCAGTCGCTTCCAAGGAAATCCCTCCCCTACCCACACGGAAGTGGTCTGACCCAGTTCTGCAATGAAGCAATTCCCTAGGACTCTGATGCAGGAATTCCCCCAAAGTGGATTGTTTAGTCTTAAGTAACAGCGTGTGGGTGACATCAATAGCTAAGTCCTGGTTGGGCTCCACCAAGTTCGGCCCTGTTTTTTTTCAGTCTCATCAAAAATGGTAGAGTCCAATCTAACAGGACAAATTTGTTCTGCTGACAATGGATATTAATGGTATTAGATATCTTTTACGCTTTGGCTTATATCTACCTGACTTGCCTTTTTTGCTCAGGCCATTGTGCTGGCAGGCAGCTGTGTGTAGGTGTAGCCTGGCAGCTCCATACCTCAGCTGTGCATCATCCATACCTCAGCTGGCTACAGGGAGCACCCCTAGCCCTTCTGGTGCAAGGACCAACCTGAAAGTACAAGGGGGTGAACACCCCGGGGCAACCCTTGACCAAAAAATGGAAATCGGGGATAAATGGTATCTTTCTGGTGAGGACAATTCTGAGGCACATGGATTATGCATGTGGATACCACCGATCCCATAAACTTGACCTCTCATGAGTCTATCCAGAAGGCTCCTGGGTGGTGCAAACAGTTTGCACTTGACTCATAGCCTAAAGGTTGGTGGTTTGTGCTTACCCAGGAGTGCTGTGGAAGAAAAATCCTGGCAATCTGCTTCAGTAAATATTATGATCAAGAAAACCCTATGGATCTCACATGAGCCAGAATCGACTTGATGACAGTGAGTTTCTGAGTCTACCAGAGGATTCCCAGGGGAATGAAATCCAGTTGCCCACAGGGTCACCAGCTCAGTAACCAGCCCTTGGAACGGCGTCCTGTCCATGACTGTTCTATTCTTCCCAAGTTGGGAGGAATCACTTCCCAAAATTAACTTCCTGCTACGAAGCCTTGTCACAGGCTCTGTTAAGACATTAATGTAGCTGGAATGATATAATCTTTTGACTATAAGTGACAAAAAACTAGATTTCCATAAACAAATAGAGAGTTCATTGACCCATGTCATTGAGAAGTTCAGGAGGAGAGCTAGCCTAGCTCGCCACGACCAGGGGAACAGTTTCATCAGGCCCTGTTTTCACTTTTGTGTTGGCTTCATTTTCAAACGAGCTGATTCCTTGGATGGCAAGATGGCCACCAGTTTCAGGACTTCCATTCCTACAGCTTCGAAGCCTGTGGAGAGAAAGGCCTACTGCCTCCTTGCTAAAGGGAAGTCCTGTGATTAGGCTATGATTGGCCTAAGCTGGGTCATGTGCTTGTTCCTGACCAATCATGTGCCCACGATATGCTGATTGGCTGAAGCCTGTTCTTATGTTCCACCCCCAGGGCTGTGTTAGAGCCCTCCCAAATCACGTGGACTGATTAGGAGAAAGCAAAGATCCCCAAATTAAAATCAGGCTATTGCCACAAGTAGCGAGAATGGATGTTGGGGGGCAAACACCACACATTCAAGTGGTGTACTTCTCCTCGGGCAGAAAATCAAATGTAGAGTCTGATGCACACAAAATTTTGCTTTTTATCCCCCAAGAGCAGAGAGGCTATTATAAAATAAAATCTGTAACACCCAGTAACAATGGGATAGTCAGTCTATCAAACACGATCAGTGCATTATCGATGGATTAAATTGATTTCCTATTTATGCATTATTCAATTGCTTTCTTAATAATTATATCTGTTAAACACAAATACGCATTATTGTAACTTCAAGAATTCCACCAAATGAAATGAATTTTAATATAGCTTTTTTTTTTTTTTTTTGGAATGAGATCTTAAAATACAAAAAAAGGGAAGTTTCCTTTGTCATATTGCCCTATATATCTCCCCCAGTTACCCCCAAAATACTGAGAGAAACCAGTTTTTAAGCATAACCGATACCATAATTACTTGGTTAGCACTAAAATTTGTAAATTTGTAAACAGAGTTGGTCCTGAAGGAAATGGGGTGGGATTATTTTGGGGAAGCCTAACACTTAACGTTTTCTCAGAAGAATGGGGGAAAATGCTGTAGTTGAGACTAACCAGGGTTTGTACCCTTATTTTATCACATATTAGTTATACCTGTTATGGGAACTTGGAGAAATAACCTGATATTCCTGAGTCTCAGTTTCCCTTTCTAGGAAATGGAAATCATGTTTATAGTTCGGACTAAATGAGTTGGCAAAAGTATCTATTGCCTATTACCAGTACCAGCTGCCTTTGAGTCAATTCCAACACATGGCGACCCCATGTGTTTTAGAGTAGAACTGCACTCTATAGGGTTTTCAGTAACTGTGAACTTTTGGAAGCAGATCTCCAGGCCTTTCTTTTTGGATGGATTCAAATGATCAACCTATCAGTTAATAGTCAAGCTCTTAACTGTTTGAGCCACCCAGGGACTCCTATGCATATTAAGTGCTTAAAAAAAAACAGAGACTCTTCCCAATGCCTGCAACAATTTAGAGAGTGTCTTTCCTGTCCATGTCATTGCTAAATATGTCTTCCTCAGCTCTGCAAATTGCAGCTCATTGTTACTGGACATTTTTCTCATAGGGATCAAGGGTCCTACAGGAGCTACAAGAACTAGTGACTACATGGGCTAGCCAATAGTTTTTAGGTTAACAGGATTCATTGTAGCCAGGACCTTGCCCCCTCTGAAGTGTGATCCTGCAGGTTTGACCACCTGACTAAACCAGGAAAGAGCCTCACTGTATAAACACAGATATTAAAATGCCTTTTACTGAAGCAGGATTTTATCTGTAGAAAGAGTTGAGCATCTGATTGGACTCTTGGGAATATCTTTACCTGGAAATTAAATTTCACTCTGCTATTGGAGCTAACATGCTATGTCACCATTGAGCATAAGAACATCATAAAAAAAATAATTTACGGATCCAAGGTACAACAATTAGTCTCTATTTGCTGGGAGCAACAGAGGAAGAGGGAGAGTCAGGAACAGGAGGGTGTTTGTCAGTTTGTCAGACTGTGGTGGCTTGCATGGTGCTCTGATGCTGGGAAGCTAGGCCACCACTATTTCAAATACCAGCAGGGTCACTGATGGTAGCCAGGTTTCAGCAGAGCTTCCAGACTAAGACAGACTAGGAAGAAAGGCCTGGTAATCTACTTCTGAAAATTAGCTAAGAAAAAACTTACGGATCACAGCAGAATATCATCTAATATCGTGCTGGAAGATGGCACAACACAGGGTAACCTTTCATTCTGTTATACATAAGTCCCAGCAGACTTGATGGCAGCTAACAGCAACACTGGAGAGTGCACATGCCCTTTGTGGGGGCCGGGGGTGCACAATGGAGGCAAGAATTAAGGGACGATGTTGAATCACTTTACCATGTGCTCACTGCCACAATCGCAACACTGAGTTACCAAATCACCCAGGCAGGGGGCGTCCTCTAGCAACTGCTGCTGCTTCGGAAGCTCAGGGTCCCTCTGCCTGGCACCTGCCTCCTCCCCTCATTGTTCTTTTACAAATCAAAGCCCCGCCCTGGTGAATCTGATTGGCTGAGCCCCGCTCCACAGGCCTGCATCCCAGCTTAAAGGGTGCTGGGAAATTGATGTTTGGCTTCTGGAATGGAGAGGTAAGACTTATGACCTGGCAATTTCCCCAGATATAGAAAAAACATTAAAAAAATATCAAGTAGCCACATGTATTTAAGTTGTCCACTTCACAGTAAAATAGATTCTTTTATGAGTGACATTTGTGTGATGGAAGGAGCCCTGGTGGCTGGTACGGATGATCCAGTAAGTAGGGCAAGACAGGCTTGCTTGTGCTTACTTACTAATCTGTAGTGACCAATTTCACATGGGTCTCACATCTTTGCTGAAAAACGTGTAAGCCTAGGCTGTCATCTTTACAGGGGCAGATCACCAGGTCTTAGGTTTTTAATAAATCATTGTTGAATAAATCACACTAGGGAATTAATATTTTAGATCAAAGTCATGGTATAACTGCCACTTACAACAAATGCTGACTCGTCCTCAATGTCGAAATTACTCTAAGCATGTACACTTAAAGTAAGAATGTTAACGGTCTACTTTAAAAAGGCCTAAAAACACTGCATACATAGGAAGACTTTGACAATATGATACTTCTTGCTAGGTAAAAATTAAAGTTAGGATTCAAACTAGCAAGGGATCATTACATTTTGGCCCAAAGACATAGAGGTTTCCCTGTTACCATTGCTTTGCTCTTAGGAGTTCCAAAGGAGCGAAATGAAATGACAGATTCTGTAGTCACAGCGCCCCCTGGTGAAGACAGGGAGGATTGCTCATGCAGTGAGTCCAAACCCATTTCTGTTGAGTGAATCTCGACTCACTGTGACCCTAATGGACAGAGTAGAGCCGCCCCATAGGGTTTCCAAGGAGTAGCTGGTGGAGTCAAACTGCTGACCTTTTGATTAGCAACCAATATCTTAACCACTGTGCCACCAGAGCTCCAAAAATTTGCCTTATCCTGCTGTTGTTGTGTGCTACTCATTCCCGTGAAGCATGTAGTACTAGGCCTAGAACAGAAGTGAATGGAAAGAGTTTATGGACCAATGCCAGGGACAGGTTACCGAATAAGCAAGGTATGCTTGGGCTTAATTGTGCTTACTTACTAATCTGTAGTGCACAGTTTCACCTAGGTTTCGCTACTTCTTTGAAACCCAGGTGAAACTGTGCACTACAGATTAGTAGGTAAGCACAAGGAGGCCTGTGCATACCTTGCTCACTGTAAGCCAGTGTGTACTATGCCTTAGTCAGGGGTGGATTCAACAGTAAGCATGTATGCATCAACAGCTACCCTGTATTAAATAGTCTATCACTGTATTAATCCCTAAACACGCAGTCACTCATTCACTTATTTATTCATTGGTTAATATTTGCTAAGCACTTACTTCTGTGTCAGTGCCTTGAATACAAACATGAGCAACATGAGCAACGCCTGTTTCCCTGGGGCCCCTCATTCCGTGGAGGAGATGGAGGTCAAAAGGAAACATGGTGGGAAGGGCTAGCCAGCTGCTTCGTGGGAGGGACTTCTGCAGTCTGGTGTTGGACGGAAGTGTTTAAGGAGAACTTCCTTGGTGAAGTGACACAGAGACTGCATCTTGGGGATGGGTAGCATTTGATCAGTGAATAACAGGAGAAGGAACTTGTGGGCAGCAGGAACAAGCACATGCAAAGGCCCTGAGGCAGGAGGAAGCAGGTGGTATTCAAGGAAGCCCAGGAGGAGAGAACAGAGGGATTGAGGGGAAAGATGCTATCAAACCAGGTCAGACAGGGGGGCCACACCTTGAAGACCGAGGTCGAGAATTTAAATTATTCTCTAAGTGCAGAGTGCAATGGGGAGATAGTAGAGAATTCCAAACAGGGGTATGAGGAGGAAACCATTTACAAAACCACTGGGCCAGGTACGGTTTCACGTTTAACCCATGGCCATCAAGTCAACTCTGAGTCGCGGCGCCCCTCTGCGTGTCAGAGGAGAACTGTGCTCCAGAAGGTTCTCAGAGGCTGATTTCTGAGGAAGTAGTGAGCCAGGCCTTTTTTCTGAGGCCCTTCTGAGTGGGCTCAAACCTCCAAACTTTCTGTTAGTGGTCAAGTGCATTAACAGTTTGCATAAAAAGAAGGGTCAAAAGCAGTACAAGGGACAGGAAGTAAGGCATACGCAGAGAAAAAGGGTGAGTGTAGTAAGCACAGAATTTAGAGGCAGGAGAGAAGGAGAAGAACCAAGGAAGGTTTCAGAGAATGGTTTAACGCTTGAGTTAGAGATGCCATGGGGATGTGAAATATCATGAAGGGCCACGGGAAATTCTACCCCAGGGCGATTCATGGAACAAAGGCAGGAAGGAGGTGGTGTGGGAGACAGTAACAGACAACCCAAGGAGGAAAATTTTCAGTCAGCCGTACAGTCCCTGATTTGCATGTGCTTCTTAGTTCAGTAAGCCTAGGGGTTCCACCCCCTCATTTCACCTAGAAATGGGAAATTGAGTGATAAGAACATTCCTGAAGATGTGCACATGGGCGGTTTACCAGACCCTCCATGGCAGAGGTCACAAATGGGTGGATGCCTTGCTCTCTCCATCTGGCTGGTACACATGGTAGGTTTAGACTTGATTTGAAAATAAATTTGAGTCAAGGTTTTAACATTAGGAGACTTCATAGGAAATTCCAGATTTCTGGGCTCTGGTAAAAAACGGGGACTTCTCAGGCAGCAACAGGCTTTCATTCCCTCATCATAACAATTGGCTGGAAGTGAGAGGCAGCTGCCAAAGCTGCATAGGGGGCTGGATAGAGCACTGTGCCTCCCTAGCCTGTCCCCGACTCCCATGGGCCTTGAAATCTGGTACCCCATCCACAAGATTGGGGAGTGGAGGCAGTTGTCTTCATTTCTGTCTTCCTCCTTCACTTTCCTCTCCTGCCCTTTGGTCTTTTATGTCTTGGAATGCACCATGATCCCCTATCTTTATTTGATCTTGAAGGCTCTTCTTCTTCTTACCTACCCCCCAGGGCTGGGACTGGGGTGAAGCAACTGAAGTCCCTAGAACATGGAAAATTTTAACGAGGCACTCTTTCGTAGGTGCAGCGCCTACTGCCTTCCAGTGCCTGTTTATCTTCTACCCTTTGGTCAAGACTCAACTGAAACATAATTTCCTCAGAGGCCGGCCCACAGGGAAGTGAAAATCTGCCCTCATCGGAGTCTCTGGTCGGGTAAATGGTTAGGTGCTCAACACCTAGCCAAAGGTTGGCAGTTCGAAACCCTCCAGAGGCACTCCAGAAGACCGACCTGGCAATCTGCCTCTGAAAAGTCACAGGCATGAAAACTCTCTGAGGTAGCTCCGTTCTGCACACCCGGGGGTCTCGGTGATGCAGCATCGACTGGAGGGCAACTAACAATAACAAGGTCTGTTCTCACAGGAAGTAAAACTGGTTTTCCCTTTAAGTTAGAGATTTTAAATGCCCTCTAAAAATATATTTATAAGCTTTACAAAGAGACTTTTGTTGTTGTTGTTGCTGTTAAAGAAAATAAAAGTACGGTTGGTGCTTGGGCAAAATTGAAAGTGGACAAGAATGGCACAAGTTTACCACGATCCTCGGGGGCCCTCTGCAGGCACTAAATCAAATTACCACCTGATAGTAAGGGTTTGGAAACCCTGGTGGTGTAGTGGTTAAGTGCGACGGCTGCTAACCAAAGCGTTGTCAATTCAAATCCGCCAGGCGCTCCTTGGAAACTCTATGGGGCAGTTCTACTCTGTCCTATAGGGTCGCTATGAGTCGGAATCCACTCGACAGCACTGTTTTTCTGTTTTTTTTTTTGGTTAGTAAGGCTTTGGAGTCCTGATGGTGCCGTGGTTAAGACCTCGGCTGCTAACCAAAGGGTGGGCAGTTCAAATCCGCCAGGCGCTCCTTGGAAACCCTATGGGGCAGTTCTACTCTGTCCTATAGGGTCGCTATGAGTTGGAATCGACTGGAGGGTGCCTAAAACAACAAGTAAGGGCTTACTCTGCTCTTCTTTCTACTTGCTCCTCATGGCCCGTGTGGAGGGGTAATTCCACCGAGATTTCCCCTTTAAGTCTTAGAACCAGGAGCCTGAGAGAAGACAGTGCGGGTTTTTGACAGCGCCCACGCACGTGCTGTTAGGGGTGATGTGATGAGCTCGTTATTGCTCTGTGACTGAATCTAAATTAAGCGAAGGCTGCAATATGTCTGGACAGTTTTGTAGCTTACATGCCAGTTCCAGTAGGAATTTTTTTTCCCCCCTCAAATTTCCAGTCAGCATACTTTCCGTTTCTTTCTTTGTATCTTCCTCATGGAATTTTCACGCTGGGAGTTTTATCATTTTCTATTATTATTTAAATGTTCTTCTTATTAATAATATTTATACAAGGAACTCTCACCTAACATATTCTACAGTAGGGACATTGGTTGTTCAGTGGGAGAATTCTTGCCTTCCATGTGAGAGGTCCAGGTTTGATTCCCGGCCAACGCACCTGGTGTGAAGCCACCACCCGTCTCTCAGCGGATGTTGGTGGGTTGCTAGGATGCCGAACAGATTTCAGCGGAGCTTCCAGACTAAGGCAGATTAGGAAGAAAGGTCTGGTGATCTAATTTCAAAAATCAGCCAATAAAAACCCTGTGGATCGCATCGGTCCAATCTGCAGCCTATCGCGAAGATGGTGCAGGACTGGACAGCGGTGTGTCCCCTGGTGCACAGGGTCATGAGCCAGGGGCCGGTGTAATGGCAGCTAACAACAAACATATTCTACAACTGACTTACATGTTTTGGCGATTGCCTGTCTCTCATCACTGGAATGTCAGCTTTGTGAGGGCAGGGAATTTTCTTTTTTTTGATGCTATAGTGCCTGTATCTAGAACCCACCCTTCTAGGCACAGCCAGCACGCCTCCAAATCCAAACAGGTGTCATGGAGTACTCCAGCTGAGGAAGCTCTTCCTCCTCGTAGCCCCTCGAGGACCCGCCCGGAGGCTGCACTTGCTGTGATCTGTGATGATGTATGTTTGCCACCTGCAAGCTCCCTGGTGCCGGGCACCGTATCTTATTCATCTTTCTATTTACATTAGTAGGAGGTCTGGTGGCGCTACTGTTAAGTGCTTGGCTGCTAATCATAAGGTCAGCAGTTTGAATCCATCAGTGACTCCCTGGAAGGAAGACCTGGCAATCTGCTTCTGAAAAGATTTACAGCCTTGGAAACCCAACAAGGCAGTTCTACTCTGTCCTGTAGGGTCACTGTGAGTTGGAATTGACTCAATGGCAATGGGTTTATTTACAATAGCATCTGGTATGGCACAGCTTCAAACGAATCAAGCACACACAAACCCCCTCATCTAGCTGTATCGGAACAGAAGCCGGGGCGTTGCACGTTTGTAGGCCTGGAGGGGCCTGACAGGTAGACCACCACAGAGGCAGCTCCTCCAATTGTGTATCCATTCCATGAGTGGGGATCTGCGGGCTCTGGAGAGGGCCGCTTAGCTAAATGGGTCACCATTTAATCAGCAGCATCAACAGGTACCTTCAGGAGGAAGTGAAGCGTCGACAAGACTTGATCTTACAAGCTCAAGCAACACTAAAAAATGCCAATGTTTAAATGCTGGTTCAATTAAAAAAAAAAAAATTCTTTGTGGGTCGAATACAGTAGCAGGCAGCCAGTTTTCAACCTGATGCAAGCGAACGCCATCATTCACCCTCTGTCAGCATGGTATTTCCAAGTGGTCTTTGGGGTCATTAGTGATTTCCTTCCCTCACCTGCAGTCTCCGGATGCTCCCACGGACACCCTGGGCTTCTTCCTTTCTCTGCTGCAAACAGCTAAGGACTGTCCCCAGCCAACGAAAGAGCTGGAAATGAAAGTTGGAAATTCTCGATATTAAGGAACTGAAAGAATGCTAAGCAGAAAGCTTGAAAGTCCCAGATGTGTACTTGCAGAACTGGGTTTCCTGCTAGGAGAGAGATTAGCTGAAATGACACCCGGGGCTGGGGAGAGGAGGGGGTACGGACTGTGAAAAATGGAGGAGAACCTCTGAGCACCAATGAAACAAGGGTCTCCAAGGTGAGCCAATTTACAGCCAAGGCTGTCAGGGAGCAGTCCATCTGTCCAGATTCAGTGACACTCCCCTCGTCCCTGAGCCTCTGTCCAGCCCCATTTGACCCAGCCCTTGTTGACAATCCTCGTCTGATAACCCAGAACTCCCACGTGGAAGACACTGTTGGCTGCTGGCCCAACAGCTGTTACCTCCTTCTTCCTTTTCCTTGTTTTCAGAAACCCAATTGTGTTTGTTGTTGCTAGTTGCCAGGGTCAGCTCCAACTCATGGCAACCCCAAGTACAACAGAACAAAACCTTGCCCAGTCCTGCACCACCTTCACAATTGTTGGCAGGCTAGACTTGATTGTTGTGGCCACTGTGTATTTTGAGTGCCTTTTTTTTCCAATCTAAATTTTTTTGTTTTTTTTTTTTCCAATCTAGGGAGCTCACCTTCCAGCACTTATCAGAAAATACTCGGTTGTGACCCATAGGGTTTTCATTGGCTGATTTTCAGATATAGTTTGCCAGGCCTTTCTTCTTAGCCTGTCTTAGTCTGGAAGCTCTGTTGAAACCTGTGCAGTATGGGTGATCCTGCTGGAATTTGAAATACCAGTGGCGTAGCTTCCAGCATCATAGCAACACACAAGCCAAGCCACCAAAGTATGACACACTGACAGACAGGTGGTGGCAATTGTATTTAGGCAGCCATATTTTCAGCCATAACAATCATGATTGTTTAAGGTAATCACTAATCCATTGCTTTTGCCAGTGACTGAGCTAGAGGTTGGCATATGGCTCAGTTCTGGCCCAAAAGACAGACATAAGGGCAAGGGTGCTGGAGCATTCTGGGAAAGGTTTCCCTCCTTGAAAAAGAGAGAACATGAGAGAGAGAGAGAGAACACATGAGGGGGAGCGTAAACGGTGACGTGGGCTCTGTCCCCTTTTCCCTGTCTTCATATGTACTTGTATGAGGACCTGGAGAAGCAACAGCCATCTTGTGAAGGGAAAGCCAAAGACTCACAGAATATCCAGTCTAGAGCCAGAACTTCCTGGAACTGCTGAGCCTGCCCAGCCATCACCTACCTCCACCCATAACCCATTGCTGTCGAGTCGATTCCGACTCATAGTGACCCTATATGACAGAGTAGAACTGCCCCATGGAGTTTCCAAGAAGCGCCTGGTGGATTCAAACTGCCGACCTTTTGGTTAGCAGCCATAGCACTTAAACACTATGCCACCAGGGTTTACCTACCTCCATGTCACTTGTTAGAGGAAAAAAAATGACCCCCTATTATACCAGCCACTCTCAGTTAGGCCTTCTGTCCTCAGAGCCAAACATGTCCTGGTGTAGCATTTAGGCTCCATGAATAGATAACAAGAGACTCAGATGTTGAGAAGGCATGATAACAAGCTTGCCCCTGATGAGGAAGCTACTCAGCGGCACATCTATTAGCATGCGGACCATCCTAATTGTGAGTACCTGAACAGAATCTATTTCAGTCACCCCAGAGGTATCCTCCAGGCACCACCATCTGAGTTTCCAAGCCTACTTTATGGGTCTCTGATTCACACAACTGTCATTTGTCACTTTAGATCCTCTTGGTTTCACCTTTCCTTGGCCTCACCTGCTTCTGGCCACTTGTTACACCCAGCAGTTACTGCAGTGGCCACCCCAATGCCCCCTCTGTCTGGGGTGTCCTTTTCCTTTGGTTACCCCATGGCTGGCTCCTTCCTATTCGTAGCTCAGTGGCCACCTCTACAGGGCCAGTCTCTACTGCTCTTTTGATTTTCTCTGTCTCAGCCCCTCGTTTGTTTCCTTCATGCACTTGGTGCCATTTGTGGTGATTTTGTGCTTTTGTCCTGTCTCCCCCTCCATTGCCTGCTTCTACAGTGTTTCCATATAGCTGTTCTTTGTGAGCTCTTGCATGAATGGGTGTCACTGATGGAGCATCTACTAGGTGCTGGGCCCTGTGCAAAGACTTAACCTGAAGAAACTCCTTCCTTCAACAAATATGTGCTGAGCAAGTGTGAGCTATGTGCTGGGAAGACTTGCCTACAAAGGGCCTGGCGCCCAGAGCGGGGAATCTGATGGAAGAACAGGCAAAGTCACTGTGGGGCTAAGTGCTTTGGTAGGGAAAGCAGAGGCACTATAAGGTCCCCTTGCCCCCATTTAACCAAACAGGAAATTGGAACTTGGAGAGAGGAGAAGACTTGTCTAGAGCAGCAGTTCTCAGTGTGGCCCAAGGACCCCTGGGGATCCCTGAGATCTTTCCAGTGAAACCACAGGGGCTTCCTTTTTCCAACTATACATCTGGGTGAAGCCAGATTTCCTTCATATACAGTAAAACCTGTGAAAGCTGGAAATTGTGTAAGGAAGAAACCTGCTGGAGAAGGAAAACCCCAAACCAAAATGAGGTAGGAGTCTTGATAGACAGAGCTAGTAAGCACCTTGTCAAAGGTGGGAAAACTTGCAAAACTTGGAAAAACAAGGCACTCCCATCGAGTTCCGGCTTTCACAGGTTTCACTGTATTTCAACTAAATAGCATATCGCAACAGATTGACTGCAGAAGCAGATACGAGAATACAACCTTCTACCGAGCCAGACATTAGAAGGATTTGTAGAAGTGCAAAACAATGCCATTCTTCTCAATATTTGTTTTTGTTTTGGAAAACAGTTATTTTTCATTCAAATGTTGCTTACATTAATATGGAATGAACTTATTGTTTTTAATTAAATCATATATATATTTTTATGTTTTAATTTCTTGTATGGTTTTGTTTTGCTGTCGAGTTGGCTCCGACTCATTGCGACCCCATGTACAACAGAACGAAACACTGCCTACTCCTGCCCCATCCTCAATCGTACCTATGCTTGAGGCCATCTTTGCAACCACTGTGCCAATCCATCTCCTTGAGGGTCTTCCCCTCTTGCTCTGAACCTCTACTTTACCAAGCATGATGCCCTTTTCCGGGGACTGGTCCCTCCTGATAACATCTCCAAAGTGCGTGAGATGAAGTGTTACCATCCTCCCTTCTAAGGAGCACGCTGGCTGTACTTCTTCTGAGACAAATTTGTTCGTTCTTCTGGCTGTCCATGGTATATTGAATATTCTTCTCCAACACCATAACTCAAAGGCACTAATTCTTCTTGTGTCTTCCTTACTCACTGTCCAGCTTTTACATGCATATGAGGCAATTGAAAATACCATGGATGAGTCAGCGCACCTTAATCCTCAAAGTGACATCTTTGCTTTTTAACACTTTAAAGAGGTCTCGTGTGGTAAATATCGATAAATATAATCTACATAAACAGAAGCTCTTTGAGGTCCTCCGTGACTTTTTAAAAGTGCAAAGGAGTCCCGGTATTAAAAAAGGGACAAAGAGAATCACGATCTAGAGTTGCTGAGTTAGCAACTGGCAGGCTCAAGCTGTACACAGTAAAAAAAAATTACAGTAGTTGTCCAATAATATTGTGGAATAGATTAATTAATTGGGGTACTTCTTCCTTCACACCTTCTGAATTATCAGTGCACGTAAATATCACATCCTATTGTCAAAGCCCTTTGTTCTTAGCTCTTTATCAAAATGCTAGTTTGTTGGATAGATGGAATAGAAGTTCCCTTTCCTCCTCTCCAGGCCCCGCCCACGGAGTCGCCCCTCCTCCCGGCCCCGCCCCTCTGCGCTTTTTTGCGTTGGGCGCCCCCTACCGCCGGCTGCTGGATTATGTGGCTGCTTGCCACACCCCCCTGTTTCCGTGGGCCCACAGGGGGTTGCCTGTCCCTTTAATTGGGATGTACCAAGTGCTTTCAGCTTTCATCTTCCTTCCTGAGTTCGAGTCGTTAGTTATCGTTGGTTGAAGGTTTCGAGAAGGGAATGTGGAGATCGTGTTGTATTTTTCAGGCGATCAGGGCCAACAGGAAGTGAGAGAGGGCACGGGGGAGAATCGCGCCGTTGCGGCCCTCCCCACCTCGCGCCGTAGTCGAGTCCCAAGATGGCGGCCACCATGAAGAAGGCGGTGAGTGGGGCCTTCGGGGTGTCGGGTGCTCCGGCAGCCGGCGGGGGGCGGCCGCGGGGGTCGGAGCAGCGGGATGCTGGGGATGCGCAGCTCTGAGCCCCGGCGTGGGGCCTGGGTTCGAGGTCTCAGCCCTGAGGATGGCCCCGCGGCGAGGCTTGCCGGCGCCCGGCGGCCCCGGGCGTCTTCTTAGGCCGCCGCCCGACAGAGGCGACGTGCCCGGGTTGGGACCCTCGGCAGGCTCAGGCCGCCTCTCGCGGTGCTGAGTCCCCTGGGAGGTCTGAGGACCCCGCGGCCCTTGGGGTGTGGGAAGCCGAAGCTCTCAGTGACCGCATTTGGCCATCACACTAAGCGGTTTCCCTGGATCTACTACTGGGTAGGTGCTAGTAGTACCCTCGCCCACAGGTAAGGAAACTGAGCTTCCGAGAGGTGGAGGAACCTACCCAAGGTAACAGAGCAGGTGAGGGGCAGAGCCAGACCTGCGCCTCCGGATTATCTGGCCTCACGTCGGTGCGCCCAGCCCTGAGGTGCTCACGTCCATACTCCATGCCCCTGAGCCCGCAAGGCTAAAACCGGTATTGAAGCCAGAGGCTGTGTCAGGACCCAGCAGTCTTCCGTTATCCCTTATCCTCCCCTTTTCCCCCTTACAGGTGGAGAAACTTAGACACAGAGAGGTTAGTGTCCCCAAAGTGACTGAGCTCATAAATAGTATATCTGGGGTTCAAACCCAGGTTTGGTTTGTTTTTTCCCAAAGCCACCTTTTTTCCTGCTAAGCAAGTTGCTTCCTATTTGGGGTTTACGAATCCCGTTACAACTGAGTGGATTCCAACTCATAGCGACCCTATAGGACAGAGTAGAACTGCCCCATAGGGTTTCCAAGGAGCGGCTGGTGAATTCGAACTGCCGACCTTTTGGCTAGCAGCTGAGTTCTTAGCCACTGCACCACCAGGGTTCCAGTTTGGGATTTACAATCCAGTAAATCTACCCCGATGCTTAAAGATCTCCAGGTAAAAGAAAAATTAAATGAGGGTGGTGGTGGTGGCGGAGCAAGGACATAATGCCAGTCGATAGTTATTGCGGCTTTCCTGTGTGCTACTACAGGTTTATAGGGATGTGATATTTTTATCCCCATTTTACAGATGAGGAAACAAGCATAGAGGCAAAGCTAGAATTTAAACAGGACTTCTGCCTTCAGAGCCTTGTTTTTAACTCCCATGCCATGAGAATCCCCTGGCTGAAGGTGCTTGCTTTCCAAGGTTTTTGTATGTCTGTTCTCATTCCACTTCTGAGGCCACCTCAGAAGCATTTGCTTCCTTTGCTCTCCTACTTTTCAGTATTGCATAGTTTAAGCCACCTCTCCCTGGTCTCCAGAGACCATCCTGGTTTGCTCAGGGTTGAGGGGTTTCCTGAGACCCTGGACTTTCAGTGGTAAAACCAGTAAAGTCCTGGGGAAAACTGGAATGAGCTGGTCACCCTACTGGTCTGTCATTCACAAATGCTTATTGAGGACTGGAAGAGGGTTCAGGGCCGTGGTGATTCAAACAGGTCTGAAATTTTGGGAGATTCACTTCACCTTCAGTTTGCTAATTTGGTCCATCTGTTAGGTATGACCTTTAATACCCTGAAAGATATTAGTTATGTTAGCCCCCATCTTACAGATGAGGACACTGATGTGTAGAGAAATGGAGGAAATGGTAGAAAAATTATTCGAACCCTGGACTTTGCAAAATTTTTCCATCGGGTACTCCATTATGGGTTCGGTTAAATCAGCGGTTGCCAACCTTTTATCCTTTCATTCAGCAGAGATTTTCGAGCAGGCAATATGGCATAGTCTCTGTGTTAGGTGAATAGGAGTAAAGTCGTTGTCCTCAGAGCATCACAGAACATGTGCTCTAGGGGGAAAGGCAGCCTGTTTCTCAAATTATCACACCAAAAAATATAAAATTTCCACCTTTGGTAAGAACTGTGAAGAAAAGGCACTTGTGAAATGAGGACTGGAGTAAGGTTTGGTCTGAGTTCAGGGAAGGCCCTCCTGAGAAGGTGTCATTTCAGCAGAGATCTGTTAGATTACACACCGAGAGGAAGGGAAAGTTCCGAGGGGGCGAGGCATTCCAGAGAGGGAGTGTCTCCTGCAAAGAGCCTGAGTGCATTTAACAAAAGGAAAGCCAGAATGGCAGAGGATAGAGGGCCGGGGGAGACCCAGGATGGGAAAAGAGCGTGTGCGGAAACAGAAAGTGGCGGCCACACAGAAAGTTTTCTTCTTTGCTTTAGGAGCCATCGAGAGTCGCGTGGTAGATGCTACATGCTGCTCTGGATGTTTTCGATGTTAGGAGTAATCACTGCTAGGTGAAACCCGGGTGGCATAGTGGTTAAGAGATATGGTTGCTAACCAAAAGGCCGGCAGTTTAAATCTACCAGGTGCTCCTTAGAAACTCTATGCAGGCAGTTCTGTGTCCTGCAGGGTCTCTGTGAGTCGGAATTGACTGGAGGCAGTGGGTTTGGTTTGGTTTTGGTTTTAGGTTAGCTACACAGACAGACACTTTTTCCCTCTGCCCACTATAGGAGAAACCTTATCGGCATGTCATAATGATTGCCGTTTGTGATAAAATTGTTTGTATCTTCTTGTTATTGTCTTGTGCTATCAAGTCAGTTCTGACTCACAGTGACCCTATAGGACAGAGTAGAACTGCCCCATAGGGTTTCCAAGGAGCAGCTGGTGGATTTGAACCGCCAACCCTTTTGGTTAGCAGCCGAGCTCTTAACCACTTCAAGTACTTCCCATTTGTAACACATTACGCCTCACAACTGATCACAACTTTGCTGGTGAGAATCTCTAAATGAGAAGATTCAGCCCTCTCTTAAGTTCTACTTTCCAAGACCTGGTACATGGCCAGGAGGAATTTACTGTGAATTCTGAGAGTAAATGTCCCCTGAGTACAAAGGGCCCTTCCTTAAAGTGGCAATTGTTGGCCTGTGTATGAAGAAGTCCCTCTTCACTCTTCAGCCCCCTAATACTTTCTACCCCTCACCTCTGTTTCACTTTCACCGCCACCATTATCTGAGATCACTTTGCCCATCTTGTTGTTGCCCACGTTTCTCTGGAATGTTACCCAGTGAGAGCGGGACTGTGGCTCCTCGTCACAGAGCTCGACATGGAGTAAACTCTACCTGACTGTGGAATGAAAGACCAGATGCATGAGAGATGAATACAAATACAAGCAAAATTTTACGTCATAGAGAAACTTGGTTGTTGTTAGATGCCATCGAGTTGATTCCAACCCATAGTGACCCCATGTGACAGTAGAACTGCTCCCATAGGGTTTTCTAGGCTGTAATCTTTATGGGAGCAAACCACCAGGTCTTTCTCTGGCGGAACCAGTGGGTGGGTTGAAACTACCAACCTTTGGGATAGCAGCTGAGCACTTAACTCTTGTGCCACCATGCCTCCTAGAGACTTGGCAGATACCTTTAAAAAATAAAAGCAGACTGACTATTGACGCAGGATTTCCTTGTATGAGCTTTCCGGAACAGTGAGGGACCCCGGCTGTCATGCAGATCCTGTGGGTGATGCTCAGAGTCTGTGTGGGGCATAACTGAGCATGGTTCCTTTCCTCCTGTAATCCCCGAAGGTGCAGTCAGAGCTCAGGGAATTGTCATTTTTACCTTGAGTCGTGAACAATCACGTTTCCGTTAGGCCTGACAGAATTTCCTTCTGGATCTGGGTCCGTTCTTCATTTGCAATGACTTTTGGTAAACAATATTCAGGAAATACAGCACTTAGCTGTCCTTTATTGACAGGTGACTCCATCCTGAGGTCCTGTGCTAGGCACTCAGGTAGGAATTAAAAAAAAAAAAAACACCCATTGCCATTGAGTTGATTCCAACTCCTAGTGATCCTGTAAGACAGAGTAGAACTGTCCCATAGGGTTTCCAAGGAGCAGCTGGTGGATTTGAACTGCCGACCTTTTAGTTAGCAGCCGAGGGTCTTAACCACTGTGCCACCAGGGCTCCAGATAGGAATTATCATCCCCATTTTACAGATGACAGACTTGAGGATGACTTGAGTCACTTGCTCAAGGTGATTAATTGGATTTGAATCCATTTTAACTCTTCCCACTACTCTGTGCTGTCTCAAATATTGTGAAATTACTCCTCTCTCCAAGAGCTTTTACAACTTTGTGAGCAGAATAGCTACACCTGCCTTCTTCCTGCTTTGAGTTTCTCACCTTTTAGGAGTTGCTAACCTTTTAGGGTCGCGGGTTGCCTTAAGAATCTGGTGAAAGCTGTGGAGACTTCTCACAGAAGAGTGCACGTACCAACACTCCATTTTGCGTGCGGTTTCATGGCAGAAATGGCCCTCTTCACGCTCATGACCCCAGTGAAGACTTATCCTCTCCTGGTCAAAATGCAGCTTCAAGAAATAGAGAATTAAAACAGCGACATTAAAACCAAAGCCACCGCAGTTAGTCATGGGAGGTGCTGACTTCCTACTTTCTGCTGTCAGCAGCACTCCACTGCGGGAGCGGAGCGGGGGCATACGGTGGCCACCAATGCGTATTTGACTCTCACACTGACTTCGCCCTTAGCCCAGTGGGGAAACCACCACAAGGAACTTAGACTTCAGGGCCCAAGTGCCTGCTGGTGGCTGCTGTTGGGTGGGGCTACAATAGGAAACGGTGGCTTTGGAAAGATGGAAAGCAGGTGGCCAAATACCTCTCTACAGCTTTTCAAAAAATAGTGTGTGAGTCTGATAAAATATGATTTAGCTTCTGATTCAGAAGCCATGTATTAAGCCTTGACTGTGTGTCAGGCAGGCTCTGTGCTGGGCGCTTTCACGTGAGCTACCCTGTGAAGTCCTCTTGTTGACAAATTTATCTGTAGTTATATATTAAGGTTTTCAGGAGCTCCGTGGTTCAGCGAAATGGTGTAAACTCTGCAAGCAAGCTGGTACTTTTTAGAGGTCTCTCTTCCCTTCCTGTTCAGGGATTTGATCGTTCTCATACAGGCAAAACAGTCTGAATGCCAAGATATCTGAGTTTTTTCCTTTAGTGAAGCTCCCAGCTTTTGTATTTATAAAAATTATGCACAGGGTTGAATACTCAGTGCTATATATATATATATGTATACACTGCATACTAACCCTGTAACTTTGAACAGATTCCTTAAACTGTCCGTTGTCGCAGTTTCTCCATCTGTAAAACAGCGGCACTAATGATTCTGCTTGCTCAGATCGATTGGCGGTTTAGTGGAGATGATAAAGCATTTAGAGAGTACTTGGCATGTAATAAGAGCTCACTAAATATTAGCTATTATTGTCATTATTTTATAGATGCTTTATGTCATCCAAGCACTTTATTTGCAAATTTAATCACATTAAATATTTTTAACTAGACAATTCTTATAGTTTTGTGGAATTATGCCTAATTCATAATTAAGACATGTAAACAGGTTCTACATTAAAATAAACAATTTTCACTCTGGGAGGACTCAGCCACTGGCATGCGTAGCGACCCTCTCTGGCCAGTGTATCAGTTGGATTAAAAGCTACAGAAGCTTTCGGATATCTGAGAGCTTTAGTAAACTCGTGAAAAATTTTGCTGCCTTGAGTCTATTTTTGTTAGGACCTAATTGTTGTGTATGTGTGAAATGTTTTGTAGCTTAGGCATTATTCCATAGAAAAAGTTGTAGAGTTAGGAATGAATCTTAAGCTTATAGAACAAAACATAAACAAGGCATGTGTCTTTGGTGTCCTTTACCTCTTTTGATTCTTGACTGTATGAGAGCAAATAGCTTATTGAGTGATTTCAGAGTATGTAACATGTTAACCTACAACCTCTTCATTAAAATTTATTTCACAGAAAGATTAAACATTTTTTTTTTTTTTTTTAGGCTGCAGAAGATGTAAATGTTACTTTTGAAGACCAACAAAAAATAAACAAGTTTGCACGGAACACGAGTAGAATCACAGAGCTCAAGGAAGAAATAGATGTAAAAAAGGTATGGAAAATATTTCTTATTTGAGAAAAATAAAAGTCCTTTATAATATGTTTTTTTTTCTTTTAACTGAGCTCAGTTAATAAGTAATAAGCGTTCAGTTATTTAAATGGATTCTTTGTTGAAGATGGCATGACCCACTCTTGTTGAAGAAGAAAAACATTTTTTTTTTTAAAGGGGATGTTAGATAGCTGAGAGAATCTCTGAGAGGTTTGGGTCCAGGCCGAGTTTCCAGGAGCAGGGCCTGAACCTCACCTCAGGAAACTTGACTGGTGATGGAACTGCTGTTGTCTACGCTGAGCCCAGAACCAGCTGCTTCCTCCACATGAGGAAGCTATCCTGCAGACCTCGGAAGCCTGAGCTCCTGTCGCTGCCGCCTGCCCCAGCAAACCAGGGGCCTTGTGTTCAGCCTCTCTCTCATGCAGCTTCCCTGAATTGAGGTCCAGTTCAAGTGCGTTTGATTGGTGGGATCCAAATTATTATTTGCTTACACCCTAGCAGCAAGAGAGACTGAGAAATGTCTGTTTTCTTGGTTCAGTTTTTGTTTCAGTTCTACCTTAGGAAGGTGGAGTTCACAAAGTGGGGAACTGCCAGTAGAGGAGAAATTTTGGGTGGTCATAGATACGTGCTGCCCACCACAGGGCCCACCACAGGGTCCCTATAGCAAGCCGAAAATACCTGGTTAGGTCTTAAGTGCTTGCTTATGAGAAAAATAAATCTTAAAATGTCAGGAATTAAAGTCTTATTTAGAATGAGCTCTGGTGTTACAATGGTTAAGCACTTCGCTGTTAACTGAGAGGTTGACAGTTTGAACCCACTCACTGGCTCCAAGGGAGAAAGACCTGGCGATCTGCTCCTATAAAGGAGCCTAGAAAACCCCCTGGGCAGTTCTACTCTGTCACGTGGGGTCCTTGTAGTTGGAATTGATTTGATGGTACTGAACAACGGCAATACCTTCATGAGAGGGTTTCTCAGAGAGTTGGTATCCCAAAATTAAAATTGGCTTTTAGCCTCTATCGGGGAATTTTGAATACAGTTTTCATTGCTCTTTACTCTTGGGTGTGTAGAAACAACTCCAAAATTTAGAAGATGCTTGTGATGACATCATGTTGGCAGACGACGACTGCTTGATGATACCTTATCAAGTTGGTGATGTTTTCATTAGCCATTCTCAAGAGGAAACACAAGAAATGTTAGAAGAAGCAAAGGTATGTTGGAAGTCTTTCTCTGAGGGATGAAGTCTCATTTTTAAATAGAGGTTTATATAATTTATAAAAAAGATGTAATGGTTGGGAAAATAATGGGTACTAGCTGATAGTCACAGAGTTCTGACAGTGTCCTCGTGTGCTCTGAATGCTGTCCATGCATGATTTTACTTAACTCTAACAGTGGCCTTCTGAGGTAGGTGCTGTGATGACCCCCATTTAGACATGAAGGAGAGAGGCTTAGAGAGGCTTCGGGACTTAGTCGAAGTGATACTCAGGGAGTGATCTTCTGACTCCAGAATCTTGCATGCTAAACAAAAAGTATTTAGAAAATACAAACTATTCTAAAAAAGAAAAATCACCTGTAACCCCACTACACAGAGAGAATCATCTGTTGTTTACATTTTCATGTGTTTCTTTTATGTTCGTTCTTTTTCTCTGAATAGTTTTTGCCTTGCGTTTTGGTCAGTTAACATTCTAGTAGTATTTTCTTGTTCCATTTAACATTCGTTCATTCAATTCCGTAGCAGGAATTGCGCGGATGGCTCAGGACTGGGCAACATTTTGTTCTGTCATACATGGTGTCACTATGAGTTGGAGATAACTGGACAGCATCCAACAAGTAATGGCCATACGTCTTATTTCTGTTTCCGGTCTTCTAACAATGATTTTCAGGCTTTCAGCAAGCATCAGAATCGTCCTTACTAGACCAAAACCAAACCCATTGCCGTCAAGTCGATTCCGACTCCGTGACTGCATGTATCATCACCCCACCCTAGAATTTCTAACTCAGTAGGCCTGGAACAGGGCCCAGGAACTTGTATTTCTCACAAGTTCCCAGGCAATGGTGAAGTTGCCGACCCTGGTCCAGGCACTGCACTTGGAGAACCGTTGGCTAGATTTCAAAGCAAATAACGTTGCCAATCCTCGGCCTTCTTCCTTTTGCTCCGATATTAATGGGTGTGCTATTCCTGTGATTTCGTGTTTCCTTTGTCGTGTTCAGGAAAAAGCCTTTTTTGATCCTAGCCAGGCAGGAACGTCGACATTTCACGTGGACAGAGCTGCTCTGTCTTATTAAACCACACACTCATTTCCCTTCTCTCCCTGAGTCTAGCTCCAGGAGCCTTGTAGCTGATGGAAATTCCTGCTAGATTTTGGCCGCAGGTCGTTAGTCTTAATTATTGGTGGTATCATGGGTTTTTATAGTTTCCCGTAGCCTCATAGTTATTTTTGTGGAAAGTTGGGAGAAGCTGTGTCAGAAGCCTGACCCATGATAAATGGTTAATCAAATGTCTTATGCATCTGGTTCTTTTTTATTAAAAAAAAAAAAAAACCTGTTGTCGTTGAGTTGATTCTAACTTATAGTGACCCTATAAGACAGAGTAGAACTGTCCCATAGGGTTTCCAAGGCTGTAATCTTTGTGAGAGCAGACTGCCACATCTTTTTCCAATAGAGCCACTGGTGGGTTTGACCTGCTGACCTTTCTGTCAAAGGGCTTCCTTTTTTTCTTAGGATAGGATAATTTAGAAATTGGCTTTATTTTAGCTATTATGTTTTAAATCACTAAAAACTGAGAAAAAAGCTTGTTTGATTCTGTGATAAGCAAATATGGACCATGAATTAAAATGCCCATAAGCAAACTTTTGGTTTAGATCTAATTATCAGCGTTGTTCACCGCCTATCCAAGTTTAGAAACTTCTTGACCTAAAATTTCTCCCCCATATTGTTTCAGCCACAGCTTCTCAGAAATTATCCAATTGAACAGAATTAAACTGTTTTTTCTTTTTCCAGAAAAATTTGCAGGAAGAAATTGATGCCTTAGAATCCAGAGTGGAATCCATTCAGCGGGTGTTAGCAGATTTGAAAATTCAATTATATGCAAAATTTGGGAGCAACATAAACCTTGAAGCCGATGAAAGTTAAACATTTTATAATACTTTTTTTATTTGTTTAATAAACTTGAATATTGTTTAAAATGATAATTTCCCTTCTTCAAATGATATGGAAAGCAAAAATTTTTTTTTAAATTTTCATTTATTTAATGGAAACTTGCCTATTTTCACATGTCTTGCTTATTTATTTTATATTTTTAAAAGAAGACAGTATTCATCTATGTATTTTGCATAACAATTATATCAAGTCTAGGGGCTTTATGTCATGTTATTAAAATCAGTTAAGCAATTTGTTTCAGTCTTCATTTACAAGGAAATCTAACAATTGTGCCATGTTGTTTATGTATGCCTGGTTTCAAGTTGCTGTTTAATGACAGTGAAAGCTCTACGGGAAGACCCAGCCCTACGTGTGTCTACTTTAGTTATTTCACAACTAAGGTGTTGTCACATATTAAACAATAGATGTGTGTATATTTTATTTAAGTATGTATACAATATATAAAATATTTTTAACATACCCTTTACATATATTGGAGCCCTGGTGGTGCGGTGGTTAAGTGACACAGCTGCTAACAAAAGGTCGGCAGTTCAAATCTACCAGCCGCTTCTTGGAAGCCCTATGGGGCAATTTTACTCTGTCCTCTAGGGTTGCTATGGGCTAGAATCGACTTGAAGGCCAACGGGTTTTTTTTTGTTTTTTTTTTTAAACACATGTATCAATAGTGTAGATTTTGGTAAAAGAATAATATTCAGACACGTTGAGGTATGTTGAGATGCATACAAACAGAACAAAACACGAATGTTTAGGAACCAAGAAATGTATTACAGTGAAACATCTGAGAGCCGGAGCTGGGTGGAATGGCTTTGTTTTTCCAGGTCTCACAAGTTTTCTGCCTTTGACAGGGTGCAATCTTACCACTTTTCTGTTGCTCCCTGTTAGTAGAAAATATTGGAGTTTTCCTTTTCTGACAGGTTTCCGCCTTACACGGGTTCCAGCTTTTACAGGTTTCACTGTAATAGAAATGTTGAGTGTATTCTTTTAGTTGTAAGTTTTACACTTTATTTTAGGCCTTATAATTAACTGAGGTTTATTTTGATGATAATGTAGAAGTTAAGCAGATGTATTTTGTAAAGTAAGGCTTATTTCTTAAATAAAGAGAATATCTAAAAATATATCTACCCCCTTTTTCCAAAACACGTATGTTTTGGTGTTTGGAAAACCTAATTGTATGAACTTTCCAGCAGATGGCACTGATGTGCCGAAATACCATTGGAAGGACTGTAATACAAAATGAGACTATTTTCAGGATTAAATATATATAATTTTAGAGGAAATTTCATTTTTTAACCTTCAAAGGTAAACATTGTGTATGTATTTTTGTTGTTGTTAAATGTTTATAAACATTAGTTCAGGCTTAAAGATGGATGAATACATAATTTCTAAAAACCTTAACATAAAGGCCAACGTTTTAAATTGCTGCAGAATCTTCCCAAATTCTAGAAACGACTCTGACCAGCGTGTGTTTTCCTGTGTGTACCTGGTTAGTGTTAGAGGAGCGATGAGGGGAGGTGTGCCAGCCCCCGCAGGAAACGGACAGCACGCCCAAATGACAATAATTCCAGCGGCCTTTCGCCAAAATGGCAATGCTGGAGATGAGCACTAGGGAACTTTTGTTCTCTCAGAGGCCAGGGGAGGGAACAACTGTCCCCTTCTCACTGGAATACAGGGAAGGGCTGCCTTCAGGAGCCAAGACCTTCTAAGGAGGGATATGGCCCACCTGTGGCATCTCTGCAGGGATAGAGCCAGGGGGCTAACCCTGACCTCGTTTTCCCTCCCAAATCCAGCTGGTGCCCACCATTGGCCAAATCCAGCGGGCATCCCGAGGCACTCCATGGAAGTCATTCTCACAGGGCTGAGGTGGGTTGGGAATGGGTGGGTCTGGAGGGGCCAATGGAGGACACCCAGCACAGGAGGATGATCAAAGGTTAACTGTGGAGACACTGGGACAGTGAACGCTCATCTGACTTCTGTGCAGGGAGAGTGAATTATATATCACTGGGACTTAACGTTTTGCCCAGCACTTAGCAAGTAAGCCTGATACAAGAAAACAAACATCTAACACCAGTGAGAAAGGGAACGTGTTGTTAACTTCCTATGTTTCTCTTTATTCACTAAGATTTGATGTTAGTGTCCTTGGCCTTAGTTTTGACAGGAGTAAATTCACTGGGTTTGGTGAAGAATGTAGAGTGTGCTCTACGTGAGGGGGCAATTTGACCCACAGCAAGTAGTTCCCCCAAAGACGTTTCTGGTCTAGGTTTGTCAGTGCTTATAATTTTGTTTTAAGTGACAATCTTGAGTTTTGACATGCAGTCACTACTTTTTAAACACTGCAGCTATTTATTTTTTTAAGGTATACAGACCAAAGATGTCTGTAGAACAAGTCTGACCGTCACACTGCCGGTTTGCAAACTCGTGCAGAATATGGTGTGTCTTCTCAGGCTTTCGATGGGAAGTAGACACGAGATAATCGTCAGTTATGCTCTGTGCTGAGGGTCTTAGGAGACGCTGCTTAGCGCTGCTGTCTGTAACTGTTAAATACCTCTCAAGCCTGACCTCATCTTTCCATCTCCCCAACCACCGGCACCCTCTCCAAGCCTTAAGCTCCAGTCAAAAGCACGGCTTATTGAGGGAAGGAGGAGAAAGGGCATGTTGTATGAGCTAGACTGGGTTTTGACAGCTGGGGGCAGGGAGTCTGTAAAGGGTTTTGAGCAGAAAGGTGATACGCATGATTGGAGCAGTGTTTTAAAGAAGGTAATTTGGCAGTTGTCAGGTGGATCTTACGACAAAGAGATGGAGGTAGGGGTACCAGATGTTAACTCCCCTTTCTCTGGTGCTTCAAGGAGTCAGTTGGCAGGAAAAGAAAGAAAAGGAAGGCTGGGACTTAGAGAGGAGGTGAAATGTATAAGTTTTGACAGTGATTTGGGAATCAAAGGTGAAGGGCAGGTGGAGAAAGCCAAAGATACCTTGGTTTTTAGCTCAGGCCAAACAATGGGCCAAATACAGCAGACAGATTTTCTCTGGCTCCCAGAGTTTAAAGAAATTTTGGATTTGTTACCACAATAAAATCATGAGAGCTCAGGTAAAAATTGAGTAAGTTAGGCAGCATTGGGACCATATTTCCAAAGGACAGTCTTTAGCTGCTGACCTGTTAGACAAAGCATGCCCTCGCCAGCTCAACCCAATCTCCACTGAGCCCACATTTGGCATTGTGACCTCTGGAAACCTGCCAGTACTGTTAACAGAGGTAGGAAAGCTAGAAGGAGGATCTGGTTTGCAGTGTGGGGAAAGGGAGGGTGAGAGAAAAGCTTGAGTTTAGCGTTGGACACTCGGAGTTGTTAGTTGGAGGTGGCTTGAAGCTTTGGAATGCAAGACAGGAGGTGTGTTTGAGAACCATCCTCACTCAGAGTAGTGCTTCTCAGACTTTAAGATACACTCAGAATCACTTGGAGATTTCATTAAAATGGAGATATGACATCAGTGTCACCTGGGAACTTGTTAGAAATGCAAAGGTTTTCACAGGACTAAAACCTGGAAAAAAAATTCCTCCATTGGGTAATGACCGAGTGTTATAACGGACCTTGCCTTCCACAGTAGTCATAGAAACTCGAGTGTCTTAACAAGCCTTCCAGGTGATTCTGATTTAGCAAAAATTGGTAAAGGACTGGCCTGGCTACAGTAACCCAGTCTGTCAGGGAGAGGACCGGCATACCACAGAGAATCCTAAAACACTGCAGAGTTGCAGCAATGGAGAAAGCAACAAGACACGGGAGCCCTGAAGACCTGCAGTTTAGAGGTGGAGGCGGGAGGTGGCCTGGCCGCTGGTGGAAAACATGATAAAAGATGAAGCACCTGGTAATGTGAGATTTGGAGGCAGCAAGCAAAAAGTGCTTTTAGAAGAAGGTCAGTAATGGAGGGAAGGAGGTGAGCTGTTATTCAAGGCCACTGCAGTGCAGATGCAAAGGGTTTTTTTTTATTTTTTTTTACCATCAGGAACTATCTGAGCACAGGTATAAGTAGGTGGGAAGGATCTGGGAGAGAAGGTGATGGGAAAATCAAGAGGTGGAGATGGTGGCTGGAGCACTGGAGGGAAGAGGATTCCTGTGAAGGAAGAGCACGCTGTAGGGCCAGTCAACAGCCTGCCGGGTACTCTGCAAAACCCAGAATTAGATGTGCATTTTATGAAAACTCTTCCTGGAGGAATAAATGATAGAAATAAGTCAGATTGGAGAAAGAAGATATGATTGAGAAGGCAAATACAGGGGGGCTTCAATCTATGTTCTGTGTCTTGAGCTGGGGGCGTGGGTACATAGCTATCTATAGTCTATATATTTATCACGGATTCTTTTGTGTGCAGGAAACCATTCACAAGACCAAGTTTTGATAAAGGTATGTTAGTTACTGCACAAATATAAACTGGGGAAAAAGGGCCTACTGTGAGGTTCTCACTGCCATTTAACTGCATTGCTTTCTATTTTTTTTTTTGGTTGGTTTTTGTCATTTGACATAAAATGGAGCATTGTGATTCTCCATTTCGGTGGAAAACCAGCAATGGCCAAGAATAATACTCTTTATTAAAGGTTACATGGTATATATTTAAAAGTTGGCTTAAAGCTTTGATACTAAAAATAGTTTGGGGAACAGTAATTAGGGCATGTTTTTGTGTTGGTATTTTGTGGTACCTAGTTCTCTGGTTGAGCCTCCATGGCTAAGAATCCATTGGTTAAAAATCATTTTAATGACTGTGACACCAACAACTAACATTTGTTGAGTGTTTATGTGTTAGCGCTATTCTGAGTGCTTTTTACGTATTCATTCATTCTTTCCTCACAATAACTCTTTAAAGTAAATGGTGGTATCATCCCTCGTGGTGCAGAGGTAGAGAGAGGTTTAGAGAGACTAAACAACTTGCCCCAAGTCTCACAGCTAGTAAGAGTCCAGGCAGAGCTGTGATACTAGCAAATGGGTGGTTATGGAATGCATGAATTACACTTTCAAAATTTAACTTTGTTGGGTGACTTTGTGTCCCTCTACTTACCCCAGAGAATTTTATATAGCTTCTCTCTATATAAATGCATATGTTTATACATATAAGAATTAGATATAGCATTAGTAGACTAGGAAAAAAATAGGACAGAAATAATGTGAGAAAAAAGGGGGAAAGTAGATAAATTGGTCACAAGAATCCACACATTAGAGTAATGTACTTCCAGTGGCTAAGGCAAAGAAAGAAAAATGATGAGTAATATACCACATTAGAAAAAACCCACTAAAAGAAGAGTAATATTCCACATTAGAAACAGTAATATATACCAGTATCTCATGAGAAAGAATCATTTTTTGAGAGGACCAGACCTTGGGGAAAAAAAAACAACAACTCCACATTGGGCACTGACTTTGAGCAAAGTAATTGACATTAACGTCAACAACAGCTTCAGAGCAAATGGTAGAGTGGGGTTCACTTTCATCGCAGCTAAACCCCCATCTGGCGGAAGAAATCAGAGAAGGGCTGATAATAAATAGCCATCATCCATGTAGCACTTATCCTGGGCCAGGCACTGTGAGCACTTTCTTCACTTAGTCCTTACAACCCTACCGGGTAATACTGTTAATGGCATCATTTTACAGATGAGGAAATGGGGGCCTGGAGAAATTCAGTAACCCGCCCAAGGTTCCACAGGCCTTAAACAGAGGAGCTGGGATTCAAACTCAAGCAGCGGAGCCCCAAACCTCTGCTGTCAACCACTCCATTGCAGTACTCATTTGCAAATGCAGAATCTTTCAGGGATGCACCTGGATAGTTTCTGTTTGGAAGGGACAATGAATACGACAGTCATAATTTCTGATTTGTTTTATAATAAAAAACCCCCAAACTCTTATTGCTGTCAAGTCAAATCCAAACTCATAATGACCCTATAGGACAGAGTAGAACTGCCCCATGGGCTTTCCGAGGCTGTAAATCTTCACAGAAGCCGACTGCCACATCTTTCTCCTACAGAGAGGCTGGTAGGTTCAAACCGCCGACCTTTTGGTTCACAGCTGGGTGCTTTAACCACTGCACCACCAGGGACTCTGTTTTGTAATAACATCTCTGATATTCACAGTTATACTGCAGTTTGGAGTAACCCTGGGCTTGTTGGTAAAGTTCATCTGATAGAATTCAATAAAACCTGCAAGAGCACAGACAGGAGTGAGCAAAGGGACTAGGAAATTGAATTGTAACCTGACTAGGATGTGGTTCCAATGGAAAACGATTGGCCTGAAGTGGACTTCTATTTAATTAATAATCAATTAATTGTTATTTAAATCATTCAGCACAAATTTATCATAAAATCCAAATTACAGTAGCTGGCAGTGGTAAAAGAACTGTTGTTAAATTAGGGCTCCCCACCAAAAAAAATCTTTCCGTCTTCACCTCCACTGGCTTGGAGTGGCCATGCTCATGTGTTTGGACGGTTGCACAAGTCTTCTAATGGTGCCTTCTAATGAGTCTTCCTGCCTTCACTCTTACTCACCCTATAATCCATTTTTTTTTTTTACTCAACAGCCAGATAAATTCTTTTCAGACTATAAATCAGATAAAGTTACTCTGTCCTGAACACCACCATTGCCGCCACCCATCCTCTCTCCCAACCAATAATTAATGTCTTTCCCTTGGAGGAAGTAGTGGGAAAAAGAAAAACAACAACAACTTAACATAGCCTGCTTGGTTTGAACCCTGCCCACCTCTCCATTTCCCCTTCTTTCTCTGCACTAACCACACTGGCTTTGTTTCAGTTCCTCAGATTATCATTTTCTTTGACGTGTATTCCTTTACTAGGTCAAATTTCCCAGTATAGTTTCATAACCTCATACGCCTGCCTTTGTAGCGTACACAGCAATGCCATTGATATTTCTCTGTGCAAATTATTCTTGTGCCTCCTCATTAGACTGAAGTCAGCGACCCTGGTGATGTTTGGCTCACGCTTATATTCCCAGTCCCTACCATGAAATCCAGCAAGCCATAAACGCTCAATATATTCTTGCCAGCCCTATGATCTAGTACTTCCACTCCTAGTTATGTACCAATAGACATGAGAGCTTATGTCCATCAAAAGATATTCAAGAATGCTCATGGCAGCTTTCTTCTTAAATTGTCGAAATCTGGAAACAATCCAATGGTCATTAACAGGAGAATGGGTAAATAAACTGTGGTGTGCTCAGACAATGGAATACTACCTAGACATAAAAAAGAACAAATTACTATGATGTGCGAGAAAATGGATGAATTTCACAGACATAATGTTGAGTGAAAGAAATCAGACACAACAGAGTATATTCTTTATGAGTCTACTTATATGAAGTTGAATGAATAATTTCTTTTAGAAGGATCAGCACAAAGCTGGTTCTTATAAGGTGGAGGTTAAAGATGTCCCAAATGTCCAACTTTTCCAAACTACTGTACCATCATCTCTAACATCAATACTCTTCTTCCCCTCAGTACTTTCCCTCTTGTCTTTGGGTTTCATAATTCATTGCAATGTCTCACAAAACTCATGAACCGTCAAGGAAATGGTTCATGTGGTTGTGGAGGCTGGAAAGTCCCAAATTCATGGGTCAGGCATCAGGCTGGAAGCTTCTTCTGACTCTTGTGGTGGCAGAGGCTGCTCAGCCCAAATTGGCAGATCAGACGACAGGCTGTTGGCTCACAGGGCTGTGGAAGCTGGCAAATCCCAGAATCAGCATATGAGATGGCAGGCTGCTGGCTCAAATTTCAAGAACCAGAAGTCAGATGATGATAAACCAAATGCAGGATCCAGAACAAGAGAGAACATTACCAGAGCGTTCATATATATATTGGATGCAAACTATACCCACAAGGTGGTGCAAGAATGTGACTTGAATAAAGGTGGTAAGGGTGGTGACTTGAGTCACACCCTCTATTAAGACATTGTCTCAAGATGCATCCCACCCTAATCCTGCCTTATTAACATAACAAACAAATCACTTACAAATGGGGCCATAACCACAGGCACAGATGCACATCACAAAATGAAGGATAATTACATCAGATCACAAAACGAAGGGGGACTACATCATTACATAACTGCCAAATTACATTATTACATAACTGCCAAACCACTGAAAATCATGGCCCAACCAAGCTGACCTATAACCTTAGCCATGACATGTTCCACACACCTTATTTGCATTAGCAGCAAGCTGTCCAATTCCCTTGGTAGGCCATAAGCACTTTGTTTGTTTGTTTGTTTGCATAGTCCCACCCAATCACTCATCTTTGGTGACAGAAATCAGAGGTTACCTTTGGGTCAGTACTGCCTGAAAGAAGGCATGAGGTATCTTCTGAGTTTCTGAAATCTATGTCTTGTTCTCATTGTTGTCTCACTTGTAAAAACTCATTGAATTGTATATGTAAACTTTCTGAAATGTATTAAATCTCGGTAAAAATTAGCACACACTCCTATGAACACATAGCTATATATATATATAAATATAATGAAAAAACTGAACAAGTGGGATTTGAGCTGGGCCCTACAGATTAGATAGGATTTGAAGCAAGGAGGAGTCATACCATGAATGGAAGGCTAAGGGTAGGCACTAGGGAGAATGGGGAAGGAAATAAGGGGATTAAATAGATAATGAGGTCCCTAGGTGGCACAAATGGTTTGTGCTTGACTGCTAACCTACCTAAGGTTAGCAGTTCAGACCCACCCAGTGATACCACAGAAGATAGGCCTGGCGATCTGTTTCTGTTAAGATTACATCCAAGAAAACACTATGGAGCAGTTCTACTCTGTAACACACGGGGTCACCATGAGTCAGAATCAACTGGACGGCACCTAACAACAATAGGTAACAGCCTCTCAGTGGTACAAACAGCTGATATGTTTAGCTGATAACTGAAAGGTTGGAATTTTGAGTCTACCTAGATGAGCCTTGGTAGAAAGGCCTGGTGATGTACTTTAGAAAGATCAGCCATTGAAAACTCTGTGGAGCACAGTTCTATTTTGATGCACATGGGGTAGGCATGAGTTGGAGTCAACCTGATGGCAACTGTTTTTTTAGTATATGCAGTGCCTTGGAAAAAGAATGGGAATCGAGTTATCTGGTGGTACTAAAAATAGAACTATTAAAGTGGAGGGGGACGGTCACCTTTTAGCAAGGATAATAATAATTGTCATTTATATTCATTAAGTCCTAGAGCTTGGCTGCCAACCAAAATGTTGGTGGTTCGAACCCACCCCGTGGCTCCATGGGAGAAGGACCAGGTGATCTACTCCTGCAAAGATTGTTGTTGTTGTTAGGGTGCCATTGAGTCAGTGCTGACTCACAGCGACCCTATGTACAACAAAATGAAACGCTGCCTGGTCTTGTGCCATCCTCACAATTGTTGCTAGGTTTGAGCCCATCATTGCAACCACTTTATCAATCCATCTCATTGAGGGTCTTTCTTTCTTTCAATGACCCTCTACTTTACCAAGCATGATGTTTTTCTCCAGGGACTGGTCCTTCCTGATAACATGCCCAAAGTACATAAGATGAAGTCTTGCCATACTCGCTTCCAAGACAATTGCACCCTAGAAAACCCTATGCGGCAGTTCACCTCTGTCACATGGGGTCAGTTTGAGCTAAAATTGACATGAGAGCAGCTAACAACAACAACAGGCACTGTTTAGAGCATCTTATGTGCCTTAACTACCTCACTCTCTCCGAACCATTTTTCAGATGAGAAAACTAAGGCTCTGAGAGAGGAAATACTTTGCCCAAGGCTACATTGCTAGCCGAAAGAATGAACAAATCTGTCTTGGAAGAAGTACAGCTCCTTAGAATGCTCCTTAGAAGCAAGAATGGCCAGACCGCGTCTCACATACTTTGGATATGTTATCATGAGGCTCAGTCTCTGGAGAAGGACATCATGCTTGGTAAAGTAGAGGATCAGTGAAAAAGCGGAAGACCCTCAAAGAAATGGATTGACACAGTGGCTGCGACAACGGGCTCAAGCATACCTTGTTATGCTTGATTGTGAGGGTGGCACAGGACTGGACATTGTTTCCTTCTATTGTACATGGGGTCGCTATGAGTCAGAAACAACTCAGTGGCACCTAACAACAACAACACTGCTAGTAAGTGCAGAGCTGACTCCATTGTGGCCACTGAGAGATCTCACTGTGTCCTGACAATTATATTGGTGCGTAAGACCCATTTCCTGGGGCTTCTTTGCCAGAGAATTGCAAAAATAATGCACACAGAAAGCATCCTCCACGAGACCTAGGACATGGTGAGGACTCGATAAATCTTGTCTATTGTGATTAGTCCTGTTAAAAAATGGAGGCTCAAAGAGGTTGCTCAAGGCCATAGAACTAAGTAACATTGCATTTGTGCAGTTTTGACCGTGAACGCTGTTGTGTGGGTTGGTTCCAAGTGACTTACATACCCAGTACCCAGTGCTGTTGAGTTGATTCAATAGTTGCCCTGAATCCAGCACCACATTATGACCGCCAGGGGCCCTAGGCACTTTTGCCTCCCTGGGCTCCTTCACCCATAAAACAAATATTAAAAAGTATATTTTACAACTGCATTAGTATAAAGACTAATGTGATGCAAATAGTTAACACGCTCCGCTGCCAACCAAAAGATTGGTGCGTAGAGTCCACCCAGAGGCACCTCGGAAGAAAGGCCTGGTGATGTACTTCAGAAAGATCAGCCATTGAAAACCCTGTGGAGCACAGTTCTACTCTGACACACTTGGGGTTGCCAGGAGTCAAAGTCAACTCCATAGCAATTGGTTTTTTGGCTTAGGCACTTTTGCCTTCCTGCACCCCTTCAGCCATAAAACAAATATTAAAAAGTATATTTTATGACTGCATTGGTATTAAAAGCAAATGTTTATCCAGGCTGAACTATTTATTATATATATACATATCTTTTTTATTTTAAAGGAAATTAAAACATTTTAATGGGCCCCTGAATTACCTCTGCCCTGGACACTATGTCCTCTGTGCCCAAAGCGGAAAGAAGCCAGAGCTGCCTGGATGCAGATGAAAGTGCCGGTGCCAATAGGGAGGAAGGTGGGTGTTGTCTGGGGACTGGAGCAGTGGCTGGAGACAGAGTTCCTTTTCGATGAGAAGAGATGCTACTTCTCTTATACTTTTCCAAACTGCGTAGTGTTACGGATTGAATTGTGTGCCCCAAAATATGTGTCCAACTTGTCTAGGCCATGATTCCCAGTATTATGTGGTTGTCCTCCATTTTGTGATCCCATGTGATTATCCTGTGTATTGTAAATCCTAACCTCTGCCTGTGGTTAATGAGGCAAGTTTAGGTTATGTTAAGAAGATGGGTGGGATGCGACACATTTACTCAGGTCACAGCCCTGATCCAATGTAAAGGGAGTTTCATTGGGGTGTGGCCTGCATGACCTTTTATCTTACAAGAGGTAAAAGGAGAGAGAAGCAAGCAGAGAGAAGGGACCTCGTACCACCAAGAAAGAAGTGTCGGGAGTGGAAAGTGTCCTTGGGAACCAGGGTCCCTGTGCTGAGAAGCTCCTAGACCCGGGGAAGATTGATGACAAGGACCTTCCCCCAAAACTGACAAAGGGAGAAAACCTTCCCTGGAAGCTCGCACCCTGAATTCAGACTTCTAGCCTCCTAGACTGTGAGAGAATGACTTTCTGTTTGTTAAAGCCAGCCACTTGTGGTATTGCTGTTATAGCAGCACTAGATGACAAGACACCTAATTACCGTAACAGATTCAGCCGTCTGCAGGAAGTGACACTTGGGTTCATATGATAGCGAAGACTTTTTTGATTTAATGAAAATGCATAAGTGAATCAAAAAAAAAAAAAAAAACCTGCAATTCATGGAAATGATGTTTTATGTGTGATTTTATCTGTTTTGGAACGGGATGGGGAGAATGAATTGATGAGGCGCTGTACAATGCTAGAGTTTGAATAGGCTTTGATATAAAAAAACAGATCGTGCTTTCAAAATACACAATTCCAGTCTCAGGTTAAATTGGAGCCAATCTAAGTATGTAAAGACTGATAGCACCAAATGTCACATAGGATACGTGTTTCCCTGAAAATTTTAAGTTACCTATTTGCCTGGAGACAGAACCATCCTAGAAGGCCTTTGAAAAAGCACTGAAGGAAAAAAAAAAAAACCCTCCAACAACTGAGATAGTGTTTATCCATGGGATTTGAAAAGCCCTTAGCTAGTAACTGGTGTTTGTAACCTTTTATGGAGGTCTTTAAAAGCAAACAACACACAGGAATGGGGAGCTGAAGTAATACCCCGAGCAAGCTCTAAATGTTACATAGAACGTAACAGAGTGCTTACACGTCTTCATTCTGTGTGTTTAACGACAGCTGTGTGGCACACAGGACAATGGGTAAGTGTAAAATATGGGTTAATTTAGTCATTATAGCTGCTATTAACACAAAACCAAGACAGTACAAAGACAATCACACACCTTCCTATTCTATCAAGAATGGCAGGTATAATTGCTCTAAAGAACAAGTAATATGAGAACAGATGAATGGGAAACCAACAGGAAAGCCATTTTCGATGCGAAGAAAATGGGTTACACCACCACACAATTATCTGATGCTCATTGCGATGAATGAGATCATCTTGCCTTGAACCAGTGAGATACTCTTGCCTTACTGGACTTGAAATGCTCTGCCCAGATCTAACCCAGATGTCTGTAATGGCCACGGAGCTTACATAAGTGAAAGAAGCAGTGAGTCGCAGCCACCCTGTATAGAGGTGGCAGAACTTTCTAGTTCACCACAGTTTATACACATCCTTACTGCCTCCTCAGCAGTAAAGTCACTGTGGGTTTTAGGGAAAAGAGATTTCTAGGTTGTCTTTCATTTTAGGCTAATAATATAGTTGTTAGTGCACTTGGGAGTTGGGGAGATGGTGGTGACAGGTCAGGACGTGACCCATCAAAAGGAAGAGACCACCCTTTGGCTTCCAGCAGCTGTCGCCATGTTGGAATGTGGGTGAGAGTTGTTGAATCTTCCAATTATTCAACAGGAGCTGGAAACCAGAATTTCTTCCAGTGTGAAATCTTCCAATTTTTAAACGTGGCTAAGTCATCTGAAGATTTAAAAGACATTAAGAAGAACTAACAGATAAGGACAAATGACAAGAAACTGCAAGCCCCACTTCACAGACCACCAATTCATAGCCTCTATTTTTTTTTTATTTTAGAGGAAAGAGGCATAAAACCATGACTAGGAAATTGTGAGGGCTGACAAAAGCCCTTGAATTAACAGTAAAAGAAAAAATCTCATCTTTCCTTTAGAGTTTTAACCAAACAATATTGTTAGACAGTGTATTCCCTATCTTCAAGCTTCATTGTCCTCAACTCAAAGAAAAAATAAATAAATGCCAGAGATTTTTTTTTTTACACAATACCAACACATTGTATGTTGGTTTTAGTTTATGTCTTACTCAGCTACCAGGATGGGTTAAAGGAGATTCCAGTAAATTGCTTGAAAGGAAATCAGTATGAAGTTTCTCCAGTAAATGAAATACAGTAGTGGACACAGATTTTTTTTTTTCATAACGGTCAAGAAAACATCCAAACAAACTTAAATACCACCAGAGAGAGCCTGTCAGTAAGTCCATAAAGCAAGAGGGTTATTAACCTCAAGACAGAGTTGCTGTTGGGGATTGGAAGAAAACCATCTGCCATGCACCATTTTTTATTGACACTTCGGGGTAAACTAATAAAACTCTCCATTTCTATTAAATTTTGGAAACTCATGTTCACTCTTTCTCAAATGCTGCAAACCAGCGTATGACCACAGCAGCCTCTTTTTTCTTAAACTTCCTCTTCGTTGAGGAGGTGAAGCCAGTGGCACATTCTAGCATTTTCCTCACTACAGTCCTTGACACAGAAGCCTATGAGAGGTGATGTTAACAAACTGGGAAAGGCTAAAACACTCTTCGCAAAATAATAGTTTAGTGTAACTAAATGTAAGAATGTCTGCCTTGATCATTATGCTCCTTTAAGAACTATCTATATAGCATCACATTGACAGCAGCAACTCGAAAGTTTAGATAGGAAACTTAGGAGGCAGTGAGTTTATGTTAATGGGAGAGAAACAATTTGGAAAAGAAAGGAGAGAATGGCTGCACAACTCGACGACTGTAATCCGTGTCACTGAATTGTACATGTAGAAATGGTTGAGTTAGTGTATGTTTTGCCGTGTATATTCTCCATAGCAATAACCCATAGCAATACATAAAATAAATTATTTTTAAAAAAAGCACTTTTCATTTTTGTAGGTGGGCTTATATACAGCTATTTTGAAATTAAGTATGATTTTAAAATGTGTTTTCTGTATCTTTTCAGGGGCACCTAGAACCTTATGTTGGAACTGAAAGGAGTCTTAGGGACTTAAAATACGGATTTTACAGACAGGAGAATTGAGGCCCGGAATGGCTAAGGCTATGAGGGACTGAGGGGGAAGGGGGGATCAGGGTCAAAGAGTGAGACATGGTCAGCTTCAATTTCATGTCTGGTGCAGGCAGTCTTCTAAATTGGCTCCCAATGGTCCCTGCCTCCTGGTATGCACACCCTGATATAATCCTTTCCCTGTGAGTGTTGACTGGACCTATGATTTGCTTCTAACAAACAGAACATAGCAGAAGTGATGGGGTGTCACTTCTGTGATTAGTTTACAAAAGACTGCTGTCTTGCTAGCACTCTTTCTCACTTTCTCTCTTTGTCACAACTCTTGAAGGACTAAATTCTGTCAACGACTATGTGAGTGAGCTTAGAATCAAATACTTCCCCAGTCAAGCCTTTGGATGAGATCCCAGCCCTGGCTGACACCTTGATTGCAGCTCTGTGAGAGATCATGAAGCAGAGGACCCAGCTAAGCCATGTGTGAATTCCAGACTTATCACAATTGTAGAAAGTAGAAGAAAAAAACATTTAAACCTGGGGAGTTTGTGTTCTAGGGTCTGTTTTTTTTTAACTATTTTACTCTCTTGCTTCTAGAAAAATCACTCATGGGATAATATTTGTGCAGTGTGATGGATCACTTTTATATGGCCTTTCTCACCATAGTCTTGTAACTCCCACAAAGTGATTGAGTGGGATTATGCATATAAGGTGCTTTGGCCACCAAAGGGATTGGACAGCTTGCTAATAATGCAAATCAGGTGCATGATACCCTTGTGGGGGTGGGACCATGCAAATAAGGTGTATGGGACCCTAACAAAGGAAGTGGTCAGTTTTGCCATCCCACTAGGCTTAAAATGAGCTACCCCAGAGGCAGGAAGGGGGGACCATGCTACCACCAAGAAGGAAGACCTAGGAGTGGAGCACATCCTTTGCACCTGGGATCCTTGTGCTGAGATCCACCTAGACCCAGGAGACACAGAGAGAGAGAGAGAGAGCTGTAACACTGGAGATGGCGAGTCAGGGCAAGCAGTGACAGCAGAGAAAGAGCAGCATCAGAACCACAGAACCAGCAGACCAGCAGGAAATGGTGCAGTGTGCTTCCTGGCCCATGGGGCGAGAAAGTTGAGCGCTTTTGGGCAGGAGGCTTGCTGGCAAAGTGGGGCGCCTCCGGGCACTTGCACCAGAGCTAAAGAGTTTTATATCACTTGCCCAAGCAGGGCAGAGGCCAGGCAGAGTGCTGAGGATTCAAGGGCCATAGAGAGGCCTGCCTGCAGGCACGGCTGAGAAGAAGTTGTCCTGATCGAAAAACTGTATCCTGAGTCCTTGATGGTCCTGAATTGTATCCTGTTACTTCCCTAACAAACCCCATAACTGTGAGTATGCTCTGTGAGTTCTGTGTGGCCATTGCTATGAATTATTGAATCCAGCAGAAGAGTAGAGAGTGCCATGGGAAAATGACTGGTGTCAGAATTGGTAAAAAGGGTCTCATCTCCGCTTCATAGGAACCAGCCTTGGGCTGTTGACCTTGATTCTCCTTCCCCCTTGTAAAGTTAGAGGAGGTCAGAAGCCCCTTCCACACATTTTCACAGTTGGTGCCACCATTTTTACAGCATGTAAAGTCCATTGCCTGTCTATCAGTTTGTTCTTCTGTGGTTGCTTGCATTATGCTGTGATGCTGGAAGCTATACCACTGGTATTTCAAATACTAACGAGGTCACCCATGGGGGACAGGTTCCAGCAGATCTTCCAGACTCAGAAAAAAGTCCTGGTGATCTGCTTCTGAAAATTAACCAATGAGAACCCTCCAGATTACAGACTATTGTCCAATTGCCAATGATCACGAAGACAGTGCAGGATCAGGCAAAGGTTCTCCTGTTATACCATAGGGTCGCCACAAGTCGGAGCTGACTCGATGGCAACTAGCAACAACAACATATGGAAAGTGCTTCTCATAATGCCTGATACATATTAAGTGCTCAATACGTGGTTGCTTATATTATTATTATTAAAGATGTACTTTCTTTCACTGGCAGCAGCACATCCTACATATAACAAAGATTTTATGTGGTTTCGATGAAAACTGACCCAAATCATTCAAACCTTTTAGAGTATATGTCAAGTGAAAAAGGCTAATATTTTTAAATTATTTAAATCTGAAGATATTAAGATATTTTCTGTTGCATATGATATAAAAACAAAAACAACCAACCAGCCAAAATTCCTCCTCTAACCAGCTTATGCTAAGAAGGACATTACTTGGCTCACACAAAAGGTTCAGAAGCAGGGTTGACTTCAGGCGTGGCTGGATCAGGGCTTACACAGTGTCATTGAAATTTGTTCTTCCTGCTGCCTGCTGTGCCGGCTCTATTCTTAAGGTCCATGCACCAGTGCCCATTTTCTCAAGTCTGTGCTTTCTGTCATCGCAGAGAGGTGACTTCAGTGGCTCCATCTTCATATCTTTCAAGGTTGAAGCCCACAGGGGAGAATGAAAGCATTTCCATTTGTTTTTACAAAGATCAGAGATTCATTCTGATTGGATTGGCTTAGGTCGCATGTGCATCTCTGACCTGTATCAGGATGACATGGGGTTTGATTGGCCAGGGCTGGGTCATTTGCTCCACTTCTGGAGCTGCAGGTGGAGCCACACGAGACTCATGAACTGAGAGCAGAAAGGGATCTTACCCAAAAAAGTGGGGATCGAGGTCAGGAAGGTAAACGGTGAATGCTACCTGCAGAAGAGATGAGGTCCTGAAATATCTACACAGTAGACACCCAATCCGTCTTAGATAGGGAGTAAATATATGAGACCAGCATCATTTTGATTTTTGCTTCTTTTTCCTGCATAATCTCTTTGATCATTCTTTTTAACAGCCTGCTTTCTCATACAACTCTACATTTACAATAACTTAGCCTAGCAAACACTTTTTTCATATACCTGCAAAATAAGAATTGATTTCTTTTTCTGGTATTTGCCTACTGCAGAAATGCAGGCCTTGATAATTATCTCTTAGCTTTCTTGTTTAACCTTTTAAAGTGCTTCATAGCTTTTCTGTCTCCTATATTTACATCTCATTTGAAGCAAGTGAAAAATGAGATCAATTCTTGACATCAGAAGGAAGTGACTATCTAACAAATTTGCATCACTTTGGAAACCAATTCCATGACCAGCCACAATTCAGTTTTTTGTAACATGGTTCACAGCTGAATCCTTTATAGGGTTGACGTGTTGGATGTCACATGAGGGGTTCACTCACCTCCTGTGTTAGCTGTCTATGACTATGTAACAAATCACCCCAAAACTTAGCCAGAACAACTGACATTTATCATCTCATAGTTTGTGTGGGCCAGGAATTCGGGAGCCAGTTAGCTGGGTACCTGTTACTCGGGGCCTCTACGCTATAATCAAGGGTCCGCTGGGCCTGTAAGCATCCCAAGGATCTCCTGGGGGAGAATTTCCTTCCAAGATCACTTATGTGGCCACTGTCAAGTCTTAGAAGATCTGCTCCCAAGCTCATACACGTAGGTCTCTCCACCAGTCTGCCTCACAATATGGTACCTGGCTCCAGAGCAAGCAATGCAAGAGAGAGTAAGAGCAACATCCAAGAGAGAAGCCACAGGTTTTTAATAACCTAATCTCAGAAACCCTGGTGGCGTAGTGGTTAAGTGCTACAGCTGCTACCCAGGAGGTTGGCAGTTCAAATCCACCAGGCGCTCCTTGGAAACTCTATGGGGCAGTTCTACCCTGTCCTATAGGGTCACTATGAGTCGGAATCGACTCGATGGCAGTGGGTTTAATCTCAGAAATGACATCCCATCTCTTCTGCCATATCCTATTCATCAAAAGGAAGTCAATAAGTCTAGCACAAAATTTTGTAGGATACCATTTGTGTGAAATATCTAGAATAGGCTAGTGAAATCAAAGTTTATCAGCAGTTACCAGGGACAGATGGGAGGGAGGGAGAAAGGAAGACTCAGTGTTTAGGGGGCATTGAGCTTCTGTTGACAGGTGATAGGGAAATTTGGGAATGGTTCAGGGTGAGGGTTGAAGAGCAAGATGTACTTAGTGTCAACGGACTGTACGTGTGAAGACTGTTGAAATGGCAAATGCTTTGTTACCTATATACTTACCACAATAAAGGAAAAAAAACGTGGGAAAAAGTTAAGTCCAGCCCCCACTAAAGTGGAGAGGATTATCTGTGGGAAAGAACACTAGGAGACAGATGTTACAGGGGACCATCTTAGAAGGCTGTCTACCACAACCCCATACCGCGTGGACTGTGTTACACCCCGTGTGTCAAGTCGATTCCGATTCATAGTGACCCTATAGGACAGAGTAGAACTGCCCCATAGAGTTTCCAAGGAGTGACTGGTGGATTCTAACTGCCGACCCTTTAGTCAGCAGCCACAGCACTTAACCACTATGCCACCAGGGTGACTGTGTTATAAATAGGATGGTGTAATTTCTAAGACAGCCATAGGACCTACCTATCAGGTGCATATTTTCACAAGATTTCAGTGTTGACTGTTCAGACTTGCAGTTTTCAAAAGCAAATTAATTCTTTTTTTTTTCCACCTCTAGTTTGCAACATTGACCCCGTTTGAGTAAACAATGCCGGCTTAATTATTGATTTCATTTGAAAAGACTTTTTTAACATTGGATGACTCCTACTTTGAGGGTAGAAAAAAGAAATGCCAAACCATGGCTTCATCTACTGAAGAAATAAATGCCTTGCAATTTCCCCAGACCCGTCTTACCCCTTTCTAAAAAGGAAATCTCTTCAGGACAAGTTAAAAGGCAACAACTCAGAGCTTCTGTATGAATTAACAAAGGCTGCGCCTCAAGAAAAGACTTGTGTCTAGTTTATATAGAAAGTGGAGACTAGAGATGAAAGACACTGTCTAAATGGGCTGATATGTGGCGATTCTACCATTTTTCACTTTGGCGTGTTAACGTGGTTTTGATTCTATTCAAAGTCTGCCTTTTCTAATAAAGGAAGGAGTAACAGCAGCTGGAAATTATTCTTTCTTTTTTGTGCTTGGGAGTAAAAGAAAATGTGCTCCTCTTTCTAAATGTGTGTGTGAGTGTGTGTGAGCGCTTTCCTTTTGACTGGGCTTACTTATGAGGCACAGGGAAATGATGGGATTACATTTCCCACTTTTCTTGTGCTACAAACCTTTATAAAGGTTGCTATAAATGTCATAACTACTTTGTTTTCTTAAAAGTAATTTTCCCGTCATTCTGATCTGTTCGATATTACCGGTCAATGATGATTTCTTTAAGGTACATCAAAGTATACGTGTCTGTATTTTTATTATTTCATGGCCTTACAGTGAATTTCTCACGAACTCCAAGGCTTGTTTCTAAGTCACTAATTATTCATAAGGGGTGGTGAGATTGATCTATTTTATTCTCCTAATGAAATGCATTACAGTTTAAGGGAAACCTTGCCAGAACTTGAAATGCCAAAAACAGCATAGAAAATGAAAAGTCACGTGAATTAAAAAAAAGAAGAAAAAGAAAGCAGACCACACTTAGAAATGCTAATGGGATGAGGCAGATAGGGAGGGAGAGAGAAGACCGAAGGAAGGAAGACACCTTGGTTGGGCATTTACGGCTTCCATATCATCAGTGCTCACACACGTACACAGAAACCAGATCCATTGCAATGGAGTCAGTTCTGACTCAGAATGACCCTATAGGACAGAGTAGAGCTGCCCCCTAGAGTTTCCAAGGAGTGAGTGGTGGGTTCCAGCTGTCGACCCTTCCGTTAGCGGCCGTTGCTCTTAACTACTGCACCAGCAGTGTTTCTCAGTGCTTACAAGGTCCATTAAAAAACCGTCCCTCGAAGAGAAACCAGATAACTGGGAGCACCTAAAAATCAAGCACCTATGCTCATCTAAAGACTTCACCAAAAGAGTAAAAAGACCACCTACAGATTGGGAAAGAATTTTCAGCTATGACATCTCCAACCAGCGTCTGATCTCTAAAATCTATATGATTCTGTTAAAACTCAATCACAAAAAGACAACCCAATCAAAAAGTGGGCAAAGGCTATGAACACACAATTCACTGAAGAAGATATTCAGGTAGTTAACAGACACATGAGAAAATGCTCTCGATCATTAGCCATTAGAGAAATGCAAGTTAAAACTACAATGAGATTCCATCTCACTCCAACGAGGCTGGCATTAATCCAAAAAACACAAACTAATAAATGTTGGAGAGGCTGCGGAGAGATTGGAACTCTTATACACTGCTGGTGGGAATGTAAAATGGTACAACCACTTTGGAAATCTATCTGGCATTTTCTTAAAAAGTTAGAAATAGAACTACCATACAACCCAGAAATCCCACTCCTCAGAATATACCCTAGAGAATTAAGAGCCTTTACATGAACAGATATATGCACACCCATGTTTATTGCAGCACTGTTTACAACAGCAAAAAGCTGGAAGCAACCAAGGTGAATGGTTAAATAAATTATGGTATATTCACACAATGGAATACTACGCATCGATAAAGAACAGTGATGAATCTGTGAAACATTTGATAACATGGAGAAACCTGGAAGGCATTATGCTGAGTGAAATTAGTCAGATGCAAAAGGACAAATATTGTATAAGACCACTATGATAAGTTCTTGAGAAATAGTATAAACTGAGAAGAACACATTCTTTTGTGGTTACGAGAGGGGGTAGGGAGGGAGGGTGGGAGAGGGTTATTTACTGATCAGTTAGTAGATAAGAACTACTTTAGGTAAAGGGAAGGACAATACTCAATACAGGGAAGGTCAGCTCAACTGGACTGGACCAGAAGCAAAGAAGTTTCCAGGATAAATTGAGTGCTTCGAAGGTCAGCGGAGCAAGGGTGGGGGTTTGGGGACTATGGCTTAAGGGGACTTCTAAGTCAATTGGCAAAATAAATTCTATTATGAAAACATTCTGCATCCCACTTTGGACTGTGGCGTCTGGGGTCTTAAATGCTAACAAGCGGCCATCTAAGATGCATCACTTGGTCTCAACCCACCTGGATCAAAGGACAATGAAGAACACCAAGGTCACATGACAACTATGAGCCCGAGACAGAAAGGGCCACATGAACTAGAGACTTACATCATCCTGAGACCAGAAGTAGATGGTGCCCGGCCACAACTGATGACTGCCCTGACAGGGAGCACAACAGAAAACCCCTGAGGGAGCAGGAGAACAGTGGGATGCAGACCCCAAATTCTCATAAAAAGACCAGACTTAATGGTCTGACTGAGACTAGAAGAATCCCAGCGCTCATGGTCCCCAAACTTTCTGTTGGCCCAGGACAGGAACCATTCCCGAAGACTACTCATCAGACATGGAAGGGACTGGTCAATGGGTTGGAGAGAGATGCTGACAAAGAGGAAGCTACTTGTATCAGGTGGACACTTGACACTGTGTTGGCATCTCCTGTCTGGAGGGGAGATGGGAGGGTAGAGAGGGCTAGAAACCGGCAAAACGGTCACGAAAGGAGAGACTGGAAGGAGGGAGTGGGCTGACTCATTAGGGGGAGAGTAAATGGGAGTATGTAGTAAGGTGTACATAAGCTTATATGTGACAGACTGACTTGATTTGTAAACTTTCACTTAAAGCACAATAAAAATTATTAAAAAAAAAAAAAAAATCCCAGAAATGAACAGAAGGACCAGGAAGGCAACAACAGTCATTCTTAAAAACAAGCTATCTAAACTGAAGAATGTTCCATAAGGGGAGATGATCATGAAGGAAAAAAAAAGATATATATATATATATGTATTAGTTGTATATCATGAAATCTCTAACCCAAGCTCACAAGATGTACTTACATCTTGTACTAGTTTCTAGTTATTAAAAAAACAGATATTAGATAATCTTTTAAACAGCACATTTAAACGGGATGTGAACAGCTTAATATGATTGATTTCGAGTCCATAAGAAAAACCAATTTTCCTTTTTTGGGGGACATATTGATTTAAGACAAAAAGCAGTGATTGATCTTATCTTTGGAGGGCAAAGGTGAGCTGATGAGAGAGGAAATTGAAAAGGAGAGAGAGGAAAAAATACACGAAAAGCCGTCTGCACAGAAACATCTATTTCTGAGATTTAATGTATTATCTCTCGATGTTTTATTTTTCCCCAAGTGGTTATCTTATCAGAATTCGTTCAGATTCAGATAACACATGCATGCAAAGAATCTATACATGTGCTGTCTGGCTGAGGCCATCTGTAAAATGAACAAGAGCCAGAGCTGTTTAAGAAATAAAACGAGCCAGGGATTATAGACACAAATGTACCATCCTCTACTTGGATGCTGGTCCTGCGTTTTCTTAAGGACTCTAAACCTTGAAAGGGTTTTATGATGCTTCATAGTATCATTTGTCTAATTGGGTATCTAGGAATGAATGCAATGGCTTCTTGAAGAATACATTAATTCAGAAAACAAAACCTAAAAGTTATTTGTAATTATAATCAGTGAGTTTTTCTGCCTGCTTTTGGAATTGATAATGAGCTTGTTCGTTCCGTTTCTCATTGCCTGCGTCTTTATCTCTCTTTTAAATCGTCTTCATTATCTGCTGTTTATTTTACTAAAGGTAATCACTGCTTTATGAATCACTGCCTGGCTAACCACAGTGGGACATGAAATGAGCTTATCTGGGCTGTAAAATACACAAATAGTGGGGTAGTGGTTCCAACTCGGACCTCTTCAAATTTTCTTTTTCCCTTTGACTTCTCTGAGGACTTCCACATATAGAAATTTCATCAGTGGCCAGAAAGCATTGGATGCCTCTGAGAAAGGAGACCTGAAGACATTTTTTCAGGTAATATACACTTGGTATGTCACGGTCAATCATGAGAAACTCCCATTGCTATGTCACGGTCAACCATGAGAAACTCTCATTGCTTACCTAAAGAAAACTGGTTTTCTTCAAGAGCAAAAAAAAAAAAGTTCTTGAAACACTGATAATTTGGGCATCTGGTTTACTTTTCATTGTGTATCTGATAACTGTGCTTTGCTTCCTAGAGCATAGCACTAAGAAAGGCTTATAAAAACAGACTGGACTTTGAATAGCTTGTGCAAAATAACCTTTGAGTTAAGTGACCAGAAACATATACATTTTATTTTTCTTTAAAATATTACTAGATTTTAAAGATTAAGGGTTACATGAATCTACACATGTGATAAAATTTCACAGAATTATACACACACATACATACATAAACACAGAGAGAAGCTCACTTAAAAACTGGTGAAATTTGAACAGCCCGTATTCTAGTTAATAGTATGGTGGTTGTTGGATGTCGTTGAGTAGACTGTGACTCCTAGCAGCCATATGTGACAGAGTAGAATTGCCCCATAGGGTTTCCAAGAGTGTAATCTTTATGGGAACAGATTGCCAGGTATTTTCTCCCTCAAAGCCACTAGTGAGTTTGAACCCCTGACCTTTTGGTTAGCAGCTAAGCACTTAGCTATTGAGCCACCAGGGCTCTTTGATAGTATGGTTCTCTCATGGATTGAATTGTTTCCCTGAAAAATGTGTGTCCACTTGGTTAGGCCATGATTCCCAGTATTGTGTGGTTGTCCTCCATTTTGTGATTCTAATTTTATGTTAAAGAGGATTAGGGTGAGATTGTAACACCCTTACCCAGGTCACATCCCAGATCCAATGTAAAGGGAGTTTCCCCGGGATGTGGCCTGCACCTCCTTTTATCTCATTGTTACTGGGTTGTCATTTTCTAGGCCTTTTTCACTGATCAGAGCTAGGAAATTTAAAAACAGGACGACAGCATTATTACCTAACCTTATCAATTTTACATCAACACGTGATCTATGCTGTTAATCCTGGTTCTCAAAAACGTCAAACTAATTTATTCATTTGCTTAATCCAAGAATAGTCTCAGAATGACAATATCAAGTACCACTGTCATGGATTGAATTGTGTCCCTCCAAAATACGTGTCCACTTGGCTAGGCCATGATTCCCAGTGTTATGTGATTGTCCACCATTTTACCATCTGATGTGATTTTCCTATGTGTTGTAAATCCTTCCTCTGTTATGTTAATGAGGCAAGATTAGAAGCAGTTATGTTAATGAGGCAGGACTCAATCTACAAGATTAGGTTGTGTCTTTAAGCCAACCTCTTTTAAAAAGAGGGAAGCGAGCAGAGAGACATGGGGACCTCATATCACCAAAAAAGAAGCACTGGGAACAGAGCACTTCCTTTGGACCCGGGGTTCCTGCACGGAGAAGCTCCTAGGCCAGGGGAAGGTTGATGAGAAGGACCTTCCTCCAGATCTGACAGAGAGAGAAAGCCTTCCTTTGGAGCCGATGCCCTGAATTCGGACTTCTAGCCTGCTAAACTGTGAGAGAATAAATTTCTTTGTTAAAGCTTATGGTATTTCTGTTATAGCAGAACTGGATGACTAAGACAACCACTAACAATATGATTAATGAAAATAATTAAATTTTTTTTTTTTTTAATCCTTAGGATTTCTCTCAGCAGGCATGTACAGTTATTGGCTGTGCAATAGAATAACTGTTCCACTCTGTGAGGTTTGGCACTGACTCAATGAACAGGTTGATTTGTTTTGTTTTCCTTTCAATTTTTGGGTTGAATCCCTTTGTAAGGGGGAGGTGGAGAGCTTGCACTTGGGAAGAGGAAGAGGCAGGGGGATGGTGACATTCCTCAATAAAACAGTCCCAACAAAGGAAGAGACAGGAGGTGGAGACATTCCTCAATAAGATGGTCCCTACATAGTTAAACTTTAAGCCAAGGAAATGATCTTTACAGGGGTCTTTTGATTTGATAAGGCCCTTAACTTGATAAAGTCCCTAACTTGATAAGATCTCTAATTTGGTAATTAAGCCTTAAGCCAAGGAAATAGTCTTCGTAGGGGGGTCTTGTCCTGGCTTTTACATGTTAATAGAGACAGATCAAGAGAAAAAAAGGAGTATAAAACCCTAAGAAAACGACCATAGGGGCGCTAAGATTCTTTCTCTACCTGAGTAGCCCACTTGATGCTTCCTAGTCAAGTATACTTTTACTACTAACCCTCTGCTTGGTAATAAACCTCTCCTCACTTGGCACTATTTATCTCAGTGTTTGAATTCTTTCCTACACTGAAGACAAGAACCGAGACCATTCTCCGGTAACACCTTCACTTTTAAATAATGTAATATTCTATTTGATGATTGTACCACTATTTTGTAAAGCAATGTAAAAAAAAAGTTTTCTCCATATGTACTAATTTTCTGTGGCTGCTGTAATAAATTACCACAAACTCGGTGGCTTAAAACAACGCAAATGTATACTCTCACAGATTTGAATGCCAGAAGTCCAAAATCAGTATCACTGGGCTGCAATCAAGGTGTTGGCAGGACCGCGCTCTCTCTGGAGGCTTTCAGGGAGAATCTTTTCTTGGCCTCTTCCAGCTTCTGTGGCTGCAGCCGTTCCTTGGCCGTGGCCACCCCAGTCTAATCTTTAATGCCAGGGTCATCCAATCTCTCCCTGACATGTCTTTACGTTGCCTTCTCCTCTATGTGTGTCGGAAACACTGGTGGCCTAATGGTTAAGAGCTACGGCTGCTAACCAAAAGTTTGGCAGTTCGAATCTACCAGGTGTTCATTGGAAACCCTGTGGAGCAGTTCTACTCTGTCCAACAGGGTGGTTGTGAGTAGTTGACTCAACAGCAGTGGGTTAGTTAGGTTAGGCTTCTTTGCCTGTTGAACCGCCCTTTGCCTCCCTCTTCTGAGGATACCGAAGACTCGAGGAGAATCTTTTGTAGATCTCCAGAGCCCTCTCTCTGCCCTGTCCAGCTCTGACTTCTGACTATCTTCTCATTTAAGAGAGAACTCTGGGCTCTACCTAGTTTCCCCTGAGTTGTGCCAGGGCCTGAAAACTCTCTAGGCAGTGCCCCAGGGCAATCATAGGGTTCGCCTTGTTTGTTTTTCCTTGTTTAGGAATCACGGCTTATACTTCCTGGTGTGCAATGTCTGAAAACTGTTGTTGTAAATATGTTTTTTAATTGTTTCAGGCAAGTGGGTAAATCTGATCCCCATTTTTCTATCTTGTCTGGATGCAGAAGCCCTAGGAAAGGAAGTAAAACTCTTTTTCCTGAGAAAGAGCTGGGAAAGTTTATTACTCCTGGGAAGAAAGGCGAAAGAAAGCGGGGAGAAAATTTAAAGCTACAAGACTTCAGGGGCTCCTGCTCCACAGCCTAACTCCTTCCCTGATGCCTATGTGTGCTGAATTGATGAAGTGCTTGGTGTTGTGCTTGGAGCTTTTGGTAGCATCCTGTGAAGGAGCTGAATTTTAGATCTAAAGGAGCATGAGGCAAAACAAAGGTTAGTGCAGGAATGCAGGTGCCTTAGGGCAGGGAAGACTCAGCTAGCATCTGGGTTAGAGTTTTTAACAAACCTCAGCGTCCTGAGCTGAAAAAAGGGGTTAGCGAAAATCACCAGAAGCCGGTCTGTCTGAGGTAAAATCAGGCGTCCTAACGCAGGGCATCATAAGATCTTTGAATCTGAAAGAAAAAGACAGGTGTTTTATTTTAGCTTTTTCATTTTCTTTTCACTTTTGGAGAATAACATAAGACTGCCAATTTTGTTATTTTGTCAAATAGGATATTTTAAAACAGTTTCAAGATAAGTGAGGGAAATTTGAGTATGAACTGGGTATTAGATGATACCAGCGAATTATCGGTAATTTTTTTAGGTGGGATAATGGCATTATGCTTATGTACGAAAATGTCCATATTGTTGAGAGATGCATATTGAAGCATGTGTAGGTGAAATGACGTGATGATCAGGGTTTCCTTTAAAATGATTCTGCAACTACAATGGAGTGAGCAAAGTGGTAGTGTTATCCCATTTTATGGACAAAAAGAAAATAAAATAGAGACTTCAAAAGCCTTCATTCCTCCCGCCAAGTCATACAGCTAGTTAAGAGTCAGAACTAGGATCTGAACCCAGGCGATATGACCCTAAAAGCCAGCCTTATTAACCACTCCAGTGAGGAACGACAGGTGGAACTTTCATCTCCGAATGGAGGAATTGGAGCCCTGGTGGCACAGTGGTTAAAAGCCATGGCTGCTGGCCTAGATCGGCAGTTGGAATCCACCAAAGAGGTGGCAGTCTGCTTCCTTAAACGTTACAGCCTTGGAAACCCTATGGGGCAATTCTACTCTGTCCAACAGGGTTGCTACGAATTGGAATTGAATTGTTGGCAATGTGTTTATAGAGAAATTGTAACACACAAAGAACCCAGGCTCCCTCACTGTTCCTCGCTCCTTCTTCCTGCATTCCTGCCTCCATCTCTACCCTCAGACAAGGAAATCCAGGAACTTAGGTCATTTCAAGGATGTGGTTGGGTTGAAAGACAGTTCTCCAAACAGTGCCAAAAGTTCCATGTGTGGATACCCAGAATCTTTTTCCCGTCATTTTCCTCATCCTTCGTCTCCATGGTATTCAATGAAACTAGAGCATAAGCAAACAGATGGTCTGAGTGGGTGGGTGCTTTAACTTCCTGCCAACACAGTTGCCACCAGTCCCACCTCTTTTTCTCCCTCTCAGCTTCCATTAATGACGTCACAGCTACCCAGCTGACCGGCAGATCTTGGCAACCATAAAAGAATCTCTACAGCACGATTTTGAGAAATAACATTTATGAAGAAAATTTCAGAATCTGAGAACCTTTCCCAGAAAAACCGTACCTAGTTAAGGTCTTTTTAATTGATACTCTCTCTATAACTGATAGTAATATAAAGGACTACTAAAAATAAGGAAATAACAACGATTAAAAGTTATCGTGCCCTTATGAGTCTCAGGCACTGACCTGAGTACTTTTCAGAGATGGTCTTATTCTATTTTCACCGTCACTCTATTCAGTAGATAGTAATATGTCTATTTTGGGATAAGAGTAACTATAAGCAGCCAATATTTTTTTAATTAGTTTTTTAAAAAAATTGTAGTGAAAATACCCATAATAAAACATTCACTGCCATCTCGACCTGTACATTTCATTGATGCTGATAGCATTCTTTAAGCTTTGCAATCATTCTTGCCATCCTTTTCCAGATCATTCCACCACCATTAATATAAACTCAATGTGCCCTAAGGAAAAACTCTTCTTTGCCCCCTCCATCCCACCCACGGTAATCACTAATAATCCTTGGTTTCTACGTTTTTGCTTATTTCATATAAGTGAGATCATACAGTATTTGTCCTTTTGTGACTAACTTTTTTCGCTCAGCATGATGTTTTCAAGATGCATCCATGTTGTGGTGTGCATCAGGACTTCATTTCTCTTTATCGCTGAGTAGTATTCCATTGTGGGGATAGGCCACATTTTATTTATCCATTCCTCGGTTGATGAGCATTTCAGTTATTTCCACCTTTTGGTTATTGTGACAAGTGCTGCAATGAACATAGGTGTACAGGTTTCCGTTTGTGTTCACGCCTTCATTTCTTCTGGGCATATACCCAGGAACCAGTCAATATTTTTATTTGCTCATTCCCTCCCTCCAAGATTTATGAAGGCACACTATGTACAACTTGTCACTGACTTTCAAGGACCTTTTTGCCTTAAATGGGGAGAAATGAACACCAACAATAACTAACATACAGTTCATTTACTGAGTTCTCACCATGTATCAGGAGCTGTGCTTTTTGATCTTTAGTTATTTCAACAATCCTCTGACTCAGGTTCTCTTTTCTGCTCCTTATTCTATAAACTGGGAAACTGAAGGTCAACTAATATGACCCAAATCACACATTTTCTAAGTGTTTTTTTTTAATCACCAGGAGCCAGCAAGTCTGCAAGGCCATCAGTGATTTGTTGTTAGGTGCCGTCTGAGCCCATATGACAGAACAGAACTGCCCCATAGGGTTTCCTGGGTTGTAATTTTTATGAGAAGGAGACCTGGTGGCACAATGGTTAAGCACCTGGCTGTTAACCCAAAGGCCTGAGGTTAGAACGCACCCAGCACCACTGTGGGAGAAAAGACCTGGTGATCTGCTTTAGTAAAGTTTGCAGCCTAGGACACCTTATGGGGCAGTTCTACTTTGTCACATAGGGTCACTATGAGTTGGAATCAACTTGATGCCACCTAACCACAAATCTTTACGGGCAGTTTCAGTGCAATGAAGTACTTAATATGGCCCTCCTAGCCGTAGTCTGTATGACTCCCACCCAATGATTGGATGGAACCACGCAAATAAGGTATCTGGAACCCTAACAACGTGTGGTGGTAGTATTGTGTATTGGCTTGGCTAGGCCATGATTCCCAGTATTGTGTGGCTGTCCTCCATTTTGTGATCTGATGTAATTTTCCTAATTAGCCTACGTTTTATGTGTTGTAAATCCTAACCTCTATATGTTAATGAAGCAGGATTGGTATGGGGTATATCTTGAATCACAGACTTGCAGGATGGTGGGACTCAAGTCATGCCCTTTCCTGGGGTATGGCTTGCATCCGATGTATACATGTGGGTGCTCTGGCAGGACTCTCTCTCTCTCTCTCCCTCTCTCTGTCTTCATTTGGATTCTGTGTCTGGTTTGGCATTATCTGACCTCCAGTTTTTGGTTGGAACTTGAACCAGTGCCCTGCCATCTGACATGCTGATACTGGAATCTGCCAGCTTCCACAGGCCTGTGAGCCAGCAGCCTGTCATCTGGCCTGCTGATTTGGGTTCGTCAGCCCCTGTGGCCACATGAGTCAGGAGAAGCCTACGTCCCACCCACGCATTTGGGATTTCACAATCATGTGAGCCATTTTCTTGATAAGGTTCGTGAGCTCTGTGAGATCTTGCAGTGAATTATGGAACCCAAAGATGGGAGGGAGAGTCCTGAGGGAAGGGAAGTAGCTGATGTTAGAGATGATGGAGGGGGATAGGAATTTGGGGAAGTTGGACATTTGGGACATCTTTAACCTCTGTATAATAAGAACCAGCTTTGTGCTGATCCTTATAGAAGAAATTATTCATTTAGGAACAGATTTCCAGATCTTTTTCCCACAGAGCCGCTGGGTGGGTTCAAACTGCCAATCTTTCAGTTAACAGCGGAGTGGTTGTGTCAGCAAAGCTTCTTCTAAGAGCTAGGAATTGAATCCTGGCAATTTGACTTAGATAGTACGTGCATAACCACTATGAGATGTGACTCTTCTTATTTAAAACACACACACACACACACACACACACACACAGGCCTGTAACGGGAGCCAGTTCTAGATAAGCCCTATTTACTTTTTTCTCCCTGCAATTGAATTGTCAATTTGTTTAGGCAGGAATCTGTATTCATTCCCCTCCCCTCTCAGTACCCTAATTTTGTTCGCAAGGATATGGGGCAATTTTGCTCCCAGGGGACATTTCACAACATCTGGAGACATTTTTGGTTGTCAGACTGAGTGGGGGTTGCTACTGGTGTCCAGTGGGTAGAGGCCAGGGATGCTGAAAACCTGCAGTGCACAGGACAGCCCCCACAACAGAGAACTACCCAGCCTCAAATGTCAGCAGTGCCAAGGTTGGAGAAACCCCACCCTAGTATGGTTAGCCAGGCCCGTGCGCTCAATATATATTTTATTGAAAAAATTTCAGTTTATATACCAAGAACCTCCACCAAATAACTATTCCTGAAAGATAAACTTCCGCATCAGTTCCACCTGGACGCCTTTCTGATACCTTCAGGCAGCTTTTTAAAAATTTTTATTTACTAATTTTTTTAACCTTGGGGTTTTCACAACTTCCCTTGTCAATTCTTGCTCAGGAAATGCTAATATCAGCCTGAGGATGACAGAATTAGGCCAAAAATGTGTTTCTTACAAAGCTATGTGATACATTTCAAAGCAAAAAAAAAAAAAAACCCCGCATTTGCCTTGGCTTTGTAGGTAGCAAGATAACATTTAAATTATATGTTTCTCACCTAAGGAGTTATCCAGCATTTAATGAAATGCAAGCTTTCTATCCAGTTGCTAAGTCTCTTGAGGTGGTTTCTGTATTCTCTAGTTCTCACTAGAGCATTCTTTTTTTTTTTAAAGTCATGTTTATTGAGGTATAATTTATATACAGTAAAATTCATCCTTTTAAGTGTAAACGCATTGCCATCAAGTTGATTCCAACACCTAGAGACCCTTTAGGACAGAGTAGACTTAATTGCCCCATAGGGTTTCCAAAGCCAACTGCAACATCTTTCTCCATGGAGCAGCTAGTGGGTTCAAACTGCCAATCTTTCGGTCAGCAGGAGAGTGCTTAACCACTGCACCATCAGGGCTCTCTTTGAAGTGTATAGTCCTATTATTTGTTTTGACAAATGTATACGGTGGTGTAATCATAATAAAAACGAACTAAAAATACACAGCAAACTAAACACACACGACGCACACGAACTGCTAACAGTGGTGTTTTATTTTTTACCACGTGTTTAATTTTTTTTTTTACTAGAAGCAGGCAGTATTTTTATATTTTGTCTGGTTGATTGGGATATAATTTCCATACAGTAAAACTTGCCCTTTTTAGGTGTACAGTTCTAAGAGTTTTGACAAATGTGCACAATTGTGCAACAATCACCAAAATCATGATAAAGAACATTTCTATCACCTCTAAAAAGTCCCGCCTGCAGTCAAATCCCTCCCCTCCCCACAGCACCAAACCCACTGCCATCGAGTCAGCTGCAACTCAGAGTGACACTGTAGGACAGAGGAGAACTGCCCCCGGGTTTCCACAGCTGTAAATCTGTACAGGAACAGACTGCCACATCTTTCTCCTGTGGAGCAGCTGGTGGGTTTGAACTGGGAACATTCTGTTAGCAGCTGAGCACTTTAACCACCGTGCCACCAGGCCCCCTCCTCATGCCACCACAAGTACAGGAACAGAAATCAGATAGGCATTTCCAGGGGCTGGTGGTAGTTTGTTCCTTTTGTTGCTAAGTGATGTTCCATTGTGTGGTTGTAACACAGTTTGTTTATCCGTCGGCCAGTTGTGGACGTTTGGGCTGCTTCCAGGATCTGGAGATTATGAATAAAGCTTCTGTTAACATTCACGTTCAGGTTTTCAGATGGACATATATTTTCTTTTTTCCTGAGGCAATAACAGGAGCTGAATGGTTGGATCTCACGGTAAATGCATGCTTAACTTTACAAGAAACTGCCCATTTTCTCTCCAAAATGCCTCTGCCGTTCTGCGTTCCCACTAGCAAGGCATGAGAGTTACAGCTGCTTCGTGTCTTTGTCACCACTTAAAATTACCAGTAGTTTTTTTTAAGCCATTTTAGAGGCATATGCTGGCATCTCAAGGAGCCCTGGTAGAACGGTGGTTAAGTGCTCGGCTGCTAACTGAAAGGCTGGTGGTTTGATTGTTGTTACTGTTAGGTACTGTCGAGCCAATTCTGACATATAGCAATCCCGTGTACAACAGAAGGAACCGCTGCCCGGCCCTGTGCCATCCTCACCATTGTTGCTATGTTTGAGCCCATTGTTGTAGCCACCATGTCAATCCATCTCATTGAGGGTCTCCCCCTCTTTCAGTGGCCCTCTACTTTACCAAGCGTGATGTCCTTCTCCAGGGACGAGTCCCTCCTGATAACATGTTCGAAGTACATGAGATGATGTCTCGCCATCTTCCCTTCTAAGGAGCATTCTGGCTGTACTTCTTCCAGGATAGATTTGTTCATTTTTCTGGCAGTCCATGGGATATTCAATATTCTTTGCCAACGTCATAATTCAAAGGCATCAGTTCTTCCTTATTCATTGTCTGGCTTTCACATGCATATGAGGTGATTGAAAATACCATGGCTTGGATCAGGGGCATGTTAGTAGTCCTCAAAGTGACATCTTTGCTTTTCAACACTTTGAAGAGATCCTTTGCAGCAGATTTGAGCAATGCAGTATGTTGTTTGATTTTTTGATTGCTGCTTCCATGGGTGTTGACTGTGGTTCCAAGTAAAATGAAATCCTTGACAACTTCAATGTTTTCTCTGTTTATCATGATATTGCTTATTTGCCCAGTTGTGAGGATTAATATACTGTTAGCAAAATGAACTCATTTTGTAGCTCATTTTGTTAGCAAAATGAACTCATTTTGTCAGTGGAGTAAGACTCAGTTGACTCAGTGAGTTTTAGCTGACTCAATGGCACCTAACAACAACAGCAACAACCATAACAGCAGGTGCTTTTAATAGTTCTATTTTATAGATGGAGAAACTGAGGCACAGAGAGGCAAAGTAAGCTTCCCAAGGTCACACAGACAGTAAATGATGGAGCTTACTTAACATTTTCTTCCCTCATTGTGAATCGCCTTTCAGTGCAATTGTTGGTTTGGTTGTCTGAATTCCTCCTAGATGGTAAAGTCTTTGAGGATAGAGATTGTGTCTTTTAGCTTTGCGGCCCAGCACTCTGCAAGTGCCAGTTTCAGAGACCACACTCAATGAAGATGTATAAAAGAATGAATGAATGAGCAAGAAAATGCACAAAGGACTCAGGAAGTCCTTTGAAGATTATGTGCTTTTGAACCTCTGCCACTGGCATCATTCTCCAGGTTAAAGACTGCCAATAACCTAGTCCAAAAGCTAGGTCAACCTGAGCACATAGAAAGTCTCAGTCAAAACCAGAGAAAACCTTGTGCTTAGGGATATTCCTCACCGGCATACAACGGGCTGAATTTTTTTTTTCAACTATTGAATGTTGGGACTGTTCATTGTAAGACCCAACCTCAGAGGCTGTGCATATGTTGGAGGTCTCAACCAGAGAGGAGACAATTGCCAGAATCGTGTGGGGAAGTTAAGTTATGGAGGCGTGAGGTTAATTACCAGGTGTTCAAGGATGTCAGAGCAGGAGCAGGAGGAGGTAGCAGAACTGCTGAACTTCATGGTGCTGTTGCTGGGAAGAGCCAAGGCTCAGGAGCTGGCAGGAGCTGGCAAAGAAGATTAAGCAGCAGGAAGTCGGGGTGTGTGGAAGGAAACCCAGAGCATCTGACTGGCTCAAGGTGACCTTTCTTTTCTTTTTATTATTAAAGGACAACTGTTCATGCTATCATTAAAACTGGCGATAGAAAAGAAGGGTAAACATTGAAAATTAAAAGTCCTCCAAACTTCCCTGATTCCCCGGGGGGAATTAATGAGGTTGCCTTTGTTTGATTCCAGAGATTTTTCGGGGCATACACAACTATCTATCAAAAATATCCATGTGCAGGCCGTTTTTTTTTTCTGTTCTCCTCAGGGTGCCTTCTTATAGCTGTCTTTCCAAAGTCACTTACGTTTCAGAAAACTCATTACATAATTTTATTTTAAATGATAAACAGCTTTTTGTCATTCATTTTAGCTGAAAATTTGAATATTCTGGGGAGGTGGTGTTTTTGTTTGTTTGAAATGACAGATTCTTAGGCCCACCCCCAGAGAACCCAATGGAATCATCTGGGGTGTGGACCCAGCATTGGGGTTTTTCAGAGCTCCCCAGATGAAGATATTATGCAGTCAAAGTGAAATGCAACAGGCTCACAGCCCCAGTTGCAATTGAATCACTTTATTTTCTTTAAATATGACTGCCGAGGCCCTGTGCTTGGAGACTCTGATTAGATTGCTTCGGGGTTGCGCCAGGGAAGTGTGTTTTTTCAAAGCTCCCCAGGGGCAGCCAAGGTCGACAATCCTTGCTGCTGGAAATTTCCGTAATCCATGCTGGTGGGGAAAGCATACAGAGGGCACCTGGCATGAGCTGTATAAAGGGAGGCAAAGACAGCTAACAAACACTTGGTCGTTATTCTCCAGGGATGTTGTTGTTAGCTGTTGTCAAGTTGGCCCTGATTCATGGCGGACCCCGCACACCACACCGCCTGGTCCTGTACCATCCCTGTGATTGTTTTTTGATCGCACCTTTGTGACCCATAGGGTTTTCATTGCTTGAGTTTTAGAAGTAAATCACCAGTCCTTTATCCCTAGTCCATCTTAGTCTGGAAGCTCCCTGAAACCTGTTCAGCATCATAGCAACACGCAAGCCTCCACTTATGTACGGGTGATGGCTGCGCATTGGCTGGGAATCGAACCCAGGTGGGAGCTCACAATTGTACATAGTGGATGCTGTAAACAAACCACTTAAAGATCACTTTAAAAAGCAGTGCAGTGACCCCAACATGGATGATCCTTGAAAACTTCATGTTGAGTGAGATAAATTAGTCACGAAAGAACAAAGATTGAGTGATCTCCCTTATATGAAATAAGCAAATAGAAATCAAAGATTATTCGTGATTACCACGGGCAGGAGAGAGGGGGAAAGGGAAAGTTTTTGCTTAGGGGGCAGTGAGTTAATGGTGGTGGAAAGGTTTGGGAAAAAAATAGCAAGAATTGTTGCAAGGGTTGAAGAAGTAATCACTGAATGTCACTGAATTGCAAGTGTAGAAATTGTTGGTATGTGTTTTATTCTGTATGTTTTCATCACAATTAAAAAAAAAGGCAATACAGTGAGTGGTGACTCTGTGAGGTCATGAATACTGACTTGCAGGATAAAGAAAAACAGTAATTTTACTAATGTTATGTGAGTGGGTACTTGTGGATCAAGGTCCTACCTCCTGGGGGAAAAAAGCATGGCTCATTTAGGTGGAAGTGAAGAAGGTCTACTCTGGGTCCCCATGTTAGATCACTATGTTAGACCAAACCAAGCCAAACCAAACCTGTTGCCATCTAGTTGATCTCCATGTACAGCGACACTATAGGACAGAGTAGAACTGCCCCATAGGGCTTCCAAAGAGCGGCTAGTGGATTCGAATAGCTGATGTTTTGGTTAGCAGCCAATCTCTTAACCACTGAGCCACAAGGGCTCATATGTCAGAGCAGTGCTTCTCAAACTTGAGTGGGGGATCATGTAAAAACGCAGATTCTCATTCAGTTAGTCTGGGTTGGGGCCTGAGTGTCTGCATCAGTAATACTTTCCTGGGAGATTACAAGGTTGGTCCTGGGTTGACACTTCGAGTCCCAAGGTGACAAAATGTGGCTCTGATGTGACAAGAGTTTAAATGTAGTTGCTTTATGAAATAAAAGTAGGGAAAAATATTTCAAATTGGCATTATTATTTTATACCTATGATTTAAGATGGACATGTAGCTAAAATAATAAATGATATAATGTGGGTAGACATCAGACCATTCAACTGTATATTTAAGTTTATATATCACAGTTGGCCTACAAGCTTTTTAATTTAATTTTTAAAACTTCTCCCTGGGAGTGGAATTTTGCTTTCTTGGTGGGTGGTCCTGTTATGTTTTGGTATATAGCACATCTTCAGGGTTTAACATCCATAAACATAAACGATTTTCTATAAATATTGAACAGGTGGTAGAAGGAAGCAGGAAGTAAGTGACTGAGAAAAATCTGGGCTGGTTAGCAGTTGCTGCCATCTGTAAAATGGGGATAATATTAATATTTACCTCACAAGCTTTTTGTGAGGATAAAATGAGGGAATATGTGTGCAAAGTGCATAGCACAGGGCCTGCTCCATAAAAGGTACAGGATAAGGTTTGCTACATTTTTCGTTATGTTGGCAGTCATCCAGGAGTTACGTATGGGCTGCTTAGAATCATGGTTGGACCCTGTCTTAGTCATCTAGTGCTACTATAACAAATACCACAAGTGGATGGCTTTCACAAACAGAAGTTTATACTCTCTCAGTTTAGGAGGCTGGAAGTCTGAATTCGTGTGAAAGCTGGACAATGAATAAGGAAAACCAAAGAAGAATTGATGCGTTTGAATTATGATGTTGGTGAAGAATATTGAATATACCATGGACTGCCAGAAGAATGAACAAATCTGTCTTGGAAGAAGTACAGCCAGAGTGCTTCTTAGAAGCTAGGGTGGCGAGACTTCGTCTCACATACTTTGGCCATGTTATCAGGAGGGACCGGTCCCTGGTTAAGGACATCATGCTTGGTAAAGTAGAGGGTCAGCAAAAAAGAGGAAGACCCTCAATGAGAAGGATTGACACAGCGTATGCAACAATGGGCTCAAAGCTAGCAATGATTGTGAGGATGGCGAAGGATGGAACCAACTTGACAGCACCTAACAACAAACAACATTTAAAGGATAAATTCCTAGGAGTAGTATTTCTTCATCAAAGAATGTGCCTGTACATTTCTTGACAGGTGACCACCTCCACCCTCACCCCTAGAAATTAAATCAATTTATAAATTTAAACTTTCAACAGCAGTGGGAGAGTGGGAGCTGGCTTTTAAAGGATATTTTAAAGGAGACTCTGGATGTGATTCAGGTGTTATTTCAAAATGACAGCTCATTGTTTTCCTTATTCGCCCCAACTTCTTCACCTTGGCATTCCAGTATGAAATAGACAAACGCAATAATCTTGCTCTAATTTTAAAATGCCAAATACATCACTAGATTTTTCTTTTTAGGGACACTGCCTTAATTGTTTGGACATAGTAATTATACCAACTGAGAACTTGATTCAGTCTGTTGGCTTCCCTAGAAATGTTCAATCAAAGTGGGGAAATAAGTACATTTCCAATTTCCTTCTGGAGTGTGGAGGTATTCAAAGTCCTAGGAAAGTGATAGCTTTCCATTTCTACAGCATCTGAAATACAACCTCAAAGAAGCTGAGCTCAGAGCTCTGGCCTCCATGTTGGACATTTGGAATGGAAGTCCATATGTCTTGGCTGAAAGCCCTCAGAGTCTGGGTTTGTTCTCTTCTTACTTTTTCCCTTGGACAACTCATGTGCTTGGTAGATGAGGAATAAACGCCATGCCTCTCTCTTCAACTCATGGAAGTGTTCCCCTTCCTTTTCCCTCTTCTTAATGACTTCATTGGTCACATTGTTTAAGTTTTATGGAAAAAAATCATTTCTCCTCCTTAAAATAGTTGAGGAAATAGGTAGATTTATGTAAGTAATAAATCTACCTAATTTACAAATTCATGAATAGAAATAATAAGCCTGGACATAATGATAACCAAAGAATTGAACATATTTGCCCAGAGGGGTACTCAGTAGGAGAATTTGGTAATTACAGTCAGCAAATGGCCCTTTGCCAACAGAATGTCTTTCTTAAAAGCTCAACGAAAATAATTCTGGGGAAAATAAAAAGACATAATCTGTGAAATGCTGAATGCAAACTATACCACATGACCTAATTAAGCAGACTGCTATGAAGGTCATTTCTAAAATATTCAATAAAATGAGCCTCATTACGGCAGTTTTGGGGAAAGGTGGCTTGTTTGTTTTGGAGATGCAAATTTCAGATAGTACTGAATTAAAAGAAGACAGATTCAAAAGCCAAAGAGGTTACTGTAAAGAGCGAATAAATGAAGTGTAAGCACATTTAGTGTGAAAGAGAGATTTTTCCATAGTGACAAAATCTGGTACTGCAGACATGTGAGGTTCAGGCTTTTTTCTTTTTTTCCACAATAAAGACATTATGCCTAGATTGCATGTTGGGTCCATCTAAAATCCTTGATATGAGTCTTATAACATTGAAAAGCTTGTGACCAGTCTAATAGATTCAGAGTGAATATATGAACCTAGCCACCAGACTGAAGTATGTGAAGCTGCTAATTCAGCCATTTAATTAACAAAGTAGATGATCACTCTGCTACTGTTAATCAATTCAGCCATCTAGTCATCCATCCATCCATCCGTCCATCCGTCCATCCATGCATCAGTCCACCCATCCACCCGCCCGTCCGCCCATCCGTCCATCCATCCACTCACCCACACATCCATCCATCATCCATCCATCCACCCACCCACACATCCATCCATCCATCCATTTTTTCATTCAAATATTGATTGAATGTCTGCTGTGTGCTCATTGCTATCCTAGGTGATGGTGCTGCAGCAGGGGGCAAAATAAACCAGGCCCTGTTTATGTGGAGCTTACATTTTAGTGGAAAGAAGCAATGAGCAAGCAGGTAAGTATATATCAGGTAAGAGCAAATACTAAGAAGAAAGGTAAAGCTTGGTAAGGGGATAGAGGGATGTGTATGTGTGTGTGTGTGTGTGCGAGTGCGTGTCTGTGGGGTTGTGCCCGTGCACCATTGCAACAGAAGCCAGAATGAGGGAAAGAGCATGGAGGAAGTGCAAAGGCGCTGAGGTGGGAATGGGCTTGGGATATCCAGAAATAACGAAGAGGCCAGTTTGGCTGAAGCAGAGTTTTCAAGGAGGAGAGTGGTAGGAGTCAAAAGCAGAGAGGGAGCAAGGAGCAAGACCATATACTCTGGGCCTTACAAGTAATGTAAGGACTATGGGCTTTATTCCTAGAGGGATAGAAAGCCAACAGAGGTTTTTGAGCATCTTAGTTGTTTGATCTGATTTATGTTTTAAAATACAACCGCTGGCATTTTTTAAGGTAAAGATAATATCCTATGTCTTGATTGCAATGGTAGTTACACCACTGTCTGTATTGTCAAAACCCATGGAAATGTACACCTGAAAAGCATAAATGTTATTGTATGTAAATTATAGCTCAATAAACCTGACTTTAAAAATGCTCTCCATACTAGCTGTGTAGACTACAGAGGGTCAAGAATAAAAGCAGAAAGACTAACGAGGATGCTACTGCAAAAATTCAGTAATGGTTTGAACTAAGTTGGAGGTAGACAATTTGGTGAGAAAAGTTGGGTTTGGGTGTATTTCTAAAGTAGAGCCATTGAGATTTCGTTACGAATTATATATAAATTCTGTCATTTCCCACTTTTCCAAATCTCAGCAAATCCCATCACTATCACCTAGTTACTCAAGCCAGAATCTGGCAGCCATCTTTGATATCACCATCTTTATTATTCCTCATTGTCTAATCCGTCACCAAATTCTGCTGGCTCTTCTTTCAAAAACATGTCTTGAGTTATTCCATTTTTATCCATCCTGACTGCAAAGCCCATCACTGTATTGTATTATTTTGTCTCCCCATTTTCTTCATTTTAATCCATTCTTTGCACAGAAGCCAGGTTTCTTTTTTGAAACGTTTACTTAACAAATATTTCTTGAGTACCTACCATTTGCCTGGTTGATCAGAACCTGGGGATCTATTAGAAGGAGCTCTGGTGGGGCAACGGTTAAGTGCTCAGCTACTAACTGAAAAACTGATGATTTGAACTCACCAAGCCACTCCAAGAAAGAAAGACCTAGTGATCTGCTTCTGTAAAGATGACAACCAAGAAAACCCTATGGGGGCAATTCTACTCGGTCACATAGGGCCACTATGTGTCAGAGTCGAATTCGATGGCACCCAACAATAACAATAATGGAACTATCGGGGCCAGACCAGAGTACCAAAGTCTTTATATGAGCCTCTTTAAATGGGCTTATGGATTAAAATGCCAAGTTTAACTCATAGTTTAACACTTATAAAATGAACTGTTGGGTGTCATCAAGTCAATTCTGACTCATCGCGACCCCAGGTGAAGGAGTAGAACTGCCTCATAGGATTTTCTTGGCTGTAATCTTCATGGAAGGAGTTCACCAGGTCTTCATCCTGCAGAGCTGCTGGGTGGGTTTGAACTGTTAACCTTTCAAATAGTTGCTGAGGGCTTAACTGTTGCACCACCAGGGCCCCTTATAAAATACACTAGTGGCTTAAAAATAGCTCGGCCAAGCAACCATGGATTGAAGAGAATTCCAATGCAAGCACAAAAGTATTTCAATAAAAATCTATGCATTATTTGTGGATGGGACTGAAAATTAAGTTTCATGATTTATTAAATATAATCAATGGTGCCCGTCTTATCTTTGGAACTGTTTCACACACGACAGGCATTAAAACAAGAAATGAAATAAGTCAAACTTCAAATTGAGACAGATAGGATTAACTGTGCTGGTGGAACAAAACAGCTGTTAAAAGATTACCACCTAGAAGTTGGGTAAACAGGGACCACACCCTGTCAACATGAGATAAGGCTGAAACATCCCGTGAATTACTATCTCCTTTTTTTCTTAGTGTTTTTCTAGTCCCTTCCTCCTTTACAGGCTCGAGCACGTGCAGAAGAACAAAGTGGGACCACTGTTTAACCTTCCTTAGCCCTCCGAAGATGGTGACGTAGTGCCGAAATCAGTGCACTTTTGCTATATCCCATAATAAGTGATGCCAAGGACTGCCGAGAGGACTCCATCTTGAATATCAGCAGGTTCCATCTTGGATTCCAGATGCGTGCAACCTAATTAACACGTACTGCCTTTCTGAGAAATACCCGCCCCTTGAAAGAAGCTTGAAAGGATTGCTCTGTTGTCTCCACTGAACCCACATAAGCCCTAGCCTTGCTTCTCTTTTTGAGTCAGTCTTTTGGAGAGGCTCAGATCCCCGCTGACTCCTTTTGCTTGACTCAAGCAAAATAAAGCTTGCTCAAGACGCTTTGTTTCATTGGCAATTGGTAACAAAATCAGACCTTGGAGTGATGGAGTATGAAAATATATTCCATCACACTTGACTTTGACCAAAAACGATATCTTCCTTATCTTCTTTGTTTATAATTTGTTTTTGTGTGTATGTTTTATAAAGCACAAAATACGTTAGCATAGTAAAACACCTATTTAATTCACACATTATATTTATATTGGGGGAGCATGACTGACATTTTTTTATTGATGACAGGCATAATCAAAAATGTGTATACACTACTAATTTAAATCACAAGGAGCCCTGGCGATGCTCTTGGCTGCTAACTGAAAGGTCCATGGTTCGAACCCACCAGCTGCTTCTTGGGAGAAAGACCTGACAATCTGTTACCGTAAAGATTACAGCCTTAGAAACTATGAGGCAGTTCTTCTCTGCCTTGTGGGGTTGATGTAAGTCAGAATTGACTCGACGGCAAACTGTAGTGCTATATACATCTAATGCCACTACTTCAAGAGTTTGTTTTCTAAAATATAAGTGATCTATTTTATATTTTTTGAATTGTTTTATTTATAAGCCATCCGATGCAGCTTACGTGTTGAGTTCAGGAATCCAGGAGAACCAGCCAAGCTACCTGCCAGAATCTACAGGTTCTAAATCGTTCCAAATGCCAACAGAGTTGAATTCCCTTAGTGAAAAGCAGCAACTTTCCTCTGAGACATGTACTGTAATTAGCGGATTTCTTAATTACAGAGCACAGAACAGAGTTGGTGGCGTTGAAAAGCTGCTGCTTTTGAAGACAATAGGTGAGCAGATTCTCTCAGGTAGCTGGGAATCCAGATTCACTCAGAATCCTGCACATTTTTTGACGAAGAGGAGGGACATTTAAAAGTACCGTATCCCTTGTTATTGGGGGAGGTGGGGAAGAATGTCACATAATCCTGCTCATGATGGCTTAATTTGTATTAAAATCAGGTGTGGTGGCCAGGTAAGGTTTTTGTTTGGTGGAGAAGCTGAGTTTGTCCCCCTACCACCCACAAAGGGGTTGCTTGAGGCAGATCTGATCCTATATTAGCCTCCTAGGTTGCATAACAAAATCACCACATGGCTTTAAACACTAGGAATTCATTCTCTCACAATTCCGGATGCCAGAAGTCCAAATTCAGGGCCATTTTCTCTTCGACAGCTCTAGGGGAAGTCTTTCTAGTCTCTCTCATCCTCTGGCAGCCCCAGGTGTTCCATGGCTTGCAGGTATGACTTCACATGGCTCACTTCCCTCTGTGTCACCACTCAGATGGCATTAGGCACTCTACTCTAGTATGACCTCGTGTTAATGTAACTGCCAATATCTTCAAAGACCCTATTTCCAAGAAGGTCACCTTCACAGGTAATGGGTTAGTTTGGGGATACAATTCAATCCATAGCAGATACTGTTTATCAGATGTGTTCTAAGAGCCAGGTCCCATCTGAACACTTCATATGCATCAGTTCCTTTCATCTTCGAAGGTCAGCATTACTCCAGCTTGCCTTTGCTAGACGAGGAAGCTGAAATTCGGAGAGGTTTTGTCTGCTAGTGACAACATTAGGACCAAGCCAAACAAGCCCTAGAACCCGTGTGCCTACCATGACTCTGTGTTGTCACCATAAAGCTTTAGACTGGACTTTAATTGTGTTGGTGGTATATAAAAGGAGCCCTGGTGGTTCAGTGTTTAAAGCACTGGACTGCTAACCAAAAGGTTGGTGGTTCAAAACCACCATTGGCTCTGTGGGAGAAAAATGTAGCTGTCTGCTTCTGTAGAAATTTACAGCCTTGGAAACCCTGTGGGGTCACTATGAGTCGGAATAGGCTTCACAGAAGTGGGTTTGGTTTGGGGGAGTTTAGTGGCATATAGAGACAAGATGAGAGTGAGAAATTGTTTTACTTCTCCTGAAATCCAGATTTCTGGAAAGTCAGGGAGACCTACCCAGGCCATTTGCCCTTAGGTGTCCTTTTGAACCTTGGACCTTGAACAAACTGTTTTCCTAAAGTCACCTTCTAGTCAAACAATAGGCTGTTAAGCAGCTTAGTGGAGACTGTTTTGCCTTAGGCACTGGGCTCTTTTGGAGAATTATCTATGAGCTTTGGGAAGCAGGAACACCAGAGTTGGACTGGAAGCTGTGTTTTAGGGTAAACTTATTATAAAATCACCATTCTGGCCTTATTTCCATGACAGTGTTGATGGGGTGGAATATAAGCGTCTCTGGAGGTTTTCTCACCTTAGGAACATTTTTGAAAGGTTACCCCGATTTGCAAATAAACTTCCAAGTTTCTATTATTGGCTTAATACAAGTTTTATTTTAATAGGAGTCAGAGCTAATTTTCTCAGGACAAGAGTGGGTCATTTTCAGAGGCTGTCAAGGAGGGGCAGGAGGAGGAGGAGGTGGCTGGCAGTGGGTGGGAGGATGACGGATTGGGGAGAACAGAGGAATTCTCCTTTCTGACTTGCGCTGGGCGAAGTAATTCCTCTTCTTCATCTCCCTATGACATTTTTAATAAAATACACTCATTTGTTGCAAAAGCATTGTGAGTTGGATCTCTTTGCAGAGATATGTTTAAATGTTGAGCCATGTCTCTAATTAGGCTTAGGGCAGAAATGGAAAGTACCCAGATGCTACCCTGTTAGAAGCTCTGGTGGTGCAACAGCTAAGCACTCAGCTGCTAACTGAAAGTTGGTAGTTCGAACCCATCCAGCTTCATGGAATAAAGACCTGGCATTCTGGTCCCGTAAAAATTCCAAACGAAAACAAAAACCCATTGCCACAGAGTCAATTCCCACTCATAGAGACCCTATAGGACAGAGTAGAACTGCCCTATAGGGTTTCCAAGGCTGTCATCTTTACAGAAGCAGACTGCCACATCTCCTGCAGAGCAGATGGTGGGTTCTAACTGCTGACCTTTTGGTTAGCAGCCAAGTGCTTAAAAGCCGCACCACCAGGGCTCAGAAAACCCGATGGGGCAATTCTACTCTGTCACAAGGGGTCGCTATGAGTTGGAATCGACTTGATGGCACCCGACAACAACAACCACCCTGTTGCACCTAGCTTACCCTGTTCTAGAACAAAGTCCTTTGAAGTCCTAGCACTGATTTGCTGAGATTGGGCACAAAAGAGCTACGGCTAAGACAGGCTGATTTTGCAGGATCAGGAAGAACCCTTGAGATGCTTCTTTCTTTTTTTTAGAAGCACAGTATAGTGCCAGAGGCAAAGCTTGTTTCTATACCTTGGTCAAGATTTGCAAAGAGAAACACCTTGTCTCTCCCCGCAAGGATTCCCATTGACCATCTATAGAATTTATGGCTTTTTAAGGGAAGGCAATGTCTTGCAGTGGGAGGAAACTCATTAGTGCTGTCAGGTCCATGCTTTAGTACTCCATGACCTTGAGGCAACATAAATCTGCAAAATGGCCTCAGTGAGCCAGGGCACTGATAAATAGATATAACACAGTGAACCAGGATTTGTAACCTACGCAGTCTCCTTTCCTGTGCACGACACCGAGCCATGCATCTTCCCTGTGTCCCAGGCCCTTATATGATCTAGAGCTGCAGGAACGAGGCTATCAGTTCATTCATTCATGTACGTGCCCCCCTTCTTCCCAGCTTCCTCACCCAGCCCTGCAATCTCAGCTACTCATGTCATCTGAGCTAGCTTCCGAGCTGGGGTGAAAGAATTGGTACATAATGGATAGGGAGCCTAATCTTGGACTCCGTGTTTCTCTGTGGGAAGTAGTGTCCATCAATTTGGGGGTGTCAAGAGTTTCATCTCTCACGAGCAGCCCGTTCTGCCATAATATATAGCTCCCCTGACGGCTTGAGAGTGCTAAATGAGGGTGTGTTTTCTGCAGATACCAGAGAAAGAAACAGAAATGAAGCACAGTTCTCTTCGAGCCTGTAACTTTGGCCTGCCTTGAAGAAATTCAGCTGCTCACTCCTCAGATGGAATGTGTAACATAGCAACAGTCTCGGTTTAACCAACGTGTCTCCCCTGCCCCCACCTTTTCTCCAAAGTCTCTCATTCCTGTCAAGAACTCTGAAAACTCTGCGGTCTTACCCTGCTTCAAGCTGACAAATAAGCCTGCCACAGTTTCACAGGTGCTGGCAGAAACCTAGAGCTCTGGTGGCACAGTGGTTAAAAGGTTGGCTTCTAACCAAAAGATCGGCAGTTCAAATCCACGAGCCACTCCTTGGAAAGCCTATGGGGCAGTTCTACGCTGCCCTATAGGGTCACTATGAGTCAGACACAAAAGGACTTGGTTATGAAGGCACAGCAGGCAGCGTGAACTTTGTGTTTGTGTCCACTCTCCTTGTTCCCGAGTCCCACAGAAGCGACAGGGAATAGCCAAGGTAGTGCAGCCCAGTTGAGGATCCCAAAGCTTGTCGTTGTTGTTGTGTGTTGTCGAGTTGATTTTAACTTATAGCAACCCTATAGAAAGAGTAGAACTGCCCCATAGGGTTTTCAAGGAGTGGCAGGTGGATTCGAACTGTCGACCTTTTGGTTAGCAGCCAAACACTTAATCGCTGTACTACTAGGGCTCCTCCCAAAGCTTAGGGAACCCGAATCTTTTAAAGGAGGCTGCTAGCCTTTTGTCGTTATTGAGAATATACACAGCAAAACAGACACCTATTCAACCATGTCTACGTACAATTCAGTGACACTGACTACATTCTTTGAGTTGTGCTTCTCAACCTCCTTTTCTGAGTTATTCCTCCCCTATTAACATAAACTCACTGCCCCATAAGGTTCCTATCTAATCTTTCTGTTGCTGTTGTCAATTTTATCCCATATAAACCAAAAAAACCAAACCTATTGCCACAGAGTTGATTCTGACTCATAGAGACCCTATAGGACAGAGTAGAGCTGCCCCACAGTAGTGGCTGGTGGATTTGAATTGCTGACCTTTTGGTTAGCAGTTGAGCTCTTAACCACTGCTCCAGACAGATCTTAAATGAGCAGAATGCTCAAGGTCAACGTTTTTTACTAAGTTAAGCTAAACTATTGCTTGGTTTTCAGAGGACTTTTGGTTTAAGCTTTAAAGATTATTTCAGGGCAATAGCTTCAGGGGCTCATCCAGCTCCTTTGGCTCCAGAAAGTCCAGAGCCCATAAGAATTTGAAATTCTCTTCTGCCTTTCCCCCTTTTGAACAGGATTCTTCTTGGTCAAAATATTCGGTAATGGTAGCTGGATACCATCCAGTTCTTCTGGTCTCATGACGAAGGAGGCAGTTGTTCATGGAGACAATCAGCCACGCACTCCATATCCTTCTATTTCTGACTCTCTTTCTTCCTCTGTTGCTCCAGGTGAATAGAGACCAATTGCTGTGCCTCGGAGGGATGCTTGCAAGCTTTTAAGATCCCAGGCACTATGCAATGAACTGGGAGATACAACAGAAGCACTAAACATATTATTAGGCCAATTAACTGGGATGTCCCATGAAACTATGACTCTGAACCCCAAAGCAAGGAACCAAATCCCACGACGCTTTTGGTTGTACACAAGCATCCTCAGCAGCTACTCTTATCCTTAATACACCAGTCAGGAAACAAATTTTCTCTCTGCCTCAGAGGGAGATACTATCTCTGTCTTCCCGGGCTGTTCCCTATACAAGCATCCTTGAAAAGATACCCAGTTGCCGTGGAGTTGATTCTAACTCCTGGTGACCCCTTGTGTGTCAGAATAGAACTGTGCTCCATAGGGTTTTCAATGGCTGATTTTTCAGAAGTAGTTTGCCAGGCTTTTCTTCCGAGGTACCCCTGGGTGAACTTGAACCTCCACCGTTTCAGTTAGTAGCTGAGTGCATTTGCCATTTACGCCACCCAGGGACTCCATCAAAAAGATTGTCTGGAACAAAAGCTGCCGTAAGATATGTGGGATAATGAGAAACCCATGGGGAATTCTCTCCCAGTGGTTGGATGAAGGAATGTGGCCTGACTAATTTTCCAATATTACAATGCTTGCCTCCATTTCCAGTGGGAAATACTGACAGTTATTTTGGAATAAAAAGAAACGTAAAAGCATCTTCATCAGTTCCAATGTCAGACAAAACGAATGCTGACAGTACTGTGAACTTTCATCGAAAGCGTTCAATCTGGAATAATACACCGTCATTACATATAACACCCCTTCAATTAAAACGTCAATTAAAGTCTGATTTATTTCAAGTAAACATTCTACTTATTTTTAATTACAGGATGCTCCATCAGTCACTGCACTTATGTTGGAAATAAGATCATTAAAGGACTATTTGTCTTAAAGCCTGTTGGTCTCGAGTCGATTCCAACATTGTGACCCTGTACAACAGAGCAGAACTGTCCCAGTAGGATTTCCAAGACTAAATCTTTACAGGAGCAGAATGCTACATTCTTCTCCCACGGAGCACCTGGCGGGTTTGGACCACCAAACTTTTGGTTAGCAGCCAAGTGCTTTAACCACTGTGCCACTAGAGCTCATTATACTACCAGGGCTGCTTTATTTGTCTTAAACATTGTTAAATGTGGCAAAGGCCCAGCTAACAATTTCCTCTAAATTGAGAGGAACTTGGAGGAAAGAACATAATGGAATATTTTATCTTCTAGAAGGTTCATATAAGATATGGCTATTTGAATTGCTCCCTCTTTTTTGTGAGCGGCTCCTTTGTTTTTGCAAATAAAAAATAAACATCTCTTGAAGAGATTAATAAAAGGCCCCACTTCACTATCTTTCCACTTAAGATTTATCTCTGCTCCTTTTTCTGTGCTAGGTATTGTAATTATATGATTCTTTCAGGCTGATCAGCCTAGTGTGTGAGAAGTGCCCGTTCTCTCAAATACCCCTTGAACCTGATTCATAGAACTACGATAATCTTTTTCTTTATTTCTTTTTTTTTAAGGACTGTAAATTCATCTCAGTATTGGTTCTTATTTGAGGGTTCTGTCATATGCATTGCGGTCACCTGTCTAAACATTTAACCAAACGTGTAACTTAACAAACCTCAAGCTTATTTTACCAGCATTCTGTATCTTTTCGGAAGGGTACATGGATAACCCCACATGTTCATTTGAAGCACTGATCAAAGAGTTCTCCTTCTGTCCTAAAACTAGTCAACAAATTCTCTTCCGGCCATTTCCCAGCCATATATATATATATATATATATACATGTCTACATATATATATATATATATATATACATGTCTACATATATATATAGAGAGAGAGAGAGAGAGAGTTTGTTTTTCTTTATCTCTCTCTCTACAGAGGTTTTAGAGAAAAAAATCTTTGGAAGGGTACATTATGATTTTCTTTCCAATATGTATTGAAGTACGGATGTTTGGTGCCAATATAATAGCTTAAAAGGCATCTGACAACAATATTTGTTAGGGCAAAATCTACTCTGAATCACAATAATATGTGACTTGAAAACCCTATGGATCACAAGGGTCTGATCCACAACTGATCATGGGGATGGCGCAGGATTGGGCAGCATTTTCTTCCATTGTGCATGGGGTCACCATGAGTTGGGGCCAACTGGGTGGCAGCTAACAACAACAGGGCCCAAAGAGCAGCAAACCAGCAACAAGATCTTAGGCAAAATGGCTAACTCTGGGTTCCCGGTCCTACTGATATATGTTCAAGTAGTTAAGAGCTTAGAGGGTCCCTCCTACCCTTCCCCCAGTTTTGGTTTGTGTATATTTTGTATTCATTGAGTGCTGTAATTAAGAATTATGAGTTCAAACCAATAGCCAGACAAACTCAATGTTGAATAATTATTAAAAATATTATCGCCATCATAAGGCTCCATCACGGATTGAATTGTGTTCCTCCAAAATACCTGTCAACTTGGTTGGACCATGAGTCTCAGTGTTGTGTGATTGTCCACCATTTTGTCATCTGATACGATGTTCCTATGTGTTGTAAATCCTAGCTCCATGCTGTTGATGAGATGGGATTAGCGGCAATTATGTTAATCAGGTAGGACTCGATCTACAAGATTGGGTTTTGTCTTGAGCCAATCTCTTTTGAGATATAAAAGAGAGAAGTGAGCAGAAGGACATGGGGACCTCATACCACTGGGAAACAAAAGCCAGGAGAATTGTGTGTCTTTTGGACCTGGGGTCCCTGTTCCGAGAAGCTCCTGAGCCAGGGGAAGATTGATGACAAGCACCCTCCTTCAGAGCCAACAGACAGAGAAAGCCTTCCCCTGAAGCTGACACCCTGAATTTGGACTTCTAGCCTCCTAGACTGTGAGACAATCGATTTCTCTTTCTTAAACCCACCTGCTTGTGGTATTTCTGTTATAGCAGCCCTAGATGACTAAGACAGGCTCCCATTACATAAACAAGTCATAGGCATACATTTCTTTTACAGCTAGCTACTTTCTTGAGTTTTTTTTTTTTTTTTTTGTAAAAAGGAAAGTTTGAAGATTGCAGATTCTCTTGCTTCAGAACTGCAAAAAAGCAATTACTTTGATTTTTTTTTAAGATGTTACGTCTTGCTTTCCTCCATGCTGTAATTCTGGGGCAGAGAACTCTGAAACTTGTTAACAAGGGTAATTGTGTGACAACATAAGCTATCCCTTCATGTCAATAATCAAATCATCTTGGCTATATTTCCCATTGTCATTGAGTTGATTCCTTCCAACTCACAGCGACCTTATAGGACAGTGTAGAACTGCCCTGTAGGGTTTTCTAGGCTGTAATCTTTATGGGAGCACATTGCCAGGTCTTTTTTCTAGTGGAACAGCTGGTGGGTTCAAACTGCCAAGTTTTCAGTTAACAGCTGAGCACTTAACCAGTACGCCACCAGGGCTCCTTTGCTTACACTGAGGGGATGATACTGTGTTCATGCCTGCTCATCCCTTCTCCTTAACTGGGTGGGCAACTTTCCAGGAAGAAATAGAACCAAAACATCAACTCCCCCTTACGGGGAGCCCCCATAGTTTATAGTGGCTAATACGGCCACTGCCTTAGCTACATTTTTGGCACATAAGCTAGATGTGAAAACAACATCAAAAAAGACAGTCCAGGCCCTGTGATTCATTTTCCTGATTGATCTAATTTACCTTGAAGGTTAATGTATTCTAAACTAATTCAGAGATTAATAACCACTTAAAGATATATGAAAGACATTTAGCTCAGTGTGAGCGGGGTGTCATAACCTCGTTTATTGCCTCTTCAATGACTTTGGGAGTTATTTGATGAGATTTAAAGGGAAATTTGATTGTAGGCTATGGAGAGTGACAGGGGCAATTCATAAAGGGGTTTGAAACTTACTCTTGTTAATAACAAAAAACAAGCATGTAATTTGATTTTTGGTAATGTGATGTTCAGCAAATATTTATTTTCAAGGTGGAAATCATTTTTATCTATTGAATGAGATAACTGAATGTGCTGTTTTGCTAAAAGGGAAAGATTGCTTGGAGGATAAAAAGTGACACACGTGTCTTCTATTTCACCTCGTTTCACTTGTTTAATCACAACAAGCAACCAATTGCTGAGAGAGCCCTGCATGTCGGCTTCTTAAATAGAGGTTCAGACAGAGCGTTTCCTCCTCTAGTTTTCAATCAGTTGGAATATATTCACTATTATGAAGTGGCTAAACTCATTTTGTTGCTGTTGTTAGGTGCCATTGAGCTGGTGCTGACTCATAGCAACCCTATGTACAACAAAAGGACACACTGCCTGGTCCTGCTCCATCCTTACAATCATTGCTGTATTTGAGCCCATTGTTGCAGCCACTGTGTCAATCCATCTCATTGAGTCTTCCTCTTTTTTGCTGACCCTCTACTTTACCAAGCATGATGTCCTTCTTCAGTGACTGGTCCCACCTGATGACATGTCCAAAGTATGTGAGACAAAGTCTCACCATCCTCTCTTCTAAGGAGCATTATGGCTGTACTTCTTCCAAGACAGATTTGTCTTCTGGCAGTCCATGGTATATTCAAAATTCTTTGCCAACACCATAATTCAAAGACCTCAATTCTTCTTTGGTCGTCCCTATTCATCGTCCAGGTTTTGCAGCATATGGGCTGGTTGAAAATATCATGGCTCAAGTCAGGCACACTTTAGTCCTCAAAGTGATATCTTTGCTTTTCAACACTTGAAAGAGGTCTTTTGCAGTAGATTTGCCCAATGCAATATGTTGTGTGATTTCTTGGCTGCTGCTTCCATGGGTGTTGATTGTGGAGCCAAGTAAAATGAAATCCTTTGCAACTTCAATCTTTTCTGTTTATTTTGATTTTGCATATTGGTTCAGTTGTGAGGTTTTTTGTTTTCTTTATATTGAGGTGTAATCCATACTGAAGCTGGTAGTCTTTGATCTTCATCAGTAATTCCTTCAAGTCACTTCACTTTGAGCAAGCAAAGTTGTGTCATCTGCATATCGCAGGTTGTTAACAAGTCTTCCTCCAATTCTGATGCCCTGTTCTTTTTCATATAGTCCAGCTTTTTGGATTATTTGCTCAGCATAGAGATTGAATAAGTATGGTGAAATGATACGACCCTGAAGTACACGTTTCCTGACTTTAAGCCATGCAGTATCCCTTTTTTCTGTATGAATGACTATCTCCTGGTCTATGTACAGGTTCTCCACAAGCACACTGAAGTGTTCTGGAATTTCCATTCTTTGCAATGTTATCCATAATTTGTTATGACACAGGCAAACATCTTTCTGGTGGTCTCTGCTTTCAGCAAAGATCCATCTGACATCAGCAATGATATCGCTTATTCCATGTCCTATTCTGAATCCAGCTTGGATTTCTGGCTGTTCCCTGTCAATGTACTGCTGCAACCGTTTTTGTATTTTCTTCAGCAAATTTTATTTGTGTGTGATATTAAAGATAACCCCCCCAAATATATATTATTTGATAATTTCCACATTCCATTGGATCCGTTTTCTTTGGAATGGGCACAAATATGCATCTCTTCCATTCAGCTGGCTAGGTAGCTGTCTTCCGAATTTCTTGGCATGGAGTGAATACTTCCAGGGTTGCCTCAGTTTGTTGAAACACCTCAGTTGGTATTCCTTCAATTCCTGGAGCCTTGTTTTTCGTCAATGCCTTCAGTGCAGCTTGGAGTTGTTCCTTCAATACCATTGGTACTTGATCATATGCTACCTACTGAAATGGTTGAACATTGGCCAGTTCTTTTTGTTACTGTGACTCTGTGTATTTAAAACTCATTTAGGTGTGCCTAAAGATGGGGTGTTCCACTCAAAGAATGGCAAGATCATCCCCAATCTACCTCTTCCTCTTCCCCTTCTAGTGTTTTCCTTCAACTATTACCCTCTTTCTTTTTTTTACTGATTTGGTCTCCTTTTTGAATAATCTAACTCTGCTTCAATTTCCAAGTAGAAAGCAAACACTGATATGTAAGTGTGATTTCACTTGTAGAGAAGGATATAGGGGGATTACTGCTAGAATTAGGGAGCCTTGGTGGCTCAGTGGTTAAGTGCTCAGCTGCCAACCAAAAGGTTGGCAGTTCAAACCCACCAGTGGCTCCGTGGAAGAAAGATCTGGCGATCTTTTCCCGGAAAGATTCAAGCCTTGGAAACCCTATGGGTTAGTTCTACTTTGTCCTATAGGGTTGCTATGAGCTGGAATTGACTCAACAGCACAGAACAAAAACAGCACTGCTAGGATTTATAGGTCTTGGAGTGGTATGGAATGAAAACATAATGGGGAAGACCCCCTTCTATTCCATGCTTCCCACACCTCCACTTTGAGCTATGACCTGTAGCTGTTTGTCTTAGTTATCTAGTGCTGCTGTAACAGAAATACCACAAGTGGATGACTTTAACAAACAGAAATTTATTTTCTCACAGTTTAGGAGGCCAGAAGTCCAAATTCAGGGTGCCAGCTCTAGGGGAAAACTTTTTTTCTCTGTTGGCTCTGGAGGAAAGTCCTTGTCTTTTTTTAGCATCTGCTTCTGAGCAATGTTCATGTGGCTTGGCATATTTCTTCCCCCATCTTTGCTTGGTAGCTTGTGTTTAATCTCTTTTTTATCTATAAAGAGATTGGCTCAAGATACACCCTACACTAACCCTGTCTCATTAACACAATAAGGATAACCCATTTCCAAATGGGATTATAACCACAAGCACAGAGGTTAGGATTTATGACACATTTTGGGGGGGCACAGTTGAATCCATTACACCCTTTGAATAGAATACACTTGATTTAGGCTTTTGGGCAAATACTGATTGTAATCGTCAACTTCATCACCCCCACTTCACTATGCATGAGGTATTTACTCTGCATTTTTCTGCAGTATCTCCTTGTGTACATCATTCTCATGAGGGTGGAGAATTTGTTATCTCTCATTTTAGAGAAAGTTTTTCCAGTCTTCTTGCAATTTTGGCTAAGAACCAAAGTGAAGACAAGAGGAGGAGCTTTGTACTGCCATAGTCTCTCCCCAGCCCAAACGAGTGAGTTCTTCAAGGGAATCATTGAGAGTGTGGGGGCGCTTGTAAGAAGAGCCCATTATTTTATTCCTGGCTGGACAATGGCTCAGCATACAGTTTGGGTTTTGTGTGTTTGCTTCCCTGTGGAGGGAACTAAAAGGATTAGAAAAAACTGGTGGGCCTAAGACTGGGATGGCCGTGTATTTCCACTGTGTGATGCAGCAAAGATGTGGGCTTTTCCTGTAAGTCCTATAGCTAATAAGGAAGCTGGACTTGCACTTTCCTACTGGTATCTACCTAGGAAGGTCACCCATTCATAAAGCCAAAGAAACTGTGGAGAATGGGAGTTAGAATGGTTGTCATGGGAAAACCCCACAGAGACTTGCAAAACATCCTGACCTGTACACCGTAAGAGGCAGCATCCAAACACTGCCACACAGAAGGCAAAAGGACAGACAGAGGGGCAGCAATGACCGTTGAAGGGAGCATGGAGACCCTGCCTGTTAAGTAGGGCGATGTTTCCCTTCTTCCTACTCTTTGCCCCAGCCCCCTACACCAAAAGGGCCAGAGCCAAAGAGAGAAATGTAGAGGTGTGTAAGGAGCTGCCTATGCCCCAAAGAGTTAACTCTGCAATACATTGATCATAAGTGTATTTTTGTTGTTGTTAGTTGCCATTGAGTTGGCTCCTACTCACGGCAACCTTTTGTGTAACAGAATGAAACACTGTCAGGTTCTGCCCCAGCCTCACAATCCTTGCTATGTTTGAGCCCATTTTTGCAGCTATTGTGTCAATCCATCTCATGGAAGTTTTTCCTTAGCAATTGTAAAATACAATGCCATTGTTGTTAGGCGCCCTCGAGTCAATTTTGACTCATAGTGACTCCATGTGACACAGTAGAACTATCCATAGGGTTTTCTAGGCTGTAATCTTTATACCAGCCACTCCTTGGAAGCCCTACGGGGAAGTTCTATCCTGTCCTATAGGGTCACTATGAGTTGGAACCAACTTAATGGTACCCAACAACGACAACAATCTTTACAGAAGCAGATTGCCAGTTCTTTCTCCCAAGGATTCCCTGGCTGGGTTCAAACCACCAACCTTTTGGTTAGCAGCTGAGTGCTTAACCATTGCACCACTAGAGCTCCTTGAAACCCATTGCCGTTTTGTCCGTTCTGACTCATAGCGACCCCATAGTGTTTCCAAGGCGAAAAGTCTCTACGGAAGCAGATTGCCACGTCTTTCTCCCGTGGAGCCACTGGTGGTTTCCAACTGCCGGCCTTCGGTTAGCCGTTGATTGCTTTAACCACCGGCCACCAGGGCTCCTATCAACCCTATAGCAACCTTACATATATGTAAAAACTTTTTACCTTGAAAGAATCTTCTTTTTTTTAAAATTATGTTGATGCCATTTATATTGCATCAGTATGTACCAAGTAGTGTGCTAGTGTCTTTTTGATACATAAAATTATATATATATATGAATTATGAGACAATAATAAAATGAACAGCCTTGACACCACCACCCAATTTAAGAAGTATAACACCACCTGTATCATTAAACTTCATGTATGGTCCTTTTTTTTATCTCATTTCCCTGGCCTTCTGTCTCAGTTATCTAGTGCTGCTGTAACAGAAATATCACAAGTGGATGGCTTTAACAAAGAGAAGTTTATTTTCTCATGGTAAAGTAGGCTAAAAGTCCAAATTCACAGTGTCAGTCCCAGGGGAAAGCATTCTCTCTCTGTGGCCTTCTCATCAATCTTCCCCCAGACTAGGAGCTTCTCTGCTCAGGGACCCCGGGTCTAAAGGACACACTCTGCTCCTGGCACTGCTTTCTTGGTATGAGGTCCCTCTGTCTCTCTGCTTGGTTCTTTCTTTTATATCTCAAGAGATTGCTTCAAGACACAGTCCAACCTGTAGATTGAGTCCTGCCTCACTAACTGCCACCCATCCTCCCTCATTAACATCATAGAGGCAGGATTTAAAACATAGAGGAAAATCACACAAAACTGGGAATCATGGCCCAAGCCAATTGATACACACATTTTCGGGGGGACATAATTCAATCCACGACACCTTCGCCTTAACATATTTGTTGTTGTTGTTAAAAAAAAAATTAGGTGCTGTCAAATTGGTGCTGACTCATAGCGACCGCGTGTGTAACAGAATAAAATATTGGCCAGTTCTGCACCAGCCTTACAACTGTTGCTGTGTTTGAGCCTGTAATTGCAGCTACTGTGCCAGTCCATCTCCTTGAGGGTCTTTCTCTTGTTCATTGACCCTTTACTTCACCAAGCATGATGTCCTCCAGGAACTGGTCCCATCTGATAACGTGTCCAAAGTACGTGAGATGAAGTCTCGCCATCTGTCCTTCTAAGGGACATTCTGGTTGTACTTCTTCCAAGACAGATTTGTTTGTTCAACTGGCAGTCCATAGTATAAGATATTTACCATTCTAAATTTTATGTTTATTATTTTTTTAGTTAGGAAAAAAAAAAGTTGCTATTTTAGGCTCCTAAGGGCAAAAGAACCAGTGGACATTTCTGTTTGTGGAATATAAGTTCCTCTGTTAGAACGTAAGGTGCATTCTCTCTGGGATGTAAGATTTCGTCTGTCTTGTCCACCCTCCCACTGTCTAGCTTGCTGCCTGCTGCAGACTAGGTGCATAAGGAATACGTGGTGAATATCTCAGTGTGGGATCTGGATGATAAGGATGAAGACCATGATAAGAACTGCTTTTGTAGTGACTATTCTATGTGCCAGGCTCTGTCTGTCCTTTCCTAATTCTCATAAATAATCTGCAAGGTAGTTTATATTATTGCTATTTTACAAATAAAGAAATGGCATCAAAGAGAAGCAGTCCTTCACTCAAAGTCACACAGTAAGTGCCTGGGTAAGGATTTAATCTCAGCTCTTTCAGATGCCAAAGCTTGTTCTCTTCCATTATGCTAATTTAACTTAATCCAAATGTTTTTCATAGGATCAGGTCTAGCGCTTGTCATACAACTGATATATGGGGACTTCTGGACAGTCTGCTGATAGACACAGGTGTGGCACATCGTTTCCAGCACTGCCTTCCTGGTGAATACCAGCGTTTCTGTTGCCATATTTGCATTGGTATAAATTGTATCTTTAGTTTGTTACTACTGAAAAATGATTTAAAGAAAAAGTGGCTTCAGGAGGTTGAAATTGGTTACCTATATGTGGTCTTTGTCGCATAAATATTGAGTGTACAATGAGACTTACGCTAAGCAAATGATTTACCCCCATGAGTTATTGATTCTCTCATGAGTCAGGAATGACAGAACTGAAAAGAACTTGAGTGATTTATGGGGGAGGTAGTAATAAAGAAGAGAAGGAAGAAGACCTATCTGTAGTTGGGCCCATTTTGCCACACTGAGCCCAGATAAATGTCACAATTAAATCCACTACCTGATGTGGGGATCATGCCCCGATCAACTGTTTAGAAAGGCAGGCTTAATTGTCAACAAGAATAATTTTTACCTTTGATAAGAGCCTTTAGACTATACTTGTCACGGGAAAAGTGTTTTTAAAAATGCTATTAGGTTTCATATCTCTTCTTTCACATTGAATTATGAGCTCAATTTCTTTCAAGCTTGAGTCTTTTTAATTGGAAATTCTTGTTGCACGACTTTTAACATCTCCAGGGCTTTCTGATATCTCGCTTCACCTCCTTGAATCTTTGCACACACAAATATGCACTAAATGAGTAAGAGTATTAATTGTGAACATTTTATTTTGCCATTATTATTATTATTTTTGCTACAGCTATTGGTTGGCTGAATGGCTCAGCTGGGGTAAATTACTTAAGGAAAATGAAGTTCCATCCCATGGAGACAACGCATTTCTTTTAAGTAGATATTTTAGTGCAGATTTGGAGTTCTAGTGCCAACATTTATCAGCCGTGTAATCTAGGGCAAAATTTCACATCTCTAAGTCTCAGTTTGCTCAATTATAAAATGAAGTAAATTGTCCCTCATAGAGGGTTTCAAATTCACTACCATTAATAAACGACTCGGCACAGTGTTTGGCCAACAGTAAGCCAATAAAAGCTACAATAAATGGTATCCGTGGCTGTTGTTGGTTTGGACTATGGTCATAGGCTGCATCCCTAGTGCCAGTCTACCATCTTGAAAACATGTGCTCTGGTTCACCAGGAAAGTGCACTTTTACATTAGGAATCAGTTACTGAAGAGGGATGGGTTGCTATATATTGTGAGTGGTATATAACAGACCAAAAAAGAAAAGGAAAATCATATGGAACAAATATTTCTGGCCAAGAGCCAGCAAATAACTGAGACCTGCCAACAGCTACGTGAATAAGCTTGGAAGCCAATTTTCCAGTCCCATTTGAGCCATGAGATGACTGCAGTCCCAACTAACAGCTTTTAGTATGGGACTGGAGCCATCCAGCTAAGCCGCTCTTGGGTTCTTGACCCTCAGAAACTATGAGAAGTAAATGTTCTTGTTATTTTAAACAGCTGAGTTTTGGGGTAATTTGTTATGCAGCCATAGATACATTACCATCCTTTACAAACTGCACCCCTGCCTTTGACCTTGACATTCCCAGACCCCATCCACTGCCTGCTTGCCCGCCTTCCTTTCTCTTTTTCTCTCTCTCTTTTCCCTCTCTTCCTCTCTCCTTTTTTGCTCTCTCTCTCTCTCCTTCTTTCTCTCTTGCTTGGTTTCTTTCCTGTTTTCTTCTTTTTTTCTTGTTCTCTAGCACATTCTAACATTGATTGATTGGTTGATTCATTTACTATCTTTTTTTAAATTTATTGTCTATCTCTCTCTTTCTAAAATACAAGTTCTACAAAGCTTGGGGTTTTGGTCTGTGTTGTTAACTGCTGTATCTTCAGTGCCTGGCTCAAAGGGGCTCATATGCTCGTTGAATGAATAAATGCAAGTTCAGAGAAATGAAATTGTCTTGCTTTAATTATGGTTTAAAGGAAACTTTCATATTCAGTATTTTTGTTTGCTAGTTCAGTTTTGTGCTCATTCCAGTTCAGGTCTGATCTAGACTTGGGGGTGTTTTAGAAGATTAGGTTCACAGAGATGGGAGATAAGATCCCTGCAATTCGAGGGATTTTTTTTTTTTTTAAACATTAAAAACCTGGTTCTTTTTCTAGGTGGTTATAAACTTTAGTAAATTTGCCTGCTGGGAAAAGACAGATGAAACAAATGGCCTTCTGCTTAAATGGCTTTTTACCTGAATTTAATTTCTTTCGTGCATAGCCTCAGCACGAAATGCTGAGATGCTGTAGAATTTCCTTGATCAGAAGCAATGCAGAAGAAATGGTAGCAACCCTAACGGAGGCAGGAAAGCCCAAATCACTATGGTCTTCCAAGTTTTTCTTGATTGGCTGTAAGTTTTCATCTTCTCTGCATCACCAAGGAGATTCTAAAGTTTTGTTTGTTCCTCTTGGACGTGTTAAGTGTTCCTCAATGGTGCCGTCTGTTTTGGCATGAGTCATTTGCAATTCTTATGATTAAATATGCAATTAAGACTTAAATAAAATAAAGTATAAGACATGTCTTATGGGGATGGGGCTCCTACGTTGGCAACACATTCAAATGTCCTTGCCTCCAATCAGAACCAGAAGTGGTATTTTCTTCTCTCAGTTTGAGTCTGGAAAACTCTCCTTAGGTTACCAACCAGAATCAGATGAGCCAGAACTCACTGTACTGACAGCAGCTTCTTTCGGGCTTATAATAGATTTGCCCGGGGTAATTTCCAGAATGATCTGTAGGCTGCCAGTGTACAAATGATGCAGGGCAAATGATATGATTTCAGCTTGCTTATCAATGTGATACAGCATCTCTCCCCCACTTGGCCCATTGCATTGTAAATCTGACATTCACGGGCGAAGTCGCCGGGACCCCCTCGTCTGCCTTGAGTTAAAAAAAAAAGAGTTGCAGTAAGGTTATTACGAGAGGTACGTTCATTTGTCTGTATGGAAAGGATCCAGCGGTGGCTGCATTCATTTTTTAACCACTGTCTGAGTACTTAATCATATGGACATTGTTCAGCAAGAAAATGATCTCTTCTTCTTTCCCCCGTTAGCAACATTCCTTCAGTCTCAAGAAATATAAATATCAGAGCATATTAATGAAAATGACATCCACGGCTGATATATTAGAGCTCAAAAAGTGTGATTAAGTGTGCCGTTAATTAACTCTTTTTGCCGGAATAATTATAAATGAGTTCTCATATTTTAGAGTTGTTTGAACTGCCTAGAAAAGGTTACTAGACTGGCCTGAGGTGGTTGGGAGTCAGACATCATTGGTTTAATTAAATTCCATTAACATACAAAAACAGAGCGAGTGTCTTCAGTTTTAAATAGGATCCTAATAGGGGGAATCATCATAGTTACAATGGCAGCTACCCATTAACCCGTTGCCATCGAGTCAGATTCCAATTTATAGTAACCCTACACAGCTGCTAACCAAAAAGTCGGCAGTTCGAGTCCACCGGGCACTCCTTGGAAACTCTATGGGACGGTTCTACTCTGTCCTATAGGGTTGCTATGAATCGTAATTGACTAGACGGCAACAGGTTCGTTTTTTTTCGTTTTATAGGACAGAGTAGAACTGTCCCATAGGGTTTCCAAGGAGCAGCCGCTGGATTCAAACTGCTGACCTCTTGGTTAGCAGCCGTAGCTCTTAACCACTAGGCCACCAGAGTTTCCCCAATAGCCGCTAGGAGATATGAAAGTTTCTACTTTTTTAAACCCAGGACTTCCATCACTTCTTCACTGCATTTGTCTTTATTATCATCACTCATAAGGAGACTTGGTGGTTCAACTGTGAAGCGCTTAGCTGCTAATCAAAAGGTTGGGGATTCCAGCAGCCCTGTGGAAGAAAGGCCTGGTGATCTGCTCCCGTAAAGATTACAGTTTAGGAAACCCTATGGGCCAGTTCTCCTATGTCCTATAGGGTTGCTATGATTAGGAATCAACTTGACAGCAAACAGCAGCAACAACATCCACACTCATTGATGCAACAAGTATTTATTAAGCATATATCAGGCATTAGTCACTGTTCTGGAGTCCCTGGGTGATGCAAAGGGTTCATGTGCTCAGCTGCTTACTGAAAGGTTGGCAGTTTGAGTCCACACAGAGACACCTCAGAAGAAAGGCCTGACTGTCTACTTCCACAAAGCCAGCCATTGAAAACCCTGTGGAGCACAGCTCTACTCTGACACACATGAGGCTGCCGTGTGTCCAAGTGTACGCACTGGAAACTGGAAAAAAAAAAGGCATTGTTCTAGGTGCTGGGGATGGAGTAGTAAGTGAACCTTCCAAGGTCCCTGCCCTCATGGTGTGTGCATCCTGGTGTTGATGGTGGGGGGTGGGGGGAGGTGGCTATAAAACAGATAAACAAGAGAATTATGGGGGGTGATAAATGTTATGAATTAAAAACAGCAGGTGATGTGATACAGAGAGTGTGGGGAGTATGTGACTAAACCTTAGATTGGTGGCTAAATGAAGACTCTCTGAGGAGGAGGTGACCTTCATGCTGAGACTGAAACGATGAGCTGAAGGAAGAGCTTGGCAGGGGGAAGGGACATTTTGAGGAAGGCCCTGAGTTGGGAACAGGATTGATGTCTGGTTGGGCCAAAGGTTGGAGCTTGTTGAGCAGGGCTGAGGAAGGTCAGGTACCAAGAGTCAGTCATGTAGACTATGGTGAGGAGTTTGGGTCTGGGTCTTAGGGCATGGGAAATCATTAACCCAGGGAGTGATATGATTGGATTTACATTATTTCTATTATATTTATATTAAATTGGCTTTGGTGCTACTGTTAAGGGAATGGACTGTAAAGGATCAAGAGACAAGGTGAAGGGACCATTTAGGAAGCAAATGCATTATCACGTTAATTGAAAGATGCATCCACCATAAAGGGAAATGGCTGCCTGGAAACAAGGATAATCAACACTGGTCATACCTCCATATGGCCTTAAGCCCTTCCACAATCCCGTCCCCATCTTTGTTTCCAGCTTTATTTCCTGCTACTTCTTACCACTACAAGTCAGTGCAGTCCACTCAGTAATCCCTGGTCCATTATAAGCATTTCTATCCCTTCACCTAAGGAGCCCTGGTGGTGCAGTGGTTAAAGCACTCGGCTGCTAACCAAAATTCAGTGGTTCCAACCCACCAGCTGCTCTGGGGTACAAAGATGCAGTAGTCTGCTTCTGTAAAGATGACAACCTTGGAAACCCTATGGGGCAATTCTACTCTGTCCCGTCTGGCCACTATGAGTTGGAATCCACTCAATGGCAACAGGTTTGGTTTATCCCTTCATCTTTGCTCAGGCTATCAGTTCTGCCTGAAATATTTCACCTATGCGTTAAAACCAAACCAAGCCCATTGCTGTCGAGTGGATTCTGAGTCATAGTGACTCATTTCACCATTCAGGTTGAAGTTTGAAACTGCCACCTCCATGAAACGAGGTAGTGGTTGTTCAGTGGTAGAGTTCTTGCCCTCCACACTGGAGTCCCTGATTGGATATCCAGCCAATGCCGCTAATGTACAGCCACTACCTATCTGTCAGTGGAGGTTTGCATGTTGCCATGATGCTAAACAGGTTTCAGGGGAGCTTCCAGACTAAGATGGACTAGAAAGAAAGACCTGAAGATCTACTTCTGAAAATCAACCAACAAAACCCCTGTGGATCAACATGGTCCAATCGAAACTGATCATGGGGATGGTGCAGGACTGGGCACTGTTTGTGTTCCATTGTGTATGAGGTCACCGTGATTCGGGATGGGAAATCTAGTATGATATGCACTCAATATAGAGTAATTACGCAGCTATAACTCTTAAGAATCCTTTTCCTCTTCCTCGTTACATCCTTAAGATTCTACCTTCCAAAGCATTCATCTCCCATAGCAACTTATATGTCATCTTTACACATAAAAAGAGGTCAATAAATACTTGCTGAAAAAGAGGATATGAACTTATTTAAGACGTAGTACATGCTTGAGATGGGGAAGGCAATCAATCAATATTTGCTGAGTGAGAAAATGAGCTGAGTCTTCTCTACCTCTGTTAACTCTCGACTTTCCTTCAGGTTGTTTCATTTTTGACCTTGGTAACTTCATCTATGTAATTAATGCCCTGGACCTTCCACAGAATTTACTCCCCTTTCCCTCAACAAACACATTCATATACACAGAGAGGAAGTACCATTATCTGGCCCCAAACTTTCCATTTTCTAAATTCACTCATCCAAATGCCAGCATGTGTTTTGGGGAGTAACAGGTTTATGTGGCAGTTGATTTTTATCAAGGCACCAAGATAGCTTTAATTCTCTCTCTCAAACTGAATATATCTACCAAGAAGAATTAATTTGTGTTGCTATGAAGCTCTGAAGTCCTGCCTAAAATATATCGCCTCTAGCAGATGGTGGCTGCTGTTTCTCTATGAAGAGAAATGAAATGCCAGTGATGTACAGATGTATTTAATGGGAAATAATGGGACTGAGGTTTCCAACAGCTTGGATGTTTCTTTTGGTTGTAAATGACAGAAAACTATCACAAATAAGCTATCACAAAAAAGGGGAACTTCTCACAAGGATTTTGAGGAGAACCATAAAATCTCAGGACAGGGGTGTGACTATGCTTCAGGGACAACTGAAACCAGAGACTCAAATGTCATAAGATTTTTGTCTCATTCTTTTGTCTTGGTTCTTTTTGTAAACATGATTGATTTATTTCAGTCTTCTCCTGATCTCCACTTTGCTGGTCACCCTTATACTAGTCCTTTAATCTCTAGGATCTCCCCCGAGCTTTACAGCTTCTGGTCTGGGAAGTGTGTCCAGCTTCTCTTTCTCACTCCTGGCTCTCAGTATCCCAAGAAAGTTCCTTCACTGGTCCAATTTGGATCAGGAGCCCATCCCTGGACCAATGAACCAGAGAATGGGTTATTGTAACACTGTTGTTCCTATTACAATTGTACAGATGGTTTAAAGAAAAAAAATCTTTACATAAAGAGGCAAAAAGGCAGCTTGTAGAAGGAGGCTAGGGCTGTGGGATAACATTGGACAGATAAAACGTTGTTGTTGTTAGTTTCAATTGTGAAAATCTACCAAGAAGATCCAATCTACATGGCCGTGGGGCCTGAAGTTGTACCTCAAATGGTGAGGACTGTTGTCTTCTCTGTAAAGAGAAATGGAGTGCCAATTTGTTACAGATGCTTTTAGTGGGAAATGTTAGGACTGAGGTTTTGAAAAGTTTCAAACAGCTAGAATACCAAAAATCATTCTTTAGCTTTTAGGGAGTCCTTGTTTTACACAATACAGAGCTACATTGATGGTGAGTTTCCAGGACATAACAATAAAAGTAATCAGAGTGCCAATCATTGATTGAATGTGTCTTAGATATCTTATTATTTAATCTTCTCAACAGCCTCCTGGAGTAAGTTTCCTTATGGTCCAGATTGTACAATTGTGGAAATTGAGACCCTGAGAAGTTACTTTGCTCAGAGCAGGGAGCAAAGGAGCCAGAATTCTAAATTCAGATCTATACCAGAACTTGCCAGCTGGTGTCCTATAAAGTAAGGATAGCTTTTGTGGTGTCTGGGAAAGGTCTGCGTTGACTGGAGCCCCAGGGCTGGCCAACTTCATCCACCAGAGGCTCATCTAGGACCCTAAGTCCTCTCAGGTTTACCCCAGTGTGCCACACAAAGATTACCATTTTTAATATGTACTATGACATGAAGATGTTTGAGAAGTACTGCTCAACCTTTGGTAAGATTTTTCATAAATTTATAATAAAAATTTTTCAAGGAAATTTCACTTAAAAAAATAAGAATTTTCAAAGACTAGGATTCAAATGCTTAAAAGTAGCTTTGGTTTTTACCAGCCCAGTCAAAGGTATGTCAGTTCTCATTATTCATGGTAGTTCTGTTCTATAAAGTTCCTGCAAACACTGAATTAGGTAATACTGAACCAGACTTGTTCGACCTCAGCTGGGAATGTGTACATAGGACAACTCAAATTTTTTGCCACTGTGCACATGCCCACATCAGCTAGCTTTGATTTGGGGTTATGGATATGTTTTGGTGAGTAGGAGACTTCACAAATACAGATCTACAAATAATGATAGTCGGCTGTATACAGAACCACATTTACACATCCCTGAAAAATGATGACAATTATAGCTACCATTTCTAAAGGTCTTACTCTGCGTTCCAGACACTGAGCTAAGTGCTGACAACCACATTCACTTTTCCATATTTTTGCCTTTTACTCATTACTTAACCTACTGCAGGTAACCTTTGATTTCACCCCACTCCTGAAGATGCTGTTACAGAAACAAGCATCATATGGTAGAAGCACCTGGGTTTGATATCAGACTCATGTAGGGATAAACACAGTGTTCTCTGCTCTATAACTAAGAAAATGGAATGGATATTGAGCAGCCACAAAACAACAGTCAGTACACAGGCTGTGGTGAGGACAGCAAACAGAACAGTTAAAAGTATTAAAAAGAAATTAAACTTTTGGGAATAATGATTAGGTCAGGGAGATTAGGTCTCAAATAAAAAATTACAATAAATGTGAGAAAATATACAACCAAAAATGATAGTCAACAATTCCATAAAACGGTAGAACTCACACTTGAGGAAATAGAAATAGTAGCTCTATTCAAAAAGAACTTCATATAAACATGTTTAGATCCATTAAAGGAATAAAGGAGGGAATCATGTTCTTGAAATGACAACAGGGGAGTGGCAGGCATTGTTGATTGACTGCCCAACTGCCTCTTTTCCTTTTTCATTGCTAATGCAGATCCATTTTTTTTTTTTTCCATACCTAGCACTGGAGAATAAATCAAGTCTTAGGAAACCTGTTCCCTTCTCCAGGTGGCTGGTTGATTTGTCATATATCACAAGGCTGGGGATGAAAGGTAAGGGGCTTCTGAAAAACATTTTCCTACTTGAAATGAGGAAAAAGACCATAAGAGTTTTCTGTTTTTCCTGGACCCCCTATGCTTATGGTCTACATTGAAATTGTGATATGTTTTTATTTTATTTTATTCTAATTATGGTAAATACATAAATAACAAAAATGATTTGCCGTTTCAACATTCTTCACGTGTACCATTCAGTGACGTTGGAGCCCTGATGGTACAGTGATTAAGAACTTGGCTGCTAACCCAAAGGTAGGCAGTTCAAATCCACCAGTTGCTCTTTGGAAAACATATGGGGCAATTCTATTCTGCCTTTTAGGGTTTCTATGGATCAGAAATGACTTGATGGCAATGAGTTTAGTTTTTTGGTTTTAATTAAGTTTATCTTGTTCAACCATCGCCATTATCTGTTTCCAATTTTTTCCATTACCTTTAACAGAATGTCAGTGTCCCATCAGCAATGAATTCCCCCTTTCCTCTCCTTCTTTCTCACCTCTGATTACTACCAATAAAATTTGGCCTTTATACACTTGCTTATTATAGATATTTAGTATAGGTGGAATCATACAATATTTATTCTTTAGTGACTGAATTTCAAGGTTCATCCTTGTTGTAGTATGTATCCGGTGGTTACATTTTTAAAAAAAAAAAATTTATTGTATTTTAAGTGAAAGTTTACAAATCAAGTCAGTCTCTTATACAAAAATTTATATACACCTTGCCGTGTACTCCTAATTGCTCTCCACCTAATGAGACAGCACACTAATTCTCTCCACTCTCTATTTTTGCACCCATTTGGCCAGCTTCTGACACCCTCTGCCCTTTCATCTCCCCTCCAGACAGGAGATGCCAACATAGTCTTATGTGTCTACTTGATCCAAGAAGCTCACTCTTCACCATTATCATTTTCTATCCCATAGTCCAGTCCAATCCCTGTCTGAAGAGTTGGCTTTGGGAATGGTTCCTGTCTTGGGCTAACAGAAGATCTGGGGACCATGACCTCTGGGGTCCTTCTAGTCTCAGTCAGATTATTAAGTCTGGTCTTTTTATGAGAATTTGAAGTCTGCATCCCACTGCTCTCCTTCTCCCTCAGGGTTCTCTGTTGTGTTCCCTGTCAGGACAGTCATTGTTGTAGCCAGGCACCATCTAGTTCTTCTGGTCTCAGGCTGATATAGTCTCTGGCTTATGTGCTCCTTTCTGTCTGTTGGGCTCATAATTACCTTGTGTCTTTGGTGTTCCTCATTCTCGTTTGCTCCAGGTGGGTTGAGACCCATTGATGCATCTTAGATGGCCACTTGCTAGCGTTTAAGACCCCAGACGCCATTCTCCAAAGTGGGATGCAGAATGTTTTCTTAATAGATTTTATTATGCTAATTGACTTACATGGTTCCCAAACCCCGCCCCTGCTACGCTGGCCTTCGAGGAATTCAGTTTATTCAGGAAACTTCTTTGCTTTTGGTTTAGTCCAGTTGTGCTGACCTCGCCTGTATTGTGTTGTCTTTTCCTTCACCTAAAATAATTCTTATCTACTATCTAATTAGTGAAAATACCTCTCTCTCCCTCCCTCCCTCCCCATCTCATAACCATCAAAGAATATTTTCTTCTCTGTTTAAACCATTTCTCCAGTTCTTATAATAGTGGTCTAATAGAATATTTGTCCTTTTGCAACTGACTAATTTCACTCAGCATAATGCCTTCCAGATTCCTCCATGTTATGAAATGTTTCACGGATTCATCATTGCTCTTTATCGATGCGTACTATTCCATTGTGTGAATATACCATAATTTATTTATCCATTCATCCATTGATGCACACCTTGTTTGCTTCCATCTTTTTGCTGCAACAAACATGGGTGTGCATATATCTGTTCGTGTAAAGGCTCTTAATTCTCTAGAATGTATTCCAAGGAGTGGGATTGCTGGATCTTATGGAGATTCTATTTTCAGTTTTTTAAGGAAGTGCAAAATCGATTTCCAAATTGGTTGTACCATTTGCCATTCCCACCAGCAGTGTATAAGTGTTCCAGTCTCTCCATAACCTCTCCAACATTTATTATTTTGTGTTTTTTGGATTAATGCCAGCCTTGTTGGAGTGAGATGGAATCTCACTGTAGTTTTGATTTGCATTTCTCTAATGGCTAATGATCGTGAACATTTCCTCATATATCTGTTACCTACCTGAATGTCTTCTTTAGTGAAGTGCCTGTTCTTACCCTTTGCCCATTTTTTTAACTGGGTTAACCAAGAGGTTGGCAGTTCGAATCCACCAGGCGCTCCTTGGAAACTGTATGGGGCAGTTCTACTCTGTCCTATAGGGTTGCTATGAGTCGGAAATGATTCGACGGCAGTGGGTTAGTGGGTGGCAGTGACTAGAAATGTCATAGCTAAAAACTTTTTCCCAGTCTGTAGGTAATCTTTTTACTCTTTTGGTGAAGTCTTTGGATGAGCATAGGTGTTTGATTTTTAGGAGCTTCCAGTTATCTAGTTTCTCTTCTGCATTGTTAGTAATGTTTTATATACTGTTTATGCCCTGTATTAGGGCTCCTAGTGTTGTCCCTATTTTTTCTTCCATGATCTTTATCATTTTAGATTTTATATTTAGGTCTTTGATCCATTTTGAGTTAGTTTTTGTGCATGGTGTGAGGTATGGGTCTTGTTTCATTTTTTTTTGCAGATGGGTATCCAGTTATGCCAGCACCATTTGTTAAACAGACTGTCCTTTCCTTATTTAACTGACTTTTGACCATTGTCAAATACCAGCTGCTCGTATGTGGATGGATTCATGTCTGGATTCTCAATTCTGTTCCATTGATCTATGTATCTGTTGTTGTACCAGTACCAGGCTGTTTTGACTACTGTGGCAGTATAATAGGTTCTAAAATCAGGTAGAGTGAGGCCTCCCACTTTATTCTTCTTTTTCAGTAATGCTTTACTTATCTGGGGCCTCTTTCCCTTCCGTATAAAGTTGGTGATTTTTTTCTCCATCTCATTAAAAAACTGTCATTGGAATTTGAATTTGAATTGCATTGTATCTAAAGATGGCTTTTGGTAGAATAGACATTTTTATAATGTTAAGTCTTCCTATCCATGAGCAAGGTATGTGTTTCCATTTATGTAGGTCTCTTTCGGTATCTTGTAGTAGTGTCTTGTAGTTTTCTGTGTATAGGTCTTTTACATCTCTGGTAAGATTTATTCCTAAGTATTTTATCTTCTTGGGGGCTATTGTAAATGGTATTGATTTGATGATTTCCTCTTCGATGTTCTTTTTGTTGGTGTAGAGGAATCCAATTGATTTTTGTATGTTTATCTTGTATCGTGATACTCTGCTGAACTCTGTTAGTTTCAGTAGTTTTCTGGAGGATTCCTTAGGGTTTTTTGTGTATAAGATCATGTCATCTGCAAACAGAGATACTTTTACTTCTTCCTTGCCAATCTTGATGCCCATTATTTCTTTATCTAGCCTAATTGCTCTGGCTAGGACCTCCAGCACAATGTCAAATAAGAGTGGTGATAAAGGGCATCCTTGTCCCTAATCTCAGTGGGGATGTTTTCAGGCTCTCTCCATTTAGGGTGATGTTGGCTGTTGGCTTTGTATAAATGCGCTTTATTATGTTGAGAAATTTTCTTTCTATTCCTATTTTGCTGAGAGTTTTTATCATGAATGGGTGTTGAACTTTGTCAATTGCTTTTCTTGCATCAATTGATAAAATCATGTGGTTCTTGTCTTTTGTTTTATTTATATGATGGATTACATTAATTGTTTTTCTAATGTTGAACCATCCCTGCATAACACAAAAAAAAAAAAAAATTTTTTTCTCGCATAACATACCTGGTATGAATTCCACTTGATCATGGTGAATTATTTTTTTGATAAGTTGTTGAATTCTACTGACTAGAATTTTGTTGAGGATGTTTGCATCTAAGTTCACGAGGGATATAGGTCTGTAATTTTCTTTTTTTGTGTAGTCTTTACCTGGTTTTGGTATCAGGGATATGCTGGCTTCATGGAATGAGTTTGGGAGCATTCTGTCCTTTTCTATGCTCTGAACTACCTTTAGTAGTAGTGGTGTTAACTCTTCTCTGAAAGTTCGGTGGAACTCTACAGTGAAGCCATCTGGGCCACAGCTTTTTTTTTGTGGTTGGGAGTTTTTTGATTACCTTTTCTATCTCTTCTCCTGTTATGGGTCTATTTAGTCGTTCTACCTCTGTTAGTGCTAGTTTAGGTACGTAGTGTGTTTCTAGGAGTTCATTCATTTCTTCTAGGTTTTCAAATTTGTTAGAGTACAATTTTTTGTAGTAATCTGATATGATTCTTTTAATTTCGATTGGGTCTGTTGTAATATCACCCATCTCATATCTTATTTGGGTTATTTGCTTCCTCTCCTGTTTTCCTTTTGTCAGTTTGTCCAATGGTTTATCAATTTTGTTAATTTTTTCAAAGAAACAGCTTTTGGTCTTATTACCTCTTTCAATTGTTTTTCTGTTTTCTATTTCATTTAATTCTGCTCAAATTTTTATTATTTGCTTTCTTCTGGTACCTGAGGGTTTCTTTTGTTGCTCTCTTTCTATTTGTTCAAGTTGTAGGGACAGTTCTTTGATTTGATCCTTTCTTCTTTTTGGATGTGTGCATTTATTGTTATAAATTGACCTCTGGGCACTGCTTTCGCTGTGTCCCAAAAGTTCTGATAGGAAGTGTTTTCATTCTTATTGGATTATCTGAATTTCTTTATTCCATCCTTAATGTGTTCTATGACCCAGTACTTTTTGTGCAGGGTATTGTTCATTTTCCAAGTGTTTGATTTCTTTTCCCTGCTTTTTCTGTTGTTGATTTCTACTTTTATGGTCTTGTGGTCAGAGAAGATGCTTTGTAATATTTTGATGTTTTGGAATCTGCTAAGGCTTGCTTTATGACTTAATATGCCGTCTATTCCGGCAGAGGGTTTTGTTTTTTTTGGTATTCCATTGAATGTTCCATGTGCGCTAGAAAAGAAAGTATACTTGGCTGCTGTTGGGTGGAGTGTTCCGTATATGTCTATGAGGTCAAGTTGGTTTATTGTGGCATTTAGGTCTTCCGTGTCTTTATTGAGCTTCTTTCTGGATGTCCTAGCCTTCACCAAAAGTAGTTTGTTGAAGTCTCCTACTGTAATTATGGAGCTGTCTATCTCACTTCAATGCTGTTAGAGTTTGTTTAATGTATCTTGCAGCCCTGTCATTGGGTGCATAAATATTTAATATTGTTGTATCTTCCAGGTATTGTCCCTTTAATCATTATATAGTGTCTTCCTTGTCCTTCGTGGTGGATTTAACTTTAAGGTCTATTTTGTCAGAAATTAATACTGCCACTCCTGCTCTTTTTTGATAGCTGTGTGCTGATATATTTTTTTCATCCTTTGAGTTTTAGTTTGTTTGTGTCTCCAAGTCTAAGGTGTGTCTCTTGTAGGCAGCATATAGACGGATTTTTTTTTTTTTTTTTTTTTTACCATTCTGCCACTCTCTGTCTCTTTATTGGTGCATTTATTCCATTTACATTCAGCATAATTATAGATAGGTATGAGTTTACTGTTGTCATTTTGATGTCTTTTTTTTGTTTGTTGTTGACAGTTTCTTTTCCCCACTTAATTTTTTTTTATAATTTTTATTGTGCTTTAAGTGAAAGTTTACAAATCTAGTCATTCTCTCACATAAAAACTTATATACACACCTTGCTACATACTCCCAATTACTCTCCCCCTAATGAGACAGCCCACTCTCTCCCTCCACTCTCTCTTTTCATGTCCATTTCGTCAGCTTCTAACCCCATCTACCCTCTCATCTCCCCGCCAGGCAGGGCATGCCAACATAGTCTCAAGTGTCCACCTGATCCAAGAAGCTCACTCCTCACCAACACCCCTCTCCAACCCATTCTCCAGTCCAATCCATGTCTGAAGAGTTGGCTTTGGGAATGGTTCCTGTCCTGGGCCAACAGAAGGTCTAGGGACCATGACCACTGGGGTCCTTCTAGTCTCAGTCAGATTATTAAGTCTGGTCTTATGAGAATTTGGGGTCTGCATCCCACTGCTCTCCTGCTCCCTCAGGGGTTCTCTGTTGTGTTCCCTGTCAGGGCAGTCATGGGTTGTAGCCGGGCGCCATCTAGTTCTTCTGATCTCAGGATGATGTAGTCACCGGTTCATGTGGCCCTTTCTGTCTCTTGGGCTCGTAATTACCTTGTGTCCTTGGTGTTCTTCATTCTCCTTTGACCCAGGTAGTTTGAGACCAATTGATGCATCTTAGATGGCTGCTTGCTAGTGTTTAAGACCCCAGATGCCACTGTTCAAAGTTCCACTTAATTTTTTGTACTGAGTAGTCTATATGTTGTCTTTTCCTCTTATTCATTGTTTTTGATTTTGTTTCTGCTAAGTCTCTATTTTTTTCTTGTAATTTATTTTGATGAGTAGGATAGTTAGTTTCCTTTGTGGTTACCTTAATATTTACCCCTATTTTTCTAAGTTTAAACCTAACTTTTATTTCTTTATATCACCTTATCTTCCTTTCCATAGGAAAGATCTATGACTACATCTTCTTCCCTCTTTATTGTTTTAATGTTGTCTTCTTTTACATAATAACATCACTGTTTCCCTATTGTGAGCATTTTTTTATCTTGATTTATTTTTGTGATTTCCCTATCTGGGTTGACCTCTGATTGCTCTGTCCAGTGTTCTGGTCTTGCGTTGATAGTTGATATTATTGGTCTTCTAACCAAAGAGCTCTTGTTAGTATTTCTTGTAGTTTTAGTCTGGTTTTTATGAACTCCCTAAAATTCTGTTTATCTGGAAATGTCCTAGTTTTACCTTCATATTTTTTTTTTTTATAATAACTTTTATTAAGCTTCAAGTGAACGTTTACAAATCCAATCAGTCTGTCACATATAAGTTTACATACATCTCACTCCCTACTCCCACTTACTCTCCCCGTCTTGAGTCAGCCCTTTCAGTCTCTCCTTTCTTGACAATTTTGCCGGCTTCCCTCTCTCTCTATCCTCCCATCCCCCCTCCAGGCAAGAGTTGCCAACACAATCTCAAGTGTCCACCTGATATAATTAGCTCACTCTTCATCAGCATCTCTCTCCCACCCGCTGACCAGTCCCTTTCATTTCTGATGAGTTGTCTTCGGGGATGGTTCCTGTCCTGTGTCAGCTGAAGGTCTGGGGAGCATGGCCGCCGGGATTCCTCCAGTCTCAGTCAGACCATTAAGTTAGGTCTTGTTATGAGAATTTGGGGTCTGCATCCCACTGATCTCCTGCTCCCTCAGGGGTCCTCTGCTGAGCTCCCTGTCAGGGCAGTCATCAATTGTGGCCGGGCACCAACTAGTTCTTCTGGTCTCAGGATGATGTAGGTCTCTGGTTCATGTGGCCCTTTCTGTCTCTTGGGCTCTTAGTTGTCATGTGGGCTTGGTGTTCTTCATTTTCCTTTGCTCCAGGTGGGTTGAGACCAATTGCTGCATCTTAGATGGCTGCTTGTTAGCATTTAAGACCCCAGACGCCACATTTCGAAGTGGGATGCAGAATGATTTCATAATAGAATTATTTTGCCAATTGACTTAGAAGTCCCCGCAAACCATGTTCCCCAGACCCCCGCGCTTGCTCCGCTGACCTTTGAAGCATTCATTTTATCCCGGAAACTTCTTTGCTTTTGGTCCAGTCCAATTGAGCTGACCTTCCATGTATTGAGTGTTGTCTTTCCCTTCACCTAAAGCAGTTCTTATCTACTGATTAATCAATAAAAAACCCTCTCCCACCCTCCCTCCCTCCCCCCCTCGTAACCACAAAAGTATGTGTTCTTCTCAGGTTTACTATTTCTCAAGATCTTATAATAGTGGTCTTATACAATATTTGTCCTTTTGCCTCTGACTAATTTCGCTCAGCATAATGCCTTCCAGGTTCCTCCATGTTATGAAATGTTTCAGAGATTCGTCACTGTTCTTTATCGATGCGTAGTATTCCATTGTGTGAATATACCACAATTTATTTACCCATTCATCCGTTGATGGACACCTTGGTTGCTTCCAACTTTTTGCTATTGTAAACAGAGCTGCAATAAACATGGGTGTGCATATATCTGTTTGTATGAAGGCTCTTGTATCTCTAGGGTATATTCCTAGGAGTGGGATTTCTGGGTTGTATGGTAGTTCTATTTCTAACTGTTTAAGATAACGCCAGATAGATTTCCAAAGTGGTTGTACCATTTTACATTCCCACCAGCAGTGTATGAGAGTTCCAATCTCTCCGCAGCCTCTCCAACATTTATTATTTTGTGTTTTTTGGATTAATGCCAGCCTTGCTGGTGTGAGATGGAATCTCATCGTAGTTTTAATTTGCATTTCTCTAATGGCTAATGATCGAGAGCATTTTCTCATGTATCTGTTGGCTGCCTGAATATCTTCTTTAGTGAAATGTGTGTTCATATCCTTTGCCCACTTCTTGATTGGGTTGTTTGTCTTTTTGTGGTTGAGTTTTGACAGAATCATGTAGATTTTAGAGATCAGGCGCTGGTCGGAGATGTCATAGCTGAAAATTCTTTCCCAATCTGTAGGTGGTCTTTTTACTCTTTTGGTGAAGTCTTTAGATGAGCATAGGTGTTTGATTTTTAGGAGCTCCCAGTTATCGGGTTTCTCTTCATCATTTTTGGTAATGTTTTGTATTCTGTTTATACCTTGTATTAGGGCTCCTAGGGTTGTCCCAATTTTTTCTTCCATGATCTTTATCGTTTTAGTCTTTATGTTTAGGTCTTTGATCCACTTGGAGTTAGTTTTTGTGCATGGTGTGAGGTATGGGTCCTGTTTCATTTTTTTGCAAATGGATATCCAGTTATGCCAGCACCATTTGTTAAAAAGGCTATCTTTTCCCCAGTTAATTGACACTGGTCCTTTGTCAAATATCAGCTGCTCATACGTGGATGGATCTATGTCTGGGTTCTCAATTCTGTTCCATTGGTCTATGTGTCTGTTGTTGTACCAATACCAGGCTGTTTTGACTACTGTGGCTGTATAATAGTTTCTGAAGTCAGGCAAGGTGAGGCCTCCCACTTTCTTCTTCTTTTTCAGTAGTGCTTTGCTTATCCGGGGCTTCTTTCCGTTCCATATGAAATTGGTGATTTGTTTCTCTATCCCCTTAAAATATGACATTGGAATTTGGATCGGAAGTGCGTTAAATGTATAGATGGCTTTTGGTAGAATAGACATTTTTACTATGTTAAGTCTTCCTATCCATGAGCAAGGTATGTTTTTCCACTTAAGTATGTCCTTTTGAATTTCTTGTAGTAGAGCTTTGTAGTTTTCTTTGTATAGGTCTTTTACATCCTTGGTAAGATTTATTCCTAAGTATCTTATCTTCTTGGGGGCTATTGTGAATGGTATTGATTTGGTTATTTCCTCTTCGGTGTTCTTTTTGTTGATGTAGAGGAATCCAAGTGATTTTTGTATGTTTATTTTATAACCTGAGACTCTGCCAAACTCTTCTATTAGTTTCAGTAGTTTTCTGGAGGATTCCTTAGGGTTTTCTGTGTATATAATCATGTCATCTGCAAATAGTGATAACTTTACTTCTTCCTTGCCAATCCGGATACCTTTTATTTCTTTGTCTAGCCTGATTGCCCTGGCTAAGACTTCCAACACGATGTTGAATAAGAGCGGTGATAAAGGACATCCTTGTCTGGTTCCCGTTCTCAAGGGAAATGCTTTCAGGTTCTCTCCATTTAGAGTGACATTGGCTGTTGGCTTTGCATAGATGCCCTTTATTATGTTGAGGAATTTTCCTTCAATTCCTATTTTGGTAAGAGTTTTTATCATGAATGGGTGTTGGACTTTGTCAAATGCCTTTTCTGCATCAATTGATAAGATCATGTGGTTTTTGTCTTTTGTTTTATTTATGTGATGGATTACATTAATGGTTTTTCTGATATTAAACCAGCCTTGCATACCTGGTATAAATCCCACTTGATCAGGGTGAATTATTTTTTTGATGTGTTGTTGGATTCTATTGGCTAGAATTTTGTTGAGGATTTTTGCATCAATGTTCATGAGGGATATAGGTCTATAATTTTCTTTTTTTGTAATGTCTTTACCTGGTTTTGGTATCAGGGAGATGGTGGCTTCATAGAATGAGTTGGGTAGTATTCCGTCATTTTCTATGCTTTGGAATACCTTTAGTAGTAGTGGTGTTAACTCTTCTCTGAAAATTTGGTAGAACTCTGCAGTGAAGCCGTCCGGGCCGGGACTTTTTTTTGTTGGGAGTTTTTTGATTACCGTTTCAATCTCTTTTTTTGTTATGGGTCTATTTAGTTGTTCTACTTCTGAATGTGTTAGTTTAGGTAGGTAGTGTTTTTCCAGGAATTCATCCATTTCTTCTAGGTTTTCAAATTTGTTAGAGTACAATTTTTCATAATAATCTGAAATGATTCTTTTAATTTCATTTGGTTCTGTTGTGATGTGGTCCTTCTCATTTCTTATTCGGGTTATTTGTTTCCTTTCCTGTATTTCTTTAGTCAGTCTAGCCAATGGTTTATCAATTTTGTTAATTTTTTCAAAGAACCAGCTTTTGGCTTTGTTAATTCTTTCCATTGTTTTTCTGTTCTCTAATTCATTTAGTTCAGCTCTAATTTTTATTATTTGTTTTCTTCTGGTGCCTGATGGATTCTTTTGTTGCTCACTTTCTATTTGTTCAAGTTGTAGGGACAGTTCTCTGATTTTGGCTCTTTCTTCTTTTTGTATGTGTGCATTTATTGATATAAATTGGCCTCTGAGCACTGCTTTTGCTGTGTCCCAGAGGTTTTGATAGGAAGTATTTTCATTCTCGTTGCTTTCTATGAATTTCCTTATTCCCTCCTTGATGTCTTCTATAACCCAGTCTTTTTTCAGGAGGGTATTGTTCATTTTCCAAGTATTTGATTTCTTTTCCCTAGTTTTTCTGTTATTGATCTCTAGTTTTATTGCCTTGTGATCTGAGAAGATGCTTTGTAATATTTCGATGTTTTGGACTCTGCAAAGGTTTGTTTTATGTCCTAATATGTGGTCTATTCTAGAGAATGTTCCATGTGCGCTGGAAAAAAAAGTATATTTTGCAGCAGTTGGGTGGAGAGTTCTGTATAAGTCAATGAGGTCAAGTTGGTTGATTGTTGTAATTAGATCTTCCGTGTCTCTGTTGAGCTTCTTGCTGGATGTCCTGTCCTTCTCCGAAAGTGGTGTGTTGAAGTCTCCTACTATAATTGTGGAGGTATCTATCTCGCTTTTCAGTTCTGTTAAAATTTGATTTATGTATCTTGCAGCCCTGTCATTGGGTGCGTAAATATTTAATATGGTTATGTCTTCCTGATCAATTGTCCCTTTTATCATTATATAGTGTCCTTCTTTATCCTTTGTGGTGGATTTAAGTCTAAAGTCTATTTTGTCAGAAATTAATATTGCTACTCCTCTTCTTTTTTGCTTATTGTTTGCTTGATATACTTTTTTCCATCCTTTGAGTTTTAGTTTGTTTGAGTCTCTAAGTCTAAGGTGTGTCTCTTGTAGGCAGCATATAGATGGATCGTGTTTCTTTATCCAGTCTGTGACTCTCTGTCTCTTTATTGGTGCATTTAGTCCATTTACATTCAGGGTAATTATAGATAAATAAGTTTTTAGTGCTGTCATTTTGATGCCTTTTTATGTGTGTTGTTGACAATTTCATTTTTCCACATACTTTTTTGTGCTGAGGCGTTTTTCTTAGTAAATTGTGAGATCCTCATTTGCATAGTGTTTGACTTTATGTTAGTTGAGTCGTTACGTTTTTCTTGGTTTTTGTCTTGAGTTATAGAGTTGTTATACCTTTTTGTGGTTACCTCATTATATACCCCTATTTTTCTAAGTAAAAACCTAACTTGTATTGTTCTATATCGCCTTGTATCACTCTCCATATGGCAGTTCAATGCCTCCTGTATTTAGTCCCTCTTTTTGATTATTGTGATCTTTTACCTATTGACTTCCATGATTCCCTGTTATGTGTATTTTTTTTTTTAATTAATCTTAATTTGTTTGTTTTTGTGATTTCCCTATTTGAGTTGATATCAGGACGTTCTGTTTTGTGACCTTGTGTTGTGCTGATATCTGATATTATTGGTTCTCTGACCAAACAATATCCTTTAGTATTTCTTGTAGCTTTGGTTTGGTTTTTGCAAATTCTCTAAACTTGTGTTTGTCTGTAAATATCTTAATTTTGCCTTCATATTTCAGAGAGAGTTTTGCTGGATATATGATCCTTGGCTGGCAGTTTTTCTCCTTCAGTGTTCTGTATATGTCGTCCCATTCCCTTCTTGCCTGCATGGTTTCTGCTGAGTAGTCAGAACATATTCTTATTGATTCTCCCTTGAAGGAAACCTTTCTTTTCTCCCTGGCTGCTTTTAAAATTTTCTGTTTATCTTTGGTTTTGGTGAGTTTGATGATAATATGTCTTGGTGTTTTTCTTTTTGGATCAATCTTAAATGGGGTTCGATGAGCATCTTGGATAGATATCCTTTCGTCTTTCATGATGTCAGGGAAGTTTTCTGTCAGAAGTTCTTCAACTATTTTCTCTGTGTTTTCTGTCCCTCCTCCCTGTTCTGGGACTCCAATCACCCGCAGGTTATCCTTCTTGATAGAGTCCCACATAATTCTTAGGGTTTCTTCATTTTTTTTAATTCTTTTATCTGATTTTTTTTCAGCTATGTTGGTGTTAATTCCCTGGTCCTCCAGATGTCCCAGTCTGCATTCTAATTGCTCGAGTCTGCTCCTCTGACTTCCTATTACGTTGTCTAATTCTGTTATTTTATTGTTAATCTTTTGGATTTCTACATGTTGTCTCTCTATGGATTCTTGCAACTTATTAATTTTTCCAGTATGTTCTTGAATAATCTTTTTGAGTTCTTCAACAGTTTTATCAGTGTGTTCCTTGGCTTTTTCTGCAGATATCCTAATTTCATTTGTGATATCATTAAGCATTCTGTAAATTAGTTTTTTATATTCTGTATCTGATAATTCCAAAATTGTATCTTCATTTGGGAAAGATTTTGATTCTTTTGTTTGGGGGGTTGGAGAAGCTGTCCCGGTCTGCTTCTTTAAGTGGTTTGATATGGATTGTTGTCTCCGAGCCATCACTGGGAAACTAGTTTTTCCAGAAAATCCACTAAAAAAAAAACTGCAGTCAGATCCCTATCAGAGTTCTCCCTTTGGCTCAGGCTATTCAGATGTTAATGAAGCCGCCTGGGAAGGGTGGGGGAGGGAACAGAGAGATAGGAGAGTAGCACCTCAGAATATAGCCAGAGTTGCTTGTCTTGCTTGGAATGACTGTTATATCTGAGATTCCCGCGGGCGCGTCGCCTATGTGTGCTGGCTGTGTGGAGATTGCCCCCGGGGGGTCTGGCCCGCTGGAGTCACGGTCAGATCCTCCGCTTCCAGCCCCACGCCCAGCGTCAAGGCTCCCCTACTGGGACGGTGCACTCTCAACTCCAAAATCAGTCGCTCTCTCCCGGGGACTTCTCGTCTCTCCAGCCGCGTGGCCGTGCCGCCCCCGTGAACTAGGTGGGCCCCCTCCCGGGGTTAGTTCAGATGGGTGGAGTAGCTCCCTGTGCTTGTGCCGCGACCGAGTGTCCTGGCTGGAACGCTGTTCTCCCCACTCCAATACCAGTTGCTGCCTCCCGGGGACTTCTCCTACCGGCTGCGTCCCACGCCGCCCGCGCGACCCGGCTGGTCCCCTTCCCGGGGTTAGTTCAGGGGGTGGAGCAACTCTCCGTGTTTATGGCGTACCTGCGTGCAGTCCTAATCCCTGCGGGACGGTTCCCCGGCTCGGATGCTGCTCTTTCTGCTCCAAGATCAGTCACTGCCTCCCGGGGACTTCTCCTACCGGCTGCGTCCCACGCCGCCCGTGGAACCAGCTGGTCCCCCTCCCGGGGTTAGTTCAGGGGGGTGGAGCAGGTCTCTGTGCTTGTGCCGTACCTGACTGGTACGCTGGCTCCAGGCTCTGGAAACAATCGCTGCTTCCCCGTATTAGTTCGTTCTCCGTCTCTAAATCTGTGTTTGTTGTTCAGGGTTCGTAGATTGTTATGTATGTGATCGATTCACTTGTTTTTCCGTGTCTTTGTTGTAAGAGGGATCCGAGGTAGCGTCTGCCTAGTCCGCCATCTTGGCTCCGCCCTCTACCTTCATATTTTAGAGACAGTTTTGCTGGATATATGATTCTTGGCTGACAATTCTTTTCCTTCAATGCTGTATATAAGTCATCCCATTCCCTTCTTACCTGCATGGTTTCTGCTGAGTAGTCCGAGTTGATTCTTATCGAGTCCCCTTTGTAGGTGACTTTTCGTTTATCCCTAGCTGCTTTTAAAATTCTTTATGTTTGGTTTTGACAAGTTTGATTATAATATGTCTTGTTGACTTTCTTTTAGAATCTACCTTATGTGGAGTTAGATGAGCATCGTGGATAGATATCTTCTCATCTTTATGATATCAGGGAAGTTTTCTGACAAAAATCTTCAACAATTCTCTCTGTATTTTCTATTGTCCCTCCCGGTTCTGGTACTCCAATCACTCGTAGGTTATTTCTCTTGACAGTGTCCCACCTTAAGCTTTCTTCATTTTTTTTAAATTGTTTTATCTGATTTTTCTTCAAATATATTGGTGCCAAGTACTTTATCTTCAAGGTAACCAATTCTGCCTTTCACTTGCTCAATTCTGCTCCTCTGACTTTCTATTGAGTTGTCTACTTCTGTAATTTTATTGTTAATCTTCTGAATTTCTGATTGCTGTCTCTCTATGGATTCTTGCAGCTTATTTAATTTTTCATTATGTTCTTGAATAACTTTTTAAATTTCTTCAACTACTTTATCTGCATTTTCCTTGGCTTGTTTTGTGTATTGCTTGATCTCTTTCCTAATTTTGTTTCTGATGTCTTGAAGGGTTCTGTATATTAATCTTTTGAACTCTGCATCCAGTAATTCCAGGAAGGCACCTTTATCCAGAAGATACATTGATTCTTTGTTCTGAGAGCGTGTTGAGGCAATCATGTTCTGCTTCTTTATGTGACTTGATATTGACTGTAGTCTCTGATCCATCTATAAGTTACTGTATTAGTTTATTTTATGTTTGCTTACTGTATCCTAGCTTATTGCTTTTTTGTTGTTTGTTTTTGTATGCCCAAATGGGTTGCTTGAGTGAGCTAGCTTGATTATTTTTACCTTTGAAGCTCTGATGTCCTTTCACCAGGTGGCTAGAGCTGTTATCAGGTATATCAGTCTAGTAGTCCATTAACTTTTCTTGTATGAATTCAGCTCAGGAGTCCAGGTAGCTGATCATCAAGCGTGTAGTACAGGCTCTGTCCGACAGCCTTAGGGGGGCAGGGGTGACTGGTGTAGGACACTCAACGGGGCCTATCTCAGGCCCAGGGAAATCAACAGCCACTGAAGCTGGCTTCAGGGCTGGGGTCACAGTAAAATATATGCAAGTACTTAGCTTTTGCTGAGAGCGCCATTCTTCTCTGGTTCTGGAGGTGTGAGTAGGCTGTGAAGCTGGCTTCTCCCTCAGGAGACTGTGGCCAAATGCTACCACCAGCCTGCTGCAGCTGCTCCCGGGAATGGTGCCTGAGGGATTCTGGAGATTCAGGTCCGGTAACTCCTCTCTGCTTCTGAACTGTCTCTCCCTTCCCCCTGCCACTCAGTCCATTTTCTAACTTTGCCTTTGATATTCAGGCTCCTAGCTTGTCATGAATATAATCGTTTCACTTGTTTTTTCAGGTCTTTGTTGTAAGAGTGTTTACCAGAAACATCTGACTACTCTGCCATCTTGGCACCACCTCTTTCATATGTTTTTGAAGCCTAGAGCTATGAGTCATAATTGACTCGATGGCAGTGGATTTGTTTTTGGTTTAGAGCTGTGTGTATAAAACAGTCATCTTGTATATTTACAGCAAAGAGCCGAAGGCTGGAAATCCAAAATGCTGAGGATAGCAGAGTGAAAGCAGGGCAAGATCCTGGGTGCTTGAAGACTTTTTTGGTCCACCTTTGCCCCCAACAAACCCTAGAACCACCTAGCTACAAACTTCTTGTTATTCTTAATAGATGACAAATGGAGAGAAGGAATGAAAAGATGTTGGAGTGTCTTTACTTGCTCAAAAAATTGTTGGTTGTCAACCCTGAGAGTATATGGCTCCCAGACATCCTTTCAGCTCAGTAATGAAGTCATTCCTGAGGTTCAGCCTTCAGCCAAAGATTGGACAAGCCCACAAAACAAAATGAGACTAAAGGGGCACACCAGCCCAGTGGCAAGGACTAGAAGGCAGGAGGGGACAGGAAAGCTGGTAATAGGGAACCCAAAGTTGAGAAAGGAGAGTGTTGACATGTCTTGGGGTTGTTAACCAAAGTCATAAAACAATACGTGTACTAATTGTTTAGTGAGAAACTAGTTTGTTCTGTAAACCTTCATTTAACATGCAATAAAAAAATGTATATAAAAAAATTGTTGACTGTCTATTTGCTATTTGGTGAAAACATCATAACTGAAACAGATAAATTATCAAAGAGGAGAAAGCAGATAGTTTAAAGAAGAAAAATATTGAAAAAAATGACAGTCATGAAACAAAAATACATATGTGTAATACAAAATTCAAATATTGCCAAGATTCATAACGCAGAATATGAGAATTCTCTGCAAATAACTTCCAAAGAAAATTACCATCAACAGCGTGGTACGTATGTCTTCTTCTTTATTTTCTTTTATCTTTATATGCTCATATTTGTTATAATTAACTTTTTTAATTTTTTGCAGTAGTAACATATTTATAATGTTTTACAGCTTTTTTCACTTAATATTTGTCTTTTTACAAACTGTAGACTTTTTTCAAACTTTTTAATGACTGTGATATTCTGGAGTACAGAGCTAAGTTAATCTATCTTTTGGGGATAGCAATTGATATTAGCTTTTTAAAAAATATTTTATTGTGTTTTAGGTGATATTTTACACAGCAAATTAGATCTCCCTTTAACAATTTTTATATAAATTGTTCTGTGACATCGATTACAATTTTCACGATGTGTCAACATTCTCATTATTTCTTGTCTGTTCTGATTCCATTGATCTAACTTCCTTGCCCTTCCTTGTCTTCTCATCTTCGCTTTTGGATAAATGTTGACTGTTTGGTCTCATATCATTGATTGTTTAAGGGAGGACATTACTCATAAGTGCTATTGTTTATTCTATGAGCCAGTCTATTATTTGGCTGAAAGGTGACCTCCAGATGTGGCTTCAGTTCCATGTTCAAAGAGTATCTTAGGACTAGTCTCGGGGGTTCCTCTAGTCTCTATTGATCTGGTAAGTCTGGCCTTTTTTAGGAATTTGTATTTTGTTTTACATTTTTCTCCCAATCTACCCAGGACCTTCCATTGTGTCACTGGTCAGAACGGTTGGTAGTGGTAGCCGGACACTTCTAGTTCTTTTGGTCTAAGGCTGGAAGAGGCCATGGTTTATAGGCTATTAGTCCTGTGGACTAGTTTCTTCTTTGGATCTTTGGTTTCCCTCATCCTCTTTTGCTCCAGATGAGTTAAGACCAATAGTTATATCTTAGATAGCCACTGGCAAGCTTTTAGGATCCTAGACACTGCTCACCAGACAAAAATGTAGAACATTATTTTTATAAACTATGTTGGTCTATTGACTGAATTGTCCCATGAGACTATGGTCCTAAGCCCTTTATCCCAGTAAACCAGTCCCACGAGGTGTTTTGACATGTCAAGGAAGTCTTTGTAACTGTGTCCCCTGACATGAACTCTTAAAACTAAAAATGGCCCAACATTTCCATCTCTAGGAACTATCCTATAAAATATCCCCAAAGGATTGAAAAAAAAAAATGTATTTAGCTTGGAATATTTGTTGTATGTTTGTGTTTGCTGTAACAATGACAACAAATTAAGGAACTCAAATATGACTCTACTGTAGTTGTTAATCACATCTTTTAGTTATGTGTTAATATTTTCCTGGGTAAAATAGCATACAAATAATTACTAACTTCAAGCCTGCCTTTTGCATTTCTTTTTGAGAAGCATCCCCTGTGGCAATTGCTGAATATTTTGTCACTTTGATAGCTAAACACTTTCACCAATAAAGTGATATGGAATACTTTGTCTCTTATACGTCACTGTTTTTGTATTCTGTGATTATTAATGGGCTAATGGATTGCAAAGTTTTAATGAATGGAGCATAAATGCAAAGACAGAAAAAGATATTAGCTTTTCTCCCCCGAGTGATGTGTCTTAATTACACTTGCTTCTCAGGTCATTAGCTGCATAACTACCTGTGGAAGTACTTCTAATCTTTCTCTTGTGAAATAATGAATTTACTTTTACAGCTTGAATATCATTTCATCATTCACTTCAGAGACAAAAAAATGACTGGATTTGCTGTGAACATGATGATAATGTCAGAGCATTTATTCAAATATTTCAGTGCCTATCACATTTATCTAACAAATGTTTATTGAGTGTCTAATATGTGCCAGGCACTGTTCTAGATGCCATGGTTTCTGCAGAACAAAACACACAAAATCTGTGTCCTAAAGGAAATTACATTAGAGTAACATGGGAATTAAGTAAAATTTCTATGTAGATTTTCCTACCTGAAACTTAAAAATAATTCTGCTGTGTGGCACCAGCCTGAACATGAGTAAGTGGCATACATCTTTATTGAAGTGAGTGCTCTTTAACAAATACAAGAGAAGAATCAGTTGCATAATCAAAATTTACAACTGTTGGTTGCGTGATCCATTAGATATTTAGAAAAATTACAGCAATAGGCTACTAACTGAAAATTAAGGTAGGAGAGCTTGTCGTGGAATTATATTGAAAATTACTTAGTCTACTTTCAACTTATTTATTTATTTATTTATATCTGTTGTTGTTGTTAAGTGCCGTTGAGTCAATTTTCAACTCATAGCGACCCCATGTGACTGAATAGAACTGCCCCATAAGGTTTCCTAGGGAGAAAATATTGAAGTTGTCAAGGATTTCATTTTACTTGGATCCACAATCAATGAAAATGGAAGCAGCAGTCAACATATCAAATGACATATTGCACTGGGCAAATCTGCTGCAAAAGACGTGTTTAAAGTGTTCAAAAGCGAAGATGTCACTTTGAAGAGGAAGGTGTGCCCTACCCAAACCATGGTATTTTCATTCACTTCCTATGCATGCAAAAGCTGGACAATGAATAAGGAGGACCGAAGAATAATTGATGTCCATGGAATTCCAGAAGTACAGCCAGAATGCTCCTTAGAAGCAAAGACGGTGAGACTTTGTCTCATATACTTGGAACATGTTATCAGAAGGCATCAGTCCCTGGAGAAGAATATAATGCTTGGTACCGGGTCAGCGAAAAAGATGAAGACCCTCAGTGAGATGGATTGACACAGCGGTTGCAACAATGGGCTCAAACATAGCAACGGTCGTGAGGATGGTGCAGGACTGGGCAGCATTTCCTTTTGTTGTAAATAGGATTGCTATGAGTTAGAACTGACTCTACGGCATCTAACAACAACAACGAAATCTTTATGGAAGCTGACTGCCACATCTTTCTTCTGCAGAGCAGGTGGTGGGCTTGAACCACAGACCTTTTAATTAGCAGCCAAGTACTTAGTCACTGTGCCACCAGGTCGCCTTTCTTTATGTATCTAATATACATAAAATACATACATATCTGTATGTCAGTTATCCATCAATGCATAAAAAAAAAAAAACGGCTCAGAACAGCAATCTTTTTTTCTTTTTTTTAGCTCAGAAGTCTGTGGGACAGCGATCTGGGCTGGGCTCAACTAGAATGACTCATCTCTGCTCCACATGGCTTGGGCTGGGCTCATTCAAGCATATGCATTCGGTTGGCAGGTTGACTGGGGCCTGCCTGGTCCCAGATGTCCTCATATGCATTGGCTGAGGCTCCTTGGTTCTCCTCTACATTGCCTGAAACCAACAGGCCATCTCAAACTTTTTCATATGGCAACAGTTTCCAAGCAAGCAAGAACAGAAGCTGCATGGCCTCTCTAGGCCTAAGCTCAGAAGTCAGGCAATGCCATGTCAAATATGTTCTACTGATCAAAGCAAGTCACAAGGTCAGCCAGATTCAAGAAGGTGGGGAGAGAGACTCCATGCGTTGATGAAATGACCCGCAAAGAAGGCACAGCCATTTTTAATTCACCACATTATATGTTATCTTGTTGTTTAATTCAAATTGGTGGTTGTTATTGTTAGTTGTCATCGAGTTGGCTTTGACTCATGGTGGTGTATAACAGAGCAAAAAGTTGCCTGGTTGTGCTGTCTTCATGATTGTTGGTATGTTTGAGTTCATTGTTGTGGTAATTGTATCAAACCATTTCATTGAGGGTTTCCTTCATTTTCATTGACACTCTACTTTACCAAACGTAATGTCTTTTTCTAGCCATTGGTCTTTCCTGGTGATGTGCCCAAAGTAAGGAAGCTAAAGTTTTACCATTCTCTCTTCTAGGGAGCATCCTGGCTGTATTTCTTCTAAGACTGATTTTTTCATTCTTCTGGCAGTCCACAGTGTATTCAACATTCTCTGCCAACCCCACAATTAGTATGCATCAATTCCTCTTCTGTCTTTCTTTTTCATTGACTAGCTAACATATCATACACGAGAAGCAATGGAAAGGACCACGGCTTGGATCAGGTGCACCTTAGTGACCAAAGTGATATCTCTGCTTTTTAAAACTCTAATGAGGTTTTGTTAGCACCTAATAAGTTTTAAGCTGTTTTGATCATAATTGGGTATGGTTAAATTTGTCTGATAGCCAAATTAGAATTCCCCTACTTAGACATCACCCTCAAGAACAGGAAATAAATTCTCCATTCCCTTAATAGCCAGTTAAGCACAACCTATCATTTCTAATAAACTACACTTCCTTCCCAGATGAGTTCTGCAAGTCTGTTCTCGTCAGAAAGACACAAGAACAGCAGCCCACCAGGTGGCCAGGTTAATTTTTAATTATCATGTTTATTCCAGTGAAAAATAGATTTGCCTGATGGGCTGAGAAAAAAATGAAGGAGATGTGAAAAAAGGTGGGTCGAATTCTCATAGTGTTCAATTTACTCCCTTAGAAGATGCAATTGCTGTGTTGATGAGGGTTTGGGAAGCAGAGGGTCATACACTAATGGTGGAAATATAAATGGATAGCCCCATTTTGGAGTGCACTTTGGGGATTTCAATGACAACTCATCATATATCATATTTTAATAACCCTTACCTATTTCCATTTATTGGACATACTTAGGGATCGATTCCCAAAATGTGTTCCAAAGAACACTAATTCCAGTAGAAGAAGGTTAATGAAAGACAGTGACAAAAGGTTTGCATGGCCAAACTAGTCTGGGAAATACTTTATATCTTGCTGTTTCTTTGAGAGTCACAGGACCTATTAGCATTTAAAGGCTCTGGGAAGCTGAGCAGTAGAGCAACCGATATAAACATATATCACAGAACTTATTAAGCTTTCCCTGAGCATAAGTACAGGGCATTCTCTCTTCCCACTTTCCACTACACATGCCCATACACATAGCAAAACAATTCACTTCCTACGCATGACCCCATAAGCACCAATTTGGGAAACTGCTATAGAAGAAATTTATGCATCAAAATAATGACTAGACTAGAAGATGTCTTTTAACCTATGGTTCTGTTTCTTTAGCCTGAGCTAGAATTTTGAAATATATTCTCCTTTAATTTCTACTTTCTAAGGTACTAATTTCTGTTGTATGTTTTAGTGACTAAATTGTTATAGTTCATAAGTTCCAGGAAAGTATCAACTAGCATTTGAGTTTGTGGAAATTTCTTATTTTCAAAGCAAATATTGAAGTTAATTCATTAGAGTTGACCATGCAAATATCACCCAAAGTCCTGTAAGGGGACAGTATTTAACTGGACCCATTGAGTTCTGCTACCTTTGTTTGTGGTTAAGTAGTTAATATGGGTTAAAAATGGAAAATGCTTGAATTGGGCAATTTGTCACTCAAATAGGCATTTTAAAATACTGATTAGGATGGGCTACTTAATGAGAAAAACTACTAAGCAAAGTCTGGGAAGGTTGGGAGCTCCTGAATTTTTTTGTTCCAGCTTTCAAAGATAATAGTCCAAAAACATCTGATTACTGTGAGCCACGTTTGTTTGTGTGTAGAAGTAACACCTCTATGGAAAAAAAAGTTTTCTCTGGAGAGACTTAGGGGAAGGAGGGCGCTGGTTTTAAGAGTTCAGGTTGCTCCTATCTCTGGGATGGGAAAAGGAAACAAAGGCATTAAGGAGGATATCATTGTGTTGTGGCCCTTAGACTCTGAAGACCTTTTGCTAAAACAGTACTACAACTGAATGTCCAGCAGTTGCTGGGTGGTGTAAACGGTTAACACGCTTGGCTGCGAACCAAAAGGTTGGAGATTTGAGTGCACCCAAGACGCTTTGGGAGAAAGACTGGTAATTTCATTCCGAAAACCAGCCATTGAAAATCCTATATTTGAGTGCAAAATAATTTGATGCAAAGACCTGTAGTTAGAAACCCAAGAGGGAAGAAACCTACCTGGCATTTCTTAAGCTGGAAGAAATGAAGGAAAAATTCAAGCCTCGAGCTGCAATGTTGAAGGATTCTATGGGCAAAAAATCGAACAACTCAGAAAGCATTAAAAGGAACTGGGGAGACGGATCCAAGATGGCGGAATAGACAGACACTTCCGTCGAGCCCTCTTTACAACAAAGACCCGAAAAAACAAGTGAAACGAGTATATTTGTGACAAGCTGGGAGCCCTGTGCATCAAAGGCAAGCTTAGACAACAAACTAAGGGGCAGGAGAAGGAAGAGACCGTTCAGAAGCAGAGAGGAGTTGTCGGACCTGAATCGCGGGGAGCCCTCAGGCACCATTCCCGGAGTGGCTGCAGAGGCGCGGGCTGGTCCTAGCGTTCTGCCGCAGTTTCCTCAGGAAGAAGCAGCAGCCACACAGCCCACTCACACTGCCGGAACCTGAGGAGAAGGGCACTCTCGGCAAAAGCTAAGTACTTGAGTATATTTTACCGTGCCCCCCCAACCCCAAGCCAGCTTCAGCGGCTGAATCCCCAGGCTTGAGATAAACCCTGGTGAGCACCTGGAGCCATCCTCCCAGCCTTGGGGAAGGAAAAAATTTCCAACTGGGGCGAAAAGATAATTTGTTAGCTCCATTAACTGGGGTTGCTCAGGACAGAAGTGGCTCCTGTCCAGGCATAAACCATCCGTGGACCTTAAGCACCTTTCCCTTCTTCATGGACCTGTGTGGGCCTATTTTGGGAGAATAGGCACTTGTTGGCAAACTCCAACCATTTCAGCAGTGTGGTGGAGAGGTGGGTGTTTGACATTTGACATTGCTTTGCCTATTAAACAAGGTCCTCACCTACCCACAACAGGGACCTAAGGACTGGTGGCTCCACTCGGGTCACCCAGCCACCCGCAACAGGGGCCCAGAGATAACTGGTACCTCCCAGTCCTTACAACAAAATCTTTGGGTGTCCATGGTCCCTCTGCAGAGCCCACCCACCAGCACGCTCTAGAGAACAGAGACGCATTTTCCTCAGAGACACTTGGGGGTCGGTTCTCAATCCCCTGCCTTGTTCAGACCATGACCCCCTGCTGCAATCAGATACGGGTATATATGCCAATCACCCCTGCCCCTCTAAGACTGTAGGGCAGAGCCTGTATCACACACTTGATATCAGCTACCTGGAAACCTGAGCTGAGCTCATACAAGAAAACTGAATGGGCTTCTAGACTGATATAACTCATAAGAGCTCTAGCCAGCTGGGGACAGGACACCAGAGCTCCAAAGGTGAAAATAATCAAGCTAGCTCACTCAAGCAACCCATAGGGGTATACCAAAACAAAACAAAGCAAGCAGCTATGACACAGTAAGCAAGTATAAACTAATACAATAACTTATAGATGGCTCAGAGACAACAGTCAATATCAAGTCACATAAAGAAACAGGCAATGATCACCTCAACAGACTCTCAAAACAAAGAATCCAGGGATCTTCTAGATGAAAATGCATTCCTGGAATTACCAGATGCAGAATACAAAATTTAATATACAGAACCCTTTAAGACATCAGGAAGGAAATGAGGCAATATGCAGAACAAGCCAAGGAGCACACAGATAAAGCAACTGAAGAACTCAGAAAGATTATTCAGGAACATAATGAAAAGTTTAATAAACTGGAAAAATCCATAGACAGACAGCAATCAGAGATTCAGAAGATTAACAATAAAATTACAGAATTAGATAACCCAGTAGAAAGTCATAGGAGCAGAATTGAGCAAGTAGAAACTAGAATTTCTGAACTTGAAGATAAATCACTTGGCACTAATATATTTGAAGAAAAATCAGATAAAAGAATTAAAAAAAATGAAGAAAACTTAAGAATCATGTGGGACTCTATCAAGAGAAATAACCTATGAGTGATTGGAGTCCCAGAACAGGGAGTAATAACAGAAAATACAGAGAAAATTGTTGAGGAGTTGTTGGCAGAAAGCTTCCCTGATATTGTGAAAGATGAGAAGATATCTATCCAAGATGCTCATCGAACTACACATAAGGTAGATCTTAAAAGAAAGTCACCAAGACATATTATAATCAAGCTTGCCAAAACCAAAGATAAAGAGACAATTATAAGAGCAGCGAGGGATAAATGAAAAGTCACCTACAAGGGAGAGCCAATAAGAATAAGTTTGGATTAATCAGCTTGCTTGCAGAAACCATGCAGGCAAGAAGGCAATGGGATGACATATTTAAAAAATTGAAGGAAAAAAATTGCCTGCCAAGAATCATATATCCATCAAAACTGTCTCTTAAATATGAAGGTGAAATTAAGACATTTCCAGATAAACACAAGTTGAGGGAATTTGTAAAAACCAAACCAAAACTACAAGAAATACTAAAGGGAGTTCTTTGGTTAGAAAATCAATAATATCAGGTATTGACCCAAGACTAGAACACTGGGCAGAGCAACCAGAAGTAAACCCAGACAGGGAAATAAAAAAAAAAAAAAAAGAAAAAGCAAGATTAAAAAAATAAAAGCCCAACACGGGGTAATGGCAATGTTATTATATAAAAGAAGACAACATTAAAATAATAAAGAGGGACTAAGAAATGTAATCATACACCTTCCATATGGAGAGGAAGATACGGTGATAAAAAGAAATAAAAGTTAGTTATAAACTTAGAAAAATAAGAGTAAATAATAAGGTAACCACAAAGGAGACAAACTGTCCTACTCATCAAAATAAAATACAAGGGAAAAATACAGACTCAGCAGAAACAAAATCAACAACAAATATGAGGAAAGTACAATATATAAAGAAAATATACTCAGCACATAATATCAAGTGGGAAAAAGAACCTGTCAATACACAAAAAAAGACATCAAAATGATAGCACTAAATGCATACCAATTACCCTGAATGTAAATGGACTGAATGCACCAATAAAGAGACATAGAGTGGCAGAATGGATTAAAAAACAAGATCTGTCTATATGCTGCCTACAAGAGGCACACCTTGGACTTAGAGACAAAAACAAACTAAAACTCAAAGGATGGAAAAAAATATATCAAGCAAACAACAATCAAAAAAGAGCAGGAGTGGCAACCAACTTGACCTCATAGACATATACAGAACACTCCACCCAACAGCAACCAACTATACTTTCTTTTCTAGTGCACATGGAACATTCTCTAGAATAGACCAAATATTAGGTCATAAAGCAAGCCTTGGCAGAATCCAAAACATTGAAACAAAGCATCTTCTCTGACCATAAGGCCATAAAAGTGGAAATCAATAACAGGAAAAGCAGGGACAAGAAATCAAACACTTGGAAAATGAACAATACCCTGCTCAAAAAAGACTGGGTTATAGAAGACATTAAGGATGGAATAAAGAAATTCATAGAATCCAATGAGAATGAAAACACTTCCTATGAGAACCTTTGGGACACAACAAAAGCTGTGCTCAGAGGCCAATTTATATCAATAAATGCACACATCCAAAAAGAAGAAAGGGTGAAAATCAAAGAACTATCCCTACAACTTGAACAAATAGAAAGAGAGCAACAAAAGAAACCCACAGGCACCAGAAGAAAACAAATAATAAAAATTAGAGCTGAACTAAATGAAATAGAAAACAGAAAAACAATTGAAAGAATTAACAAGACCAAAAGCTGGTTTTCTGAAAAAAATCAACAAAATTGACAAACCATTGGCCAAAATGACAAAAGAAAAACAGGAGAGGAAGCAAATAACCCAAATAAGAAATGAGATGGGCGATATTACAACAGACCCAACTGAAATTAAAAGAATCATATCAGATTACTATGAAAAACTATACACAAACAAATTTGAAAACCTAGAAGAAATGGATGAATTTCTAGAGATGCACTACCTACTGAAACTAACACAAACAGAGGTAGAACAACTAAATAGACCCAAAACAAAAGAAGAGATTGAAAAGGTAATCAAAAAACTCCCAACAACAACAACAAAAAACTGTGGCCCAGATGGGCTCACTGTAGAGTTCCACCGAACTTTCAGAGAAGAGTTAACACCACTACTACTAAAAGTTTTTCAAAGCATAGAAAAGAATGGAATACTACCAAATTCATTCTATGAAGCCAGCATATCCCTGATACCCAAACCAGGTAAAGACACCACAAGAAAAGAAAATTATAAACTTATATGCCTCATGAATGTAGATGCAAAAATCCTCAACAAAATTCTAGCCAATAGAATTCAACAACATATCAAAAAAATAATTCACCATGACCAAGTGGGATTCATACCAGGTATACAGGGATGGTTTAACATTAGAAAAACAATTAATCTAATCCACCACATAAAACAAAAGACAAGAATCACATGATTTTATCAATTGATGCAGAAAAGGCATTTGACAAAGCTCAACATTCATTCATGATAAAAACTCTCAGCAAAATAGGAATAGAAGGAAAATTTCTCAACATAATAAAGGGCATTTCTACAAAGCCAACAGCCAACATCACCCTAAATGGAGAGAGCCTGAAAACATTCCCACTGAGATCGGGAACCAGAAAAAGATGCCCTTTATCACCACTCTTATTCAGTATTGTACTGGAAGTCCTAGCCAGAGCAATTAGACTAGATAAAGAAATAAAGGGCATCCGGATTGGCAAGTATCTCTATTTGCAGATGACATGATCTTATACGCAGAAAACCCTAAGGAATCCTCCAGAAAACTACTGAAATTAATAGAAGAGTTCAGCAGAGTATCAGGATACAAGATAAACATACAAAAATCAGTTGGATTCCTCTACACCAACAAAAAGAACATCAAAGAGGAAATCACCAAATCAATTCCATTTACAGTAGCCCCCAAGAAGATAAAATACTTAGGAATAAATCTTACCAGAGATGTAAAAGACTTAAAAAACCCAGTGCCCTCGAGTCGATTCCAACTCATAGCGACTTAAAAAGAAAACTACAGTACACTTATGCAAGAAGCCAAAAAAAACTTACATAAGTGGAAGAACATACCTTGCTCGTGGATAAGAAAACTTAATGTTATAAAAATGTCTTTTCTACCAAAAGCAATCTATACATTTAATGCAATTCCAATCCAAATCCCAACGACATTCTTTAATGAGATGAAGAAACAAATCACCAATTTCATATGGAAGGCAAAGAGGCCCCGGATGAATAAGGCATTACTGAAAAAGAAGAACAAAGTGCGAGGCCTTACTTTACCTGGTTTGAGAACCTATTATACCGCCACAGTAGTCAAAACAGCCTGGTACTGGTACAACAACAGATACATGGACCAATGGAACAGAATTGAGAATCCAGACATAAATCCATCCACATATAAGCAGGCCCCAAAACAGTTAAATGGGGAAAAGACAGTCTTTTTAACAAATGGTGCTGGCATAACTGGATGTGCATCTGCAAAAAAATGAAACAAGACCCATACCTCACACCATGCACAAAAACTAACTCAAAATGGATCAAAGACCTAAATATAAAATCTAAAATGATACAGATCATGGAAGAAAAAATAGGGACAATGTTAGGAGCCCGAATACATGGCATAAACAGTACACAAAACATTATTAAGAATGCAGAAGAAAAACTTGATAACTGGGAGCTCCTAAAAATCAAGCACCTATGCTCATCCAAAGACATCACCAAAAGAGTAAAAAGATTACCTACAGACTGGGAAAAAGTTTTTAGCTATGACAGTTCTGATCAGTGCCTCATCTCTAAAATCTACATGATACTGCAAAAACTCAACTACAAAAAGACAAATAACCCAATTAAAAAATGGGCAAAAGATCTAAATAGACACTTCACTAAAGAAGACATTCAGGTAGCTAACAGATATATGAGGAAATGTTCACGATCATTAGCCATTAGAGAAATGCAAATCAAAACTACAATGAGATTTCATCTCACTCCAACAAGGCTGGCATTAATCCAAAAAACACAAAATAATAAATGTAGGAGAGGCTGTGGAGAGATTGGAACACTTCCACATTGCTGGTGGGAATGTCAAATGGTACAACCACTTTGGAAATCAATTTGGTGCTTCCTTAAAAAGCTAGAAATAGAACTACCATATGATCCAGCAATCCCACTCCTTGGGATATATCCTAGAGAAATAAGAGCCTTTACACGAACAGATATATGCACACCCATGTTTATTGCAGCACTGTTTACAATAGCAAAAACATGGAAGCAACCAAGGTGCCCATCAATGGATGAATGGATAAATAAATTATGGTATATTCATACAATGGAATACTACGCATTGAAAAGAACAGTGAGGAATCTGTGAAATATTTCATAACATGGAGGAACCTGGAAGGCATTATGCTGAGTGAAATGAGTCAGTTGCAAAAGGACAAATATTGTATAAGACCACTATTATAGGAACCTGAGAAATACTTTAAACTGAGAAGAAAACATTCCTTTTGTGGTTAGGAGAGAGGGTAGGGAGGGAGGGTAGGAGAGGGGTATTCATTAATTAGATAGTAGAAAAGAACTACTTTAGGTGAAGGGAAAATAGCACACAGTACAGGGGAGGTCAGCACATTTGGACTAAACCAAAAGCAAAGAAGTTTCCTGAATAAACTGAATGCTTCAAAGACCAGCGTAGCAGGGGCAGGGGTCTGGGGACCATGGTTTTAGGGGACATCTAAGTCAATTGGCATAATAAAATCTATTAAGAAAACATTCTGCATCCCACTTTGAAGAGTGGCGTCTGGGGTCTTAAACGCTAGCAAGCAGCCATCTAAGATGCATCAATCAGTTTCAACCCACCTGGATCAAAGGAAAATGAAGAACACCAAGGACACAAGGTGATTACAAGCCCAAGAGACAGAAAGGGTCACATGAGCCAGTGACTACATCATCCTGAGACCAGAAGAACTAGATGGTGCCTGGCTACAACCCATGACTGCCCTGACAGGGAACACAACAGAGAACCCCTGAAGGAGCAGGAGAGCAGTGGGATGCAGACCTCAAATTCTCATAAAAAGACCAGACTTAATGGTCTGACTGAGACTAGAAGGACCCCAGTGGTCATGGCCCCCAGACCTTCTGTTGGCCCAGGGTGGGAACCATTCCCAAAGCCAACTCTTCAGACATGGATTGGACTGGACAATGGGTTGGAGAGGGATGCTGGTGAGGAGTGAGCTTCTTGGATCAGGTGGACACTTGAGACTATGTTGGCATCTCCTGCCTGGAGGGGAGATGAGAGGGTGGCAGGGGTTAGAAGCTGGCAAAAAGGACACGAAAAGAGAGAGTGGAGGGAGAGAGCTTGCTGTCTCGTTAGGGGGAGAGTAATTGGGAGTGTGTAGCAAGGTGTATATGGGTTTTTGTGTGAGAGACTGACTTGATTTGTAAACTTTCACTTAACCCACAATAAAAATTATTAAAAAAAAAAAAGGTCTGTTCGACAACAACAGAAAAGGAAATGGAAGGAACACACAGAGTCACTGTACCAAAAAGAATTGATCAACATTCAACCATTTCAGGAGGTAGCATATGATCAAGAACCAATGGTACTGAAGGAGGAAGTCCAACCTGCACTGAAGGCATTGGCAAAAAAAAAACAAGGCTCCAGGAGTTGACCAAGTACCAGTTGAGATGTTTCAGCAAACAGATGCAATGCTGGAAGCGCTCACCCATCTATGCCAAGAAATTTAGAAGACAGCTACCTGGCCATTTGACTGGAAGAGATCCATATTTGTTTGTGCCTATTCCAAAAAAAGGTGATCCAACAGAACATAGGAATTATTGAACAATGTAATTAATATCGCATGTAAGTAAAACTATGCTGAAATTAATTCAAAAACAGTTGCAGCAGTACATTGATGGGGAACTGCCAGAAATTCAAGCTAGACTCAGAAGAGGACACGGAACCAGGTATACCATTGCTGATGTCAGATGGATCCTGGCTGAAAGCAAAGAATACCAGAAAGATGTGTACCTGTGTTTTATTGACTAAGCAAAGGCATTTGACTGTGGGGGTAATAACAAGTTATGGATAACATCGCAATGAATGGGAATTCTCAGAAGACTTAATTGTACTCATGCAGAAACTATATGTAGACTAAGAGGCAGTTGTTCAAAGAGAACAAAAGGATACTGCATGGTTTAAAATAAGGAAATGTGCATCAGGGTTGTATCCTTTCACCATACTTAATCTGTATGCTGAGCAAGTAATACAAGAACCTGAACTGTATGTAGAAGAACAGGGCATCAGAATTGGAGGAAGACTCATTAACCACCTGCGTTATGCAGATAACAATCTTGTTGAAAGTGAAGAGAACTGGAAGCACTTACTGATGAAGATCAAAGACTACAGCTTTCAGTGTGGATTACACCTCAATGCAAAGAAAACAAATATCCTCACATCTGAACTAATAAGCAACATCATGATAAAAGGATAAAAGATTGAAGTTGTCAAGGATTTCATTTTACCATGGGAGCAGTAGTCAAGATATCAAACGATGTATTGCATTAGGCAAATGGGCTGCAAAAGGCCTTTTCAAAGTGTTAAAAAGCAAGGATGGCACCTTGAGGACTAAGGTGTGCCTGACCCAAGCTGTGATATTTTCAATTACCTCATACGCGTATGACAGCTGGACAATGAATAAGAGAAAAGAAGAATTGATGAATTTGAATTACGTGTGTTGGAGAAGAATATTGAATATAGCATGGACTGCCAAAAGAGCAAACAAATCTGTCTTGGAAGGAGTACAGCCAGAATGCTCCTTAGAAGTGAAGATGGTGAGGCTTTGTCTCATGTACTTTGGACATGCTATCGGGGGGACCAGTCCCTGAATAAGGACATCATACTTGGTAATTTAGAGGGTGAGCACAAAAGAGGAAGACCCACAAGGAGATGGGTTGACACAGTGGCTGCAACAATGGGCTCAGACTTAGCAACAATTGTGAGGATGGTGCAGGACTGGGCAGGGTTTCATTCTGTTGTACACTGGGTCGCTACAAGTCATAACTAACTCGATGGCACCTGACAACAACAACAATACTTGGGCCAAAAAAAATACCTGTGAAATTGACAGTTACACAGTTTCTTTACCTGCACGGTTACTGTTTCCTTATAGCCCAGCCCACAGTAGGAAGCTTATAGTCTGGGGCAGTTGATCAGTCAGTTTCTGCATCAACAAGGCAACGTTAGCCTAATATTTATTGAGACCTCAGGTTGTACTGTACTGCTTCACTAGATCCTGGAAGAAAAGTAATAGAAATCAAGGTTGTTCCTATGATGACTCTGAACTCCGTCCTCTACGTGTATGTCATTTTGTTTTTCATTCTTAGTTATCTAGTGCTGCTGTAACAGAAATACCACAAGTGGGTGGGTTTAACAAACAGAAATATATTCTCTTACCATTTAGGAAGTTAGAAGCTCAAATTCAGGGTGCCAGCTCCAGGGGAAGGCTTTCTCTCTCAGTTGGTTCTGGAGGAAGATCTTTGTCATCAATCTTCCCCAGGTCTAGGAGCTTCGCAGGGCAGGCACCACAGGGCCAAAGGACACGTTCCACTCCTAGCTCTTCTTGCCTGGGGTAGTGAGAGATCTTTCCTCTTTGCTCGATTCTCTCTTTCATGTCTCAAAAGAGATTGACTCAAGATACAACCTAATCCTCTACATTGAGTCCTGTCTCATTAACATAATTGCCCCTATTCCTGCCTCATTAGCTTCATAAGGGTTAGGGTTTTCAACACATAGGAAAATCACATCAGATCACAAAATGGAGGACAACCACATAATACTGGGGATCTTGGCCCAGCCAAGTTGACACATATTTTGGGGGGACACAATTCAATCCATGACATTCCACCCTTTGGCTCCCCAGAATTTATGTCCTTGCCACACGTAAAACACTTTCACTCATCATTTCATCCCCTAAGTCTTAAAGCAACTCCAAGTGCAAATTCCATCCTAGGGCAAAATTTATCTGTGAAGGTTAGGATACAAGTTATCTGCTTCCAAAGTGTAATGATGGAAAAGGCACAAGTAGCCCAAAGAGTGGCTGGTGGATCCAAACTGCCAAAATTTTGATTAGCAGCTGTGGCTCTTAACCACTGCTCCACTAGGGCTGAAAATCCTTTGGGTTAGTTCTGCTCTCTCCTATAGGGTCGCTATGAGTTTGAATCCACTTGATGGCAATGGGTTTGGTTTTTAGTTTGGAATTAGTGCTGTAGCAAATAGCACAGTGAAAGCCCTCAATAAATATGGCTGGCTGACAGAAGGAATCAGAATTTCCTAATATCATTAAAACAAACAAAAAACCCAAACCTGTTGATGTCAAGTCAATTCTGACTCAGAGTGATCCTATAAGACAAAGTAGAACTTCCCTATAGGGTTTCCAAGGAGTGGCTGGTGGATTTGAACCCCTAATCTCTTGGTTAGTCTCCCTAGCTCTCAACTGCTGCACCACCAGGACTCCCAACATCATTAGCCCATTGTCGTTTGATTCTGACTTATAGTGACCCTATAGGACAGAATAGAACATTTCCAAGAGTGGCTGGTAGGTTGGAACCACCGACCTTTTGGTTAGCAGCTGAGTGCTTAACTGCTGAGCCACCAAGCCTCTTGTTTATACATATAAACCCAACCCATTTCTGCATTTATGCATATGTTGTTGTTGTTGTTGTTAGGTGCCATTGAGTCAGTTCTGACTCATGGCAACCCTATGCACAACAGAAGGAAACACTGCCCGGTCCTGAGCCATCCTCACAATCGTTGTTATGCTTGAGCTCATTGTTGCAGCCACTGTGTCAATCCACCTCGTTGAGGGTCTTCCTCTTTTCTGCTGACTCTGTACTCTGCCAAGCATGATATCCTTCTCCAGGGACTGATCCCTCCTGACAACATGTCCAAAGTATGTAAGACGCAGTCTCGCCATCCTTGCTTCTAAGGAGCATTCTGGTTGTACTTCTTCTGAGACAGATTTGTTCGTTCTTTTGGCAGTCCACGGTATATTCAATATTCTTTGCCAACACCACAATTCAAAGGTGTCAACTCTTCTTTGGTCTTCCTTATTCATTGTCCAGCTTTCACAGGCATATGATGTGATTGAAAATACCATGGCTTGGGTCAGGCGCACCTTAGTCTTCAAGGTGACATCTTTGCTCTTCAACACTTTAAAGAGGTCTTTTGCAGCAGGTTTACCCAATGCAATGTGTCTTTTGTTTTCTTGACTGCCGCTTCCATGGCTGTTGATTGTAGATCCAAGTAAAACGAAATCCTTGACAACTTCAATCTTTTCCACGTTTATCATGATGTTGCTCATTGGTCCAGTTGTGAGGATTTTTGTTTTCTTTATGTTGAGGTGCAATCCATACTGAAGGCTGTGGTCTTTGATCTTCATTAGTGAGTGCTTCAAGTCCTCTTCACTTTCAGCAAGCAAGGCTGTGTCATCTGCATAACGCAGGTTGTTAATGAGTCTTCCTCCAATCCTCATGCCCCGTTCTTCATATAGCCCAGCTTCTCGTATTATTTGCTCAGCATATAGATTGAATAGGTATGGTGAAAGAATACAACCCTGACACACACCTTTCCTGAATTTAAACCAATCAGCATCCCCTTGTTCTGTCCGAACAACTGCCTCTTGATCTATGTAAAGATTCCTCATGAGTACAATTAAGCGTTCTGGAATTCCCATTCTTTGCAATGTTATCCATAATTTGTTATGATCCACACAGTCGAATGCCTTTGCATAGTCAATAAAACACAGATAAACATCCTTCTGGTATTCTCTGCTTTCAGCCAGGATCCATCTGACATCAGCAATAAATTAAAATAAAGCCCCCACAGTACAAGAAACTGGCAGACACATGGGGGATCTATACATATACTGAAACAAAAACCAAACCTATTGCCATTGAGTTGATTACGACTCACAGCGACCCTACAGCACAGAGTAGAACTGCCCCCTGCCCCATAGGGTTTCCAAGGAGTGGCTGGTGAATTCAGACTGCCTACCTTTTGGTTAGTAGTCATATCTCTTAACCACCATGCCAGGGCTCTATGCATATAGACATATATAAATGTTTTACAAACTTGGTATTATTTAGTATATGGTTGTTTCTTTCTTCTTTACTGAACATTGCTTCACAAACATTTTACAATATTTATAAAAATCCTTTGAACCTAATTTTCATGTCTATAAAATATTCCTTCAGGAAGTTGTGAAATTATTGATGGGGTTGCTATGAGTCAAAATTGACACGATAGCAGTGAGGTTATATGAAAATTGCTTTCAACTGTAAGTGGAGATTGTAATAAGATTATGCCTATCTTGGATTCCTCTGAAGTCAGAGCCTGAGACAGGGACTTGGGTGGAGGTCATTTATTTGGGTAGTTTCACTTTACAGTTGAGGAAACTGAGGCTCATGGAAATTTAGTCCAAGTTCACAATGTTGGTAGGGAACAGAGCCAGGGGCCAAGCATAGTTCTGGGAGGAATTAAAATCTGTGCATTCACCTGGGTAGTCCGTGGGTAGCACAGAGTCCTGGTGACGTAGCGGTTATGCGCTTGGCTGCTAACCAAGAAGTCAGCAGTTCGAATCCACCAGCTGCTCCTTGGAAACCTTATGGGATAGTTCTACTCTGTCTTATAGGGTCGATATGAGTTGGAATCGGCTCTATGGCAGTAGGTTTTGGTTTTGGCTCTGGGTAGTATAAAGTTAATAATGTCAGCTGCTAAGTGAAAATTTGAATGCACCTTAGAAAAAAGGCCTGGAGATCTACTTCTGAAAAATCAGCCATTGAAAACTCTATGGTACATAATTGTACTGTGATACACATGGGATCACCATGAGTTAGAATCAACTTGATTGCGACTGACGGTAATTTATTCGGGGGATGGATCCTGCAGCTGACATCCAAGGCCAAAGGACTGTGACACAGAGCACCAGCAGCACCTGTTACAGATTGTCATGTGGATCCAATGAGATCAAGCTTACAAAGCCTGGTACCTATTAAGTGCTCAAAAAATGCCACAGTATACCAGCTCAACACTGCTTTGGCCAGCTTCAATGCTGAGAATTTTTGAGAATCACAACAACACTGTTGAATCTCTTCCACCTCTGCATTCTCTCTCTTCCCTTTTCCCATAGTCACAAAAATAAGATATTTTTGTTGTTATTGGCGTGATGGTAGAAGCAGGCCTGATTAGATGTGGGAGATGTAATCAAAGTTCAGAGAATAAATGGTTATAAGTCCTTTTGATCTTCTCTCCAACATGCCATTTTTAGCTGAGAAAGAGTGTCAAGAGAATACGGAATGTAGATGATTACCTACCTACCTACCTACCTACATCTATCTACACACAAATTAATCTTTCTTTTTTTCTTCCGTAATTACCTAGTAAGAGTGAAAACTATAAATGGTTGTTGTCAGCAGAGATGTGTATCTTCCAAGATTTTGTTCTGTGACTTGAAGCCAGCCTTGCTATTATAAATGCGTCACTATGATTGCGCTGACTTAGCCTGGCAGTTATGACTGTTACTCAGAGCAAGGTACCTCTCAGCCAAGACCCAACGAGCTTGCCCAATTGTTGCAAATCTTTTATTATCAGAGCTCATTGGCCTTCCTCACATTGTTGTGCTTTCATGCAATATTTTAATATATTAACTATAAATCCAAGGATCAACAAAAAAATTGAAGTCAGGGAGTCATGGAATAGTCATTTATCAAGGGCTTTGGCTCAGTGACTTGAAACCAAAGTATAAGAAAAACAAAAACACTGAGGTTAAAGAGGTGGCCAAAATGCCTGCAGGTTAAGTGAAACTGAATTAAGGAAAACAGAAGTCCTATCTAATCTGTGCAGAACTTCAGCAGAAATTACATGCTTTCTAAAAGAAGCTTCTTCTCTACTGAGACTTTTAATTAGGAGAGTATATTTTGGCTGCTTTTCTTGTCTTAATCTGAGAAAGATGAATTTCACAATCATATGCTTAATGATAATAAATCCATTGCCTTTTCTGACAGAGGTGCTTCAATTATGAGGATTCTATAAATGTGTTTTAATACCAGTATTTAGTGTTTGGAAGTGGGGTCGCTAAACTGGTAGGTGGGATATAAGCTTGGAATTGCTGGCAAATTTACTGTCTCTACATAGTAAGAGCCTGCTTGAGAATAAAGCCAATACAAGCAAAGCAAAATGGAGAGAAATAATTCTGATGGCACCAAACAAGCTGCTGGATACAACCATGCCTGTATGAGCCAGTAAACTCTAGTTTATGCTTAAGCCATTTTAAGCTGTATTTCTGTCATTTGTGATCAAGAGTCCTTACTAATACATTTCCTCAACACACTGCCTGGTCTTATCATGTTTAACACCTAAATCATCTAACTCAGCCTGAAAAGTCAAATTTCTTAGAAAAAGGGTGATGAATCTGTGCTGTTTGAATGTGTTCTTTCATTTAAAAAAAATTCACCAGAAGTTTTAATTTAAATAATATATTTATAACTTTCATGAATACTTGAAAGAACATATATTTTGCATGATTAAAAGTAATATAATCAGTGTCAAGGTTATTCCTTAATAGCAGTGGTGAATTTGTCAATTTATTTAGTATTTTAATTATTTCTCTACCTAGCCATTTTCCTTAGCCATAGCAATGTTACAAAAAATATTAAAAGTACAAAAATTCAGGAAAATAACAAAACCTAAAGTCTTTGGGAAAGACTCCTTTTCCAAATTGTTCCTTCCCATTAACGTAAACATACTGCCCCATAAGTTTTCTGTCCAATCTTTTGAGTTGCTATTGTCAATTTGATCCCATATAGATATCTTACAAAGCACAATGCTCAAAGCAGACATTCTTTACTAGTTAAGTTTTAAGAAGACTTTGGGGGATATTTTTGATTTAAGGTTTAAAGATTATCTCAGGGCGATAATTTCAGGGGTTATTCTAGCCTCCATGTCTCCAGACAGTCTGGAGTCCATCAGAATTTGAAATTATGTTCTACATTTCCCCCCTTTTGATCAGGATTCTTCTGTAGAATCTTTGATCAAAACGTTCAGTAATGGCAGCCAGGTGTTATCCAATTCTGGTCTCATGGTGAAGGAGGCAGTTCTTTATGGAGGTTAACATTGCTTTTAATATTAAAAGAATACAGAAAATTTCACTTAAACATCTGAGCTTCTCATTAAAAATAAAGACTGGCATATAATAAATCCAATCCAGTAGAACAATTTAAGGTAGAGGTGGGGGGCAAGGGAGGAAAGAGTGAAGGTAGTGATATCACAAAGCATCAGCTTATCTGATGTGATTCAGGAGAAGGTTTTGGAAGTACCTGGAGGAACAGATGGACCAGTTGTGATTCAAGAAGATCTTTCCTGAATATAATTTTTCTTACCCTGCACTGAATAAATATTGGGTTTACAATGAGGCCGAGGTTATCACACACACTTATTTGGAATCCTGAATATACCTATGCTGTAAAGGTAACCTAATTGCAGAAACCCTAGCAAAGAGACCATCAAAAACAACAAAGACAAAAAAAAAAAACCCCCAAACACCCACATTAAAACAAACCCAAAGAGATGTGCAGAACACTCTAAAAAGTCTTTACGGCAATTTTAATGTCCCTAGAGGCAAGACCAACATCTGCTGCTTGTCTCGGTGATTCTGAAGTCATCTCTAGAAAGATAAAACTTGAAAATAATCCTATTTCAGCAGGGTAATTTACATTTTACCGATGCTGTTCAGGAGAGACCATGGATCAGGGCAAGGTCAGGTGATGGAGGAGCACAGAGATGGGACCAAGTTACCCAAACCTACTAAGCATACGTTATTCGTCATTCTTTTTCTCTGAAAACTGAGACAAGGAAGCTTAGTTGTTTGTAAACAACCGTCTCCATGACCCACCTCCACTTGTATTGTCCTCTAGTAGTTTCCAAATATTAGTCCTAGTTATGCTTCTCCCATACCCCATTAAAGTCCTTTAGGAAAGGAAAGGAGGAGAGATTAGGCAGTGTGTGATCTCAGGTGTGGACAGTGAAAAGTGATATGTAGGCATAAAGTATCTTCTATCGAAGGAAGGGTCATTGGTGGCTCAGTGGTAGAATTCTTGCCTTCTATCCTGGAGGCCCCGGTTCAATTCCCAGTCAATGCTCCTTGCGTGCAGCCACCACCTGTCTGTCACTGGAGGTTTGTGTTTTGCTATGATGCTGAACAGGTTTCAGCAGAGCTTCCAGATTAAGACAGACTAGGAATAAAGACGTGATGATCTACTTCTGAAAATCAGACAATGAAAACCCTATGGGTCAGAAAGATCAGATCTTCAACACGCCGTGGGGGTGGTGCAGGAGTGGGCACAGTTTTGTTTCTTTGTGCATGAGGTCACCATGAGTCAGAGGCTGACTTGAAGGCACAAAATCAAAAGCATGTTTCGGAGTTCTTGCAGCTTTGTTCTGTAGTTCATACCTTAATGGACACTGGTTGTTTAGAGATTGCTTTCTGGAGTTGTCGCTGTGCTAGGCTATAAGATTAGCTCTTTGGTTGTGGTGCTTGATTTAATTAATTCGAACAAGTAGATGTTGAAATTGGGTGATAGGTTGACTAACTTGATCAACTTGAATGTTTTGGTAGCATACAACGATGATGTTAATGGACAAAGTTTTGAAAAAGAAAGAATCAGACTGTTACAAATATAAAATGAAGATGTGTCAAGGATTTTATTTCACTTATAAATTAATGAGTAAACCAATTCGATGTTACAACTAATTCAAAGGAGAATCCCAACTGCAGGAAATATTTAAGCCCCTCAGAAATGTTGAAATGAATTTGCTGAATAGATACAAAACTGCTAAAACTAGCCAATAACCGGAGAGCAATAACTAAGGCACAGTTTGCATTTTTAAGGACAAGAATCATTTATCAATTTACAGAGTTGTAAAATAGCTCAAAGACAATAAAAGGCTAAAATAAAACTGGATGGGTGAGCTAGATAGGACACCCAGTGTCTTAGTTATCTAGTGCTGCTATAACAGAAATACCACAAGTTTAAAAAACATAAACTTATTCTCTCACACTCTAAAAGGCTAGAAGTCTGAATTCAGGGCTCCACCTCCAGGGGAACGCCTTTTTTCTCTGCTCTGGGGGTAGGTCCTTGTCATCAATCTTCCCCTGGTCTAGGAGCTTCTCAGTGCAGGGACCTTGGGTCTAAAGGACATGCTTCACTCCTGGCTGTTCTTGCTTAATGGTAGTGAGGTCCCTCCCTCTTCTCTTTGCTGGCTTCTCTTGTACCTGTGAAGAGATTTACTTAAGATACAATCTAATTCTGTAGAATGTGTACTGCCTCATTAACATAGCTGCCTCTAATCCTGCCTCATTAACATCACAGAGGTTAGGATTTATAACTCATAGAGCCTCATTAACATAGCTGCCTCTAATCCTGCCTCATTAACATCACAGAGGTTAGGATTTATAACTCATAGAACGATCACATCAGATCACAAAATGGAGGACCACCACACGATACTGGGAATCATGACCTAGGAAAGTCAACACATATTTTTGGGGGACACAATTCAATTCATAATACCCAGTAATCTCTCATCCTTCCATTTTAAAATCTTTCTCAATATTTCCTAACAATGTCTCAGCATGACATGGACCGCTCATGGGAAGTGTTGGCTTGCTCTCATATTCAGAATGAAATTCCAACTCCTTGGCCACAAAGTCCTCATGATGTGGGCCCTTCCTGCTCTCTTACTTTATCTTGAATACCTTCACACTTCTTTCTCTGTCACTCACTCATTTGCTCACTTTTTTTTTTTTTTTTACTTGAATGTATCAGAAACCCTCCAGAAGCAGAGCATTTGAAATAGTTGTCTTCTTCACCTGGAAAACTCTGCCTCCATATTTACAGGTTTTAACTCAAATATCACTTCTTTGGAGACACCTTTATGTGAACATCCAATCTCAGATATTCCCTTTGTCTTTCTCTCTCATATTATCGGGCTTTACCCTCTTCATAGCACTTGTCGTTATATAGTTACCTTGCATATATAATTTTACAAATTACAATTTTACACCTTGTCCATCTCCCCCCACTGTAGGCTCAACGAGGGCCGTGAATTTGCCTTATTTGCTGCTGTAGCCCAGGTCCCTGGGACAATGTCTAGCACATAGAAGCTTCTCTCTAAACATTTTGTACATCTCACAAATTTATTCTTCGTAAATTCATTTGTGCAATAGGTTATTAATTAAGATAACTTCAGACAGCCCTGGCTATTGTAGATATAACTCTCAAATCTTAGTGACTTAACACAGTAAAAAATTATGTCTTTTAATAGTCCAGGGAAAGTGTCCTGGTTGATGGCTCTTGTCCAAATCCTGGATTCAGGTATCTAGGATCCTTGCATCTTGTGGTCCTGCTTTATGTAATACCTGGCTCTGAAGGTTGCTCTGCTCATCCACATCCAGCCACAGAAAGGAAGGAGCATAGGGGGAGGAGATTATGGGTAGACCTGGAACCAGTACCTATCACCCTCTCCACATTCCACTGGCCAGAACACAGTCATGTGGCCATGCCTCCCTGCAAACAAGAGAGAACTCTGCCCTAGCCATGTACCGAGAAAGAAGAGAAAATGTGCCTGGTGTTGTGCTAGGAATGGGGACACAGCTGTGAACAAGTGAATATTCTCAGGGGAATGACAACTTTCATTTAGTTTTGGACGGTAATACTTATCAAAAGATTTTAAAGAGGAGTTCCACCTTGTTGAAAAGCTCAAAGGGAATATAGAGCAAGAGGCTGCAATTTAATATTTGAAAACAATATTTTCCATCCAATTCTAAACAATGGATTTGAAAGAAGGTATAGCAGAGGGAATTTGAAGGCAGGAATATACTGGATAACAGCAGCTCTTTGCTCTGAAAGCTGAAACCAAGTATAATGTTTTCAAAAAGATATTTCAGGTAAAGGTGAACTTTTAGACCTGAAATACCTGAATTACATTCTCTTTGCTGTTTGTAGAGACTCTTAACTCCATAATGATAATTGAACCTGATGAGATGCAAATACTCATTTTAGCTTATGTAAAAATTTGATTTTACAGACTCAAGTGCTTTCAGAATTTCCTATGACAATAACATGAGTGTTTTGCTTTTTTGTTTCTTTTCTTAGCATCTATTTAGACAGAACATTAGTAAAGAATCTTGTCAGTAGAAACACATTAATCCGATTAATTTTTAGTTCTTTAGGACATTTTCTTTGCTTCAAGAGAAAGTACATGCATCCACTCAATATGGATGTACCATGGCAAATTAGCATTTATCCTTTGTTCAACGCTCACAGTCGGCAAAGTGTAATCAGGTATTAACCACACTTGTTCTTCCCATAGAGTGTAATTTTAATGTCTTGCAATTTGAAGACTTAAAAAAGAAAGCACACCAAGGCAAATCATTCCTTTCAAAATCCAATAATAGAATTTGCCATGAAGGTCAAAATTATCTAGGAAAGAGAGAGCTTATTCATGTGTATAAACTAAAAGTGGGCTGAGGGTTAATACTTAGGCTTAGTGAAATATTGACTTTTGGTTCCTGGGTTTTTATAGATGATTAAAGAAATCAGCCTACAGAAGGATTTATTTTACTCAGACCTTGCTTGGGGAAGCAACACAGCAACCTGGCCAAGCCTTACTATTCAGTATCGATCGAGCCTATAGATTTTGGTTTGACTATCTTGAAATGCTTGAAAAATAATATTCTTAAAGCTGGTCATTGGAATCCCTTGGGGTTGTAGCTACTTTGTAGTTAGCAACAAGAAGGTGGACCATGTCAAATAGAGAGTGATAGCGTGGGTCCTCTCTTCTAAGGCGCCTGTAAATGTATTAGTTATCCACTGCTACAAAACAAATTACTCCAAAGTGGCAGCTGGAAACAACGAACAGTTATTTTCTCGCACGGTTTTTAGGGTCAGGAGTTCAGAGGCAGCTCGGCTGGGTGGTTCTGGGTTGAGGTCTTTCTTGAGATTGCCATTAAGATGTCAGCTGGGGCTGCAAGGCTTAACAGGGACTGGAGAATACACTTCCAGTAAAGCGCACTCACGTGGTGCTGGTTGCTGGCAGGTGGCTCAGTTCTTCAGCGGCCTCCTTGGGCTGCTTAAGCGTTCTTGTGCTATTACAGCTGGCTTCTACCAGAAAAGTGACCCAAGAGCGCAAGATGGTAGCCACAATGTCTTTTATGACTTAGCTTTGGAAATCATGCTCTGTTTTTTTCAGCATAGAGAGCCCTATTCAATGTACCAAGTGTGACATAAAGGAAGGCAAGGATCACTGGGGACCACTTGGAGGCTGTTGTTGCTGTTGTTAGTTGGCTACCACAATAAGTTTCTTGTGAAAAAATTAGAAACCATACCATAATTTTAAGGATTCTTAAAATGGTTAAAAAAAAAAGTCCAATAAACAAAAAGCCCCAACAACTTCAAAGAAGTATAGCATTTATGCATCTAAGAGCAAACTGGTTATTATGAGATAAGCTCTTAATTGATCTTGAAATGCACCAATCCACAGACCTACTAGAAACAATGATTGGTTTTAAATAGTTAATGTGCTGGCTCAGAAAATCAAGTATTTAATTCTGACAGGGAGAATAAAACAGTAAACAGTCGCCTTATGGTTTTCTCTGGAATGCATTGGTTAATCTGTACCATACAGCATTCTCAATTGGTGAGCATTCAGGAAGCTATTCGATTTTCTAGAGAGGTGGTAAATTACTGCTACAGTCTAATTCTCAAGAAGGTTGTTGGTTACAGGACTGTCTCAAAAGTTTTCCACGTTCAGCATTTGAAATGATATTTTTTGGAGCGTTTTAATGTGGAGTTTGTTGAATTACCTGCAGGTTATTTGTGCATTCTGAACATGGAACCAGTAGGTGTGGATAAGATCAAAAGATGCAGTTATTCATGGGTCATTATTCTCTCTATTTGCTGCTGTAATAAATCCCCTAGTTTGCCTTAGATTAATTAAACCTAGAGTCATGGACTTCGTTTCAAACTATGGTCCTGGATGAATCACTAAACCTTTCCAAGTCTCAGTTTCTTCATATCTGATGTTCATTCATTTTTATGCACTCCACAAATATTTATTAGTGCCTGCAGTACGTCGTCCCCTGTTCTTGAAACTGTGGATACAATAATGAACAGGAGAGACTTGATCTCTTCTCTCATGGTGTTCCATTTCAGTGGAAAAACCAAAAACAAACAAAACAAAACAAACTCAGTGCCATCGAGTCGATTCTGACTCATAGAGACCCTATAGGACAGAGTAGAACTGCCCCATAGAGTTTCCAAGGAGCTCCTGGCGGACTTGAACTGCCGACCCTTTGGTTAGCAGCTGTAGCACTTAACCACGACACCACCAGTGGAGCGAACATAAAATAAGCACATAGACCTGCTGTGTGACAGATGCTGATAAGAGCTATGAAGAAACATTAGAAGGGTAATGGGAAGCACAATTTTAGAGCAGAAATTAGGGAAGGCTGTGGGAGAAAGATGTGGCAGTCTGCTTCGGTAAGGATTTACAGCCTTGGAAACCCTATGGGGCAGTGCTACTCTGTCCTATAGGGTCACTATGAGTTGGAATCAACTCAGTGGCAATGGGTTTGGTTTTAACCTGTTGAGAGAAGAGACCTAGAAGAAGAAAGGCATGGGGCCATGCAGCAATTGGGGAGAAGAGTGTTTATGACAAAGGGATAGTAGGTACAGGACCCCGAGGTTGGTCCTTAAAGTGCTTGAGGAACAGATGGACTGCAGTGAACACAAACCAAAGGAGCAATGGAAGAGGAGACAGAAGAGATCAGAGAGGGAGCTGGGGACAAGATCACGAGGTCCTTTTGTGTTTCCTCGTAAGGTTTTGGATTTTATTCTGAGTGAAATGAGAAGCCACTGAAGGATTTTGAACAGAGAAGTGACATGATCTGACTTAGATTATCAAAGGATCGCTGTGGATGTTGTTGTTGTTGTGAGGTGCCGTTGAGTCGGTTCCAACTCATAGAGACCCTATATACAACAGAATGGAACATTGTCCAGTCCTGCACCATCCTCACAATCATTGTTATGCTTGAACCCAAGTTGCAGCCACTGTGTCAGTCCATCTCATTGTGGGTATTCCTCTTTTTTGCTGACCCTTTACTTTACCAAGCATCAAGTGAGGATGAATTCAGCTGGTCAGTGGATGGAACAACACTCATGAATTGTTGTTTTTAGCTGTTGTCAAGTCAGCTCTGACTCATGATGACCCCATATAAAACAGAATTAAACATTGCCCCATCCGGCACCATCTTCACAATTGTTGGTATGCTTGAGTCCATTGTTGTGGCCACTGTGTATTTTGAGTGCCTTCCAAACTAGGGGGCTCACCTTCTACCACTATGTCAGACAACATTCTGTAGTGATCCATAGGGGTTTTATCGGCTAATTTGCAGAAGTAGATCTCCAGGCCTTTCTTCCTAGTCTGTCTTAGTCTGGATGCTCTACTGAAAACTACCATGGGTGACCCTGCTGGTATTTGAAATACTGTTGGTATAGCTTCCAGTATCATAGCAACATGCAAACTACCACAGTACGATAAACTGACAAATGGATGGTGGACTCTTGCTTCAGACTTGGTGAAAGATAATGGTGAGTCTGTCTGGGTGGTGGTGGTGTGTGGGGTGGGGAGCAATGGTTGCAGTCTGGATACCTTTTGAAGGTACTGCCTATTGATCTCCCAGATTTGCCAAGACCATTAAGATATGGTAAGATAGGTACATAAGAACACTTTGCGTTGTGGGCTAGAAAGAGAAGCCATATGTTTATTTGACTGGTGACCCAACCCTCTCATAATACTCACTTAATCCTCACAAAAATTCACAAACTATTAATGTATATTGAGCTTCATATTAAACTGAATATGTAAACCTGGTTGACAATCAGACACTTTAGAATTTTCTACCCCTTCCTTATTCACCCAAGAGAATTTTTATAGTTACCTTAAAAGCAGAATAGTGTAAGTATCTAGATATTTCCTCTCATTTTTTGAATCTAAGAGTTACTATATGAGGAAGAAGATTGTATTTTAGTCTGATCTAAGGTATAATTTACTTAATTTTTTATATGCTCTAGACAAGAGCTCTCCAATAGAAATATAATGCAAGCCACCTATGTCACTTTAAACTGCCTAGTAGACGTAGCCAAAAAAAAAAAACAAACTTTTTTTTTTAGTAGGCACCAAAGAACTAAAGAGAAACTGGTGAAATTACTTTTAATAATATAGTTTATTTAACCCAATGTATTCAAATATAGTATTTTCAACGTGGAATCAATGATAAAAATTATTGATGAGATACTTTACATTCTTTTTCTTACTAAGTCTTTGAAATTCAGTTTATATATATCTTACATATAAATACACTTACATGTATCTTACACTTATGTATTGCTCTGAAGAAGAAAAGTTCCAGAAAAGTGAAAAGGAATCAAGAAAAAAATTGGAAAACTGGTATAAGAGGGGCAGCCTTCAGTCAAACCGGACAAGCTTCCCTCACCCAGCCCCTAGCCACCCATCTCATCAAAGTCGGGCATTTCTCTTTTTTGTTTGCGCTCAGTAAATATTTAATGATTCATCCTTTCTTTCTTTCTTTTTTTTTTTTTATCAGGACAGAGTAGAACCGCTCCATAGAGTTAAAGTTATGCATTCTAACACGTGTTCTAATAATATTGGCAAAACATTTATGGTGTTTTGCTCAGTTGTATTTTGCTCACTAAACACTGTGATTATAAAGCGATTGGATAAAAGGTTTGAATGCCAAGGGCCTCAAGGTCACAGCCAATTCAAACAAAGTATTTTTGTTGCAGAGGAGTAGGTTGATCAATAAAATATTTTTGAACATAAACATATCTTCTTTTAGGGTAAGATTCTATGGTGGATGCAGAAGAGAAAAACAATTTCCAGGAAGAAAAGGTGAACCCCGTAAAATTTCTGACTGCTGAAGGAGAGTTTATTCTTGTATATTTGAAATGAATGGCTATGGGTACCAAATTGGAATGATATTTATATTCACTCAAATAGATATAAAAGAGTAGTCTAACTTTTTTTTTAAGTCAGTACTTTTGATATTCCAGAAATTACATCCTTTTGAATTTATGATGAAAAGATTTAGGTGTCAACTCAATATGTCAAGGTATACAGTGATTTTCAAAATTCTTGTAGAAGATAAAGGAGGAAAAAAAATTGATGGCCATTTACCCTACCTGCCAACCGTGATCTGGATCAAGATTCTGTCATTTCCTACTTCAATACCTTTTGCCAGGTTGTTTATCCTTCTTAAACCTCAGTTTCTTTATCCATAAAAATGTGGTGACAATATTTGTCTTCCTCAGGTTGTTGCGGGGATGAAATGTGGTACTGTAGATTGCTCACGAGTGCTGAAAATTGCTATATTTCAGTATCATACTAATAATCGTCAGAATGAGTGAAAGAAATGGTGCTCTTTATAATTGAAAATAGAAAGTTAGGTTGGGTGGGGGTTTGGTTCCAGCTGTAGTTAGACTCAGTTTACCTCAGGCTTCAAGCAATTTGAAGGTGAGTTCAGGCCTCTCTCTCTAGTAGGGAACCAACCAAACACCACAGGAAAACTAGACCTTGAACTTGTGAGACTTTGCCCCTGCTAGACTTCAAAAGCACAGACCTTGAAAATGCTAGTCTGAATATTCGCCAACACCACAATTCAAATGCATCAATTCTTCTGACTTTTTTTTCACTGTCTAGCAAAGCACGAATATAAGGGGATTGAAAAGTCCATGACTGTGCATTTTTGTTTCATCTTTCTTCCTTTGTCTCTAGTTTTCTCTGTGTCTTTTAACACAATGAAAAAGACCTTCTCCATGGAGCAATATCATTTCCTAGTTCTTGCACTCCCAACAGAGCAACATTCCAGTGCCCCATCCCAGAGTCCCTGATGGAAGAATGTGGTTGGCACAGCTTGGGCCAAGTGCCCATTCCTGGCCAATCAGCCATTGACAGGAGGCCAGGGTCTTTCAGCATAAACTTGGCTACAGTGATTCACATCTGTGGTTAGAAAGCTCTTCTCAGAGAGGAGGGATATGACATGTGCCGTTCAGATACTCCAAAAAATGATTTTAAAATAGAGCCTTCTAACCCACTTAACTCCAAACTCACACCCTCTACAAAGGGCCTTAGTGTAAAGTCTTATTTTAGCCATTCTTGCAGGCTATAATGGTATGCACCTATGAAATGTCTGGCATAAATTAGCATACATATTAAATGTCAATCTTATTTTCAAAAACCAATTTAGAGTTGTCTAACCATCTTCTTTTCAAAAACTAATTTTGAGCTAAGCAGCTATCTCCTCCGATAGCAAAAAATGCATCTTACTAATTTTATTGAATAATCAGAAAGCAATTCTCATTTATTGCCTAATGGTTAGATAATTCAACACAAGTGCTAGTCGTCTCCTCCCATGTGTGCTTGTTGAAGTTTATAAAATTTTTCACCCATTGATTTTTAATTAAGAAAAATGTTGAAGATCTATGTTAAATTATTACTATGGATATCTTATTAGAGCTTAGGGGTAAAGAATGAAGTGCAAGGGGGTGATAAAATGAATGGGGAGTGACAATCCTTCAAAGGCTCAATTTAGGTTTTGACTTTGGGAGGATCCACTTAATGATTTATTCACAAAGACGTTCACCTAGATATGGCTTTCAGCATTAGCCAATTCAATAACTCTATACACAGGAATGAGCTAGGAGGCCATGTCTTCTCAGTGAATCAATATAAATAACCCACCTGTTTATCTTCTCTCAAAGCACTTGGGCAACACTAAATCTATGGGGGCAGTAACTAGCTTAATGGTACACTCATAAACTTCCATGCAAGAAAGAAGAGGTTTATGCCTACTCATTTCAGCAGCAAAATAATGTGTTCATTCAGTCAGATCCTTCTAGGGCTGGAGAGATTCCTCCTAGAATCTGGAATGTTCCATAAATCCACACAAGGCCTCAAGTACCAAGGTCACTACAGACTTATCAGTAAAACATAGTGTTTAAAGATAATGAAACACAGGCCACATGCACGTCCGTGGAATGGAGCCCCATGGTTTAACAATTACAAGCCCAGAGAGCAATCTGCTTGATGACAATTTTCAAGATGGAGAGCTGTATAGCTCAACGATGTACTAAATATATCGAAGATATAGGATTGGTCTGTAGTCCACCAAGGCCCTCCGATTACTCACTTATGTCAGCATCGCTTGTGAATTATGTGTCTGTGTGTTCCTCATGAATATAAACCCCAATCTCTCTGGTGTAGTTATATGTGGTTAGATCATTTATGCAGTGACATTTCCCATGTGCTGAGGGAAAAAGGGAGACACCGTGCAGTGTTTAAAAACACACAAACAGTTTTCTGGCACAGAAAATTATCAAGGGCCCAGAAAAACACAACTTTCCATCCAACTCCTGCTAACATACAATATGGCAACTTAAACCCTAACAATAATTTTATTTTAGATCATATTTGCCTTCTCTGGTTCTCACTTTCCAAGTCATTTCTTGTTAATTAAAAAAAAAAATTTTTTGGTAGCCATCATCAAGATAATTTGCTAGGCAGTCTTAATTTGGAGCACCCTAGCTTATCAGTGTAGATCGTTTCAGCTTAAAATGAATTGTTTGGTTTCTGTTTTCTAGGTATTTTTAAAATATGTTGGTAATGATCTGTATCAGCAAGGTTCTCCAGAAAAACAGAACCACTAGGATACAGAAAATTACATACATACACACATTATACATATATATAGCTCTTATATATATTGTTGTTGTTGTTAGGTGCCATTGAGTAGTTTCTGACTTATAGTGACACTGTGTACAACAGAATGAAACACTGCCTGGTCCTGTGCCATTCTCACAATCCTTATTATGCTTGAGCCCATTTTTGTACCCACTGTGTTAATCCACTTCGTTGAGGGTCTTCCTCTTTTCCACTGACCCTGTACTCTGCCAAGCATGACGTCCTTCTCCAGCGACTGATCCCTCCTGATAACTTGTCCAAAGCATGTGAGATGTACTCTTGCCACTCTTGCTTCTAAGGGGCATTTTTGTTGTACTTCTTCTGAGACAGATTTGTTCATTCTTTTGGCAGTCCATGGTATATTCAATATTCTTTGCCAACACCACAATTCAAAGGCATCATTTCTTCTTTGGTCTTCTTTATTCATCCTCCAGCTTTCACACGCATATGAGGCGATTGAAAACACCATGGCTTGGGTCAGGTGCACCTTATTCAAGGTGGCATCTTTGCTTTTCAACACTATAAAGAGATCTTTTGCAGCAGATTCGCCCAATGCAATGCATCTTTTGATTCCTTGACTTCTGCTTCTATGGGTGTTTATTGTGGATCCTAGTAAAATGAAATTCTTGACAATTTCAATCTTTTCTCCATTTATCATGATGATGCTAATTGGTGCAGTTGTGAGGATTTTTGTTTTCTTTATGTTGAGGTGTAATCCGTACTGAAGGCTGTGGTCTTTGATCTTCATTAGTAAGTGCTTCAAGTCCTCTTCATTTTCAGGAAGCAAGGCTGTGTCATCTGCATAATGCGGGTTGTTAATGAGTCTTCCTCCAACCCTGTTGTCCCATTCTTCTTCCTATGTAGTCTAGATTCTTGGATTATTTGTTGAGTATACAGATTGAATAAGTATGGTGAAAGGATACAACCCTGATGCACACCTTTCCTGACTTTAAACCATGCAGTATCCCCTTGTTCTGTTTGAATGACTGCCTCTTGACCCATGTACAGATTCCTCATGAGCACAATTAAGTGTTCCAGAATTCCCATTCTCCAACATGTACTCCATAATTTGTTATGATCCACACAGTCGAATGCTTTAGCATAGTCAATAAAACACAGGTAAACATCTTTCTGGTGTTCTCTGCTTTCAGCCAAGATCTGTCTGACATCAGCAATGATATCTGTGGTTCCACGTCCTCTTCTGAATCCAAGGTGAATTTCTGCCAGTTTTCTATCGATATACTGCTGCAGCTGATTTTGAATGATCTTCAGCAAAATCTTACTTGCGTGTGATATTAATGACATTGTTCAATAATTTCTGCATTCGGTTGGATCACCACTCTTGGGAATAGGTTTCTTCCAGTCGGTTGACCGGGTAGCTGTCTTCCAGATTTCTTGGCATAGTTGAGTGAGCACTTCCAGTGCTGCATCTTTTTGTTGAAACATCTCAATTGGTATTCCGTCAATTCCTGGAGACTTGTTTTTTGCCAGTGCCTTCAGTGCAACTTGGACTTCTTTCTTTGGTACCATTAGTTCCTGATCATGTGCTACTTTCTGAAATGGTTGAACGTTGACCAATTCTTTTTGGCATAGTGACTCTGTGCATTCCTCCCATCTTCTTTTAATGCTTCCTGCATCATTCAATATTTCCCTTCGGAACCAAGTCAACAGCACCTAACAAAAACAACATGTATATATATATATGTATGTATGTATGTAGATAGATAGATTTTTTGATCGATAGATAGATAGATTTGTTTCAAGGAATTGGCTTACACAGTTATGGGTACTGGTGAGTCCAAAATTTGTAGGGTAGCCCAGCAGGCTGGAAACTCTCAGGCAGAAACTGATGTTGCAGTCTTGAGGTAGAATTTCTTTCTGAGGCCTTTTTTCTAAGGCCTGTCAACTGATTGGATGAGGTCCATTCAGGTTACTGAAGATAATGTCCATTACTTAAAGTGAACTGATTGTAGATGTTAACCACATCTATAGAATATCTTCACAGCAACACCTCAATTAGTGTTTAATGGAGTAACTGGGCACTATAATCTAGCCAAGCAGACACATAAAAAACTGACTACCATAGGTTCCTTCAGTTGTAAGTTACAAAACAGCTATTCAAACTGATTTCATAATACTGGCCAGCACTCATTAAGGGTTAGTTATATGGCAGGCACTATTTTGATGCCTTTCATGTGTGGTCTTATCCCAAGTTCACACAGCTATAATAGCAGAAGGGAGCATGAAATCAACCAGTCTGACTCCAGCAGTTGTACTTTGAACTGCTGTGCTATACTGACTTCAAGTATTTGAAAAGATAATTAATTGGATCATCAATTTTTTTTTTGGTATTTCAATAGTCAAGGGTTAGCCCTAGTTTTCAGCGTGGCTGGATCTAGGGCTTAAAGGATGTGATGAGGTGCTGGTCTCTTCCTTCACCCTCTTTGTTCATTCTCAGGAAGGTCCTCTTTAACTGGCAGTTCCAGGTTTATGTTATCTGAGCCCAATAGCCCCAGAGGGAAGACAGAAAAGAGAAACTGCCTTTCTCAAAAGTCCAAACAGAAGCCCTGGAGAGGATTCAATCAGTCATGCTAAGATTAGTCAGTGGTTGATCTTCGATTCCCTCCTTCTCTTTTCTTCATAAACTTCATTGTAACTAGCCTACTTCAAGCTCTTTGCTTTTTTTGGGAATCCGAGTCATCTTTCCATATACCTATAGAATAACCGTTCAGATTATACTTCATGTTTCAATTTCTTTGAGTTTTGACTATTTTAACACTTGATTCATTCATTCATGATTGCCTGTTATGTTCCATGAACTGTGTAAAGTGTGGAGGACATGGTAGGGACCAGGTAGACCAGGGCTCTCCCATCATGAAGCTCATTTTTTTTTTTTTCATGACCTTTGATCATGAGACTATTGAGGGTGGAGCTTGTGTTTGATTCGTCTTTGTATCTCTAGAACATGCAATGTGGCCGAAAGAAGAGAAAAGAATATGGGAGAGGGTTCCAGTCCAGTTCTGCTATGTGAACTCTAGGAAATTGCTTCACCACTTTGTATTTCAATGCCCTTCTATCTAATATGGGGTAATATTTCCTATCGATGGCGTAGGACAGGGCAGTGTTTCGTTCTGTTGTGCATAGGGTCGTTATGAGTTAGAACCTAAAACAGAAACAGGTTGTCATGGTGCCACTTCTCTGGAGGTGGAAAGGAAATAGCTTCCACAGCATTGCTGTCTTTCAAAAGTGAAAGCCTGGAATTTTAACACGAAGACTTGAAATAACATAAAGACTTTTTAACACAAAGGCTTGAAATGTTATACCAACACTATAATTTAAAGACTAAAAAGACATTAACTCTTATTTCAATAAAACAACATTTTTAACAGAAAGTGGTTGCAGCTCACATCAGTTTGGTAGGAAATCTCACTGTACATCACAATGGAAGGTCTTTCTTTAAAATAAGTTTTCCTTCATTAATGGAGTCAAGATTCATGACTCCTTTGGAGAATAGGTAACGAAGCAAGTTTTACATTTTCTCCCTCAAGCAACATAATGATTAATGGAATGTTTAACTGCATTCTCATATTACCAACCTGTTTCCGTAAGGACTCGGTGCAATCCTTTTAATATTATTTCCCACTAAATGAAGCATGCAGCCCAACATCTGGAGACTTGAATTCAAATCTAAGCTGCAATTATTTCATTGTCTCCATTTAGCCTGAATCAGCAAATTCATCAGAGGGTTGACACCAGCCTGGGAGATTTGGAACCATGGAGGCCAAGGTACCTCCAGTTAAGACCATAGGGGTAGTTTGTGTACTGACCTGGGACGAGTTAAAAAGACAAAGTTGTATGTGCTCAAGAAGACAAACACAGAGATACGCATTCCAGCCGTTTGTCGTAGCTGAAAAAGCAAAACAACCTGATTTTCCACCAACAGGGAAACTGATAACGTGTGATTTATTCAGCAGGGGACTAATCTTCAGCAGAAGGACATGAGTTCTACATTTGTAGCAAGGATCAGTCCCAACAACATAATGTTGAGCAAATCGACTTACTATTTATTTACATTTTAAAAGAACAGAAAACTGTATTATACATTGCTTCAGGATATATACATGCATGAATCTATTCTTTGCCATCAAGTCAATTCCAACTCATAGCCACTCTATACAGTCAAGTCTAAAACTATGTATAGTAATTATCTCTGGGGAAAGAAGGAGGGAAAAAGGGATGAGAAGCAGGGCTTAATGGAAATTGGTAATTTATTTTCTTTGAAAAAGAGGAAGAGAGATCTAAAGAAAATATAGAAAAATATTAACTACTATTAAATGCTGGTAGTGTATAGATGGTTGCAAAATTGTTTCTGAATGCTTAAAAGTTTGTTAATCAAAGCTTTTAAAAAGAACGGAAACTTGAGAGAGAATTCTGTGTACATTGGAAGGCTAACACACACTTCTCATTTCAGAGCTTCTGCAAAGTGGACAATTTACTCCCAGCTTAATAATAATTGCAGTCATAACATGAACGAATATTCTTTAAGTTATTGTATTTACGATAGCCATAGAAATAATTTCTGGCCCAGCAGGGATTGGAAATCACGAGTAATCACAAAGAAAAGCAGCTGGAGGCTATAAAATGTCTCATCTTTCCTTCCGGTGTTTTGATGGGAGGTCCTATCTGGTGGTGGTGGCGGTAGCTGCCACCGAGTCAATTCCAGTAGTAAAATCGTTAGATTTCAGAGTTCTGTTGGAAAATTTCCGCTTTTTCATGCTGGTTTCAGTATTCCATCTGATAAATGCATTTCTAAATTTTGTTGCGTCTTTGAAATGGCTCATACCCTCAGGTTTCTAGATCTTTTTTTCCATCTTCACTCGACCATCCCTCCTCCAGCCCCTCTATCTCTGCTTTCTATTTCTCTCTGTTTATCTTCCTAAAGTTCTGCATTGATTGTGTAGTGGTCCAGGGCTTGGGTCTGAAGTTAGTTCTCGCTTCGAATACTATCTTCGTATCAGATGTATGACTTTGGGCGATGTTATGCCTCTTGACACCCAGTTTCTTCATCTGTAAAATGGGGTAATAATAGTTCTTACACAATAGGGGAATAAATGCACCACTAATGGTTTCCAAAATGACTCTTAGGTTAGAGTCTCTAATTTTCATTTTTTTTTTTCCGAGTCTTATAATTACAACAAGGGACACTTATTTTCCCTTTATGGTGGTGATTCAAAATTTCCCTTATAAATAAAATAATAGTTATTTAAAGTGGCTCTGACCTTCATCCTGCATTGTTATCATGAGAATAATTCAAGATCGTTTTGTTTTTATTGCAAATGAGTGTATGCTTATTATAAAAAATAATTAGGAAATGTGAGCAAGCACAAAGAGGAAATAAAAACTACTTCTAATTCCACCCACAAAATGATTAGGGTTAATGTTTCAAAGTGTGCCCTTCCAATTGTTTTTCCTATCTATCTATTATGTACCTGTCAATCCACACAGATTTAAAAAATGAAAATGAGATTATATTGTATAGGTCCTACTGTTTTGTAGCTTACTTCTTTCCCTTAAGCTATTTTCATCATGCTTCTATGTCATTTAATATTCTTTTGCAACATAATTGTTAAGGTGGTGCTATTTCCTCTTATGAGTGTATATTAACTTATTTAATCAGTCTCCTATCATGGTTTTGGACTGAGGTTTTCCCAATTTTTCATTTTTATATATACTGCCACGGTGGATGATCTTATAGATAAATATTTGAGCTACATATTCATGAAGTCTTTTTTTGGGATAAAGTCTTAAATGTTAGATTCCCATAAGAATTCTGGATGTTAGGACCTTCTCTGTCGTGTTCACTACTATATCTGTCAAGTACTGCAGGACATGTAAGAACATGGTCCACTTGCTTAGCCCTTCTGTGTAAAGTTAACTTGAAAGGGTATGTGCATTTTTACAGTTTTGGGGATATATTACCAAACTGCATATTAGATAATTTTTCACATGTCAAATTAAAGGTATGAATTTTCTCCTACGTGAACTCATGCAATATACCATTAGTGATGAGGTGTGTTTTATCCCAAAGCCTTTCATGTACAATTATCCCATTACAAACCCAGAAGTAGTCTGATATGCAAGCTTCCTGATTTACCTGCGATGTCATCAAGAAGCCCTGATGGCACAGCAGTTAAGTGCTCGGCTGCCAAAGGAAAGGCTGATAGTTTGAAACCATCCAATGGCACTGTGAGAGAAAGACCTGCCCTACGGGGCAGTTCTATTCTGTCCCAAGCGGTGGCAATCGACTCCACGGCATCCAACAACAACCATGATATCGCCAATTATTTTAATTTTGTATCTTTTCCTCTGGCACAAATCCTGCCTCATACCATTTAATTAGCTCAAACTTAGAATGTAGTCACAGGATAGAGAGGCTACTCAGCAATCTGACAGTTGTTTTGATTTGAGTCATATGTATGTTTGAAAAGTAATGATTATGGGTTGTGATCCAATGAATACTTCCATGTGTTATCAGAAATATTAGTAAGAGAGGTAAGAAAATGTTCAGTAAAGAGGATGAATTCATCACCATCCATTGAAAACTATCGTTGATGATTTTCATTTTTTTCCCCAAATAGCAGATGGTTTAATTCCCTCAACCAGCTTTGGTTAAAAACATGTATTTGAGTGATAGGGAGCAGAAAATTAAGTTCCCCCGTTGTATCTATCGCACAGCAGCAAGAGGGTCTTAGCAGTGCTTCTATTTATTTCTACTAAATTATTAGATGAAAGGAAATGAAACCTAAATAGCAAAGCCCAGTTCTAACAAGTTATAAAAAAGGAAGAAAGCAGGTACAACAGTTGGTCTCTATTCACCAGGAGCAACAGAGGAAGGAGAGTCAGGAATAGGAGGAGGAAATGGAACGTGTGGCTAACTGCCTCCACGAACAACTACTTCCTTTGCCATGAGGCCAGAAGAACTGGATGGTGCCTGAAAGTTTTGATCGAAGGTTCTATAAAAGAATCCTGATCATAAGGGGGAAGGGCATTTCAAATGCTCATTTGGAGGCATATCTAATTTATGGCAAGTCCGGCAGCTATGAGACATCATTCAGCAAGTTAAAACCAACACTTTTGTATTTGAGAACCTCCATGGGTCAAGGCAGACTATGTGATCTTGCTCTGCTGAGTGTAGGAACAGAAGACACTGGAAAAATATGACTTGGAGCACATCGTAGACCAACGTACATCAGCGAAAGCAAGGAAAGTGCAGTTGTAATTTTCATGTAGTGCCATAATGGGTTAAGTAAAAAGCTAACGAGCTTGACTTGTATTTTTGAGCTGATATATTATGGTAAAGTTATCTAAAAGATGGGTGTCAGATATTTGGACGGGGGTGCATAGGTGTAGGGAGGGGGGCAGGAAGGGGTACTTGCCTGCAGGAGCAAGTCCAAAGAGGCACCAGACAAGGCCAGGAATGACATTCTGAAGAGCCACAATTATGAAAAGTACCCAACTGAGGCAGCCGAACAAGAGGGGGAAGGTGTTCCTGCTGACGTGTCACCACTATCAAAGTCTATTCATCTTGAAATTGAGGAGGGGTGCGCATCTTATAGATCGCCCCTGGATGCTCAGATTGGGGGGGGGGGATGCAACTTAGAGACTGCCCCTGGGCACTGATTATGCCTCTGAGGGGGTGCAATTCCAGTGCTTGCCGTAGGTGCTATTTTCTGTAGATATGCCTCTGCATAGAATCCAGACTTTCAGGAGGTATTGAGGCTGGATGAAACTCTGAAACTATTGCCCTGAGATAATCTTTAGACCTTAAACCTTAAACTAAAAATATCCCCTGAAGTCTTCTTTAAACCAAATGATAATTTAGCCTAGTTAGTAAAGAATGCCTGCCTTGAGCATTGTGCTCTTTTAAGAACTATCTATATGGGATCAAATTGATAACAGCAACTCAAAAGGTTAGATAGGATGCTCAGGAGGCAGTGACTTTATCTTAATGGGGAGGGACTATTTGGATAAGGAGGGTGGAAATGAAAAAATTGCACAACTTGAAGAATGTTATCAATGTCATTGCATTGTACATGTAGGAAGTGTTGAATTGATGTATGTTCTGCTGTATATATTTTCAACAAAAATAGAAATAAAATATATTTTAAAAAAGAAGAATGAAAGGAAAGAGATAAAATAGGTGGAAAGAAAGAAGCCAAGAAAAAAGGAAGAAAGGAAGGATACAAAGAAGAGATTATAAATAGTAATTCACCATTCTAAGAAAAAATATTCTGAATTGAACCTGAGTATATCACTGCTTTCTGTCTCTTAGCAGCCAAGTGCTATTAGAAGTTCTACGTGAAGAGGATATGACTTTAGATCAAGATTCCTCCAAATGAATTAATTGAATTTTAAATTAATGCCATTTTCTGAAATATTGTTAGCATCGATGGCATTGAAAAGGAGAATGAGACCAACATTTATCAAGTTCCTCTTTTATGCCAGGCTTTTCTATATCCACTTCTGTCTTAGTCATCTAGTGCTGCTATGACAGGAATACCACAAGTGGATGCCTTTAACAAAGAGAATTTATTTTCTCCCAGTAAAGTAGGCTGAAAGTCCACATTCAGTGTGTCAGCTCCAGGGGAAGGCTTTGTCTCTCTGTCGGCCTTCTCATCAATCTTCCCCTGGACTAGGAGCTTCTCTGTGCAGGTACCCCAGGTCCAAAGGACATGCTCTGCTCCTGGCACTACTTTCTCGGTGGTATGAGTTCCCCCTGTCTCTCTGCTTGCTTCTCTCTTTTATATCTCAAGAGATTGCCTCAACACACAATCCAATCTTGTAGATTGAGTCTTGCCTCACTAACACAACTGGTGGCCATCCTCCCTCATTATTACCATAGAGGCAGGATTTACAACTTGCAGGAAAAGCACACAATACCAGGAATCATGGCCCAGCCAAATTGATACACCGCTTTTTGGGGGGACATAATTCAATTCATGACAACTACCTTGTTTAATCTTTATGACCACCTGAATCTAGATGCTTATCTCCATTTTAAACAAGTAGAAAATAAACTCAGGGCGAGAAAGTATTTTGTTTAAGGTCAAGAAAAACATGAAGCCAGTTTTCAAAACAAGGTCAGGTTGATTCCAGATCTCCTGCCCTTTCTATTATGCCAGGAGGGTGGTCTTGGAACGGAGACCTGGATGGATGCCAAGGGAGCATCACCAGGGAACATGAGCAGGCTACCATGGGCGGTGTCGTTTGGGAGTGTGTGGCGAAGGAGTGTGGTAGGAGATGAAGGCAGTGATTATCCAAGGCAAGATAGTGTAAAGCCTAGCGGGCAACTGAAGGACTTTGGACTCCATTTTGAGTGAAACTGAAAACCACTGAAAGAGTTTCAGCAGAGGAGGAGTATGGTCTGACTTAGATTTTAAATGCCTGTTCTTCAGAGAATCCAATGTAGATGGTTAAGAGTGGAAGCAGAGACACTAATTAAAAGTTTATTGCAATGACCCAGAATCCAGGCAAGAGATGATGGTAGCTTAGACCAAGGTAGTAATAGTGGAAATGAAAGATGTAGTTAGATTCTGATCATAACTTGAAAATACAGTAAAGAGAATTTCTTTATGAGTTGGCTGTGAGGTGTGAGAGAATTTGAGAATAAAAGAACGGTTTTATGAAAAATAACTAAGACTCTAATTCATAGTTGCATTAAATACAGGGCAATTTCTTTGCCCCTAAGAAGTCCTGGGTCAGCGCAGGACAGTTATTATAGAAGAGGCATTGGAATCTGACCTGAGGGTTACATAAACAAAAACCAAACAAGTTGCTGTTGAGTCGATTCTGACTTATGGGAACCCCATGTGTTTCAGAGTAGAACTGCACTCTGTAGGGTTTTCAATGGCTGAGATCTTTCTTTCTTTCAATGGCTGAATATTACAAATGCCTGAGGAGACAGACTGAGGACAAACTAACCTTCTAGCCTGTTTATGTCTACAGCAACAAAAAACGATTTCTGTATATTACCTGAACATGGGAAGGTTTGGCAGGTGCTCCAAAAATCATGTTTTTCATCAATGCATTAATCGTAATGATTATACTTACATTTGCTCTTTTTCTCTAGTGACAGACTTGCAAGTCTGAGACTGTGTGTTGGGGAAGAACGTTTAGGGGCATGGATGAAGAGGGCCATCTTGGAAAAAGGTCTGTTTGCTTATGACCAAGAGCAAGGTAGCGTTTTCTTTTCTCTTTCCCAAGGCTCTCGTGTAAATTTGAGAAGGAGCACTAATTCTCATAGGTGGTGAACATTTTTTCCAGACCAAAAGTCAACACCTTTTTAAACTGTACCCTTTTGGAGGACCCTTTAACCCAGTAAAATAATTTCTTCTAAGCAAAGAATGGCTAGAGAAGATCTAGTTGATTGTTTCTATAGTACCATTTAATGGATAGGAGAATTCATTGCTTAATTTCTTTATATCCAAATAGCCACAGAATAAAATCTGTAAAGTAAGCTCTGATTTGGAAGACAAATGAAGGTCGATCTGGAAAGGCTGAGTGACTTGTTTTGTAGAAAGAGGAAGCAGACAGTACTTCTAAAGCAGAAGGGGTGATGTGGGGAAATGATTTCCCAGGAAAGTCAGAGAAAGGCTGGCAAGTAAAATGCGGGGAATTATAAAATGAGGAACTCAAAGCCAAGGTTTTACCACCTGAGTGGATAGATCCAAGTGTGAATACAGCAAAGCATCATATTGGGTGCCAAGTGCTACCAAGTAGAAGCTGAGTCGTTCTCTGGAGGTTATTGCCTGTTTGTCTGAACTCACAAATTGTTGGGAACTCTTTGTTTTGTCACTAACAAGTACCTTATTCATTGGCTATTTACCAGGAGGAAGCCAGTCTCTGCACCAACCCTTTTTTTGGTCTTTTTTGATTGCCTCAAGGATACCCAATGCCTCAGAACACCCACTAACTGAAGAAAGTTGGAGAGTGGAGCCCTGCGTATTTAGGTTGATGATGATGGGAAAGCCACCCCCTCCAACATAACATACTTGAAGGGACACACGCTCACCTGAATCAGCTTGAAAACACCCTTAAGCTATGCCAGTGGTTTATAACTTCACTACTAACTGTGTTTTGTGATGTGAATGAGAAGCAACTCTCTCAGCATCCCAAATTAACCAATGAATATGAGAGAATGACTATGTTGAACATGCCTTCCTGAGATTTGCAGAAACTAGCAAACTGAGCCACAATAAGAGACTGGTAGAGTCATCAGAGGGTCAGCGAAAAAGAAGAAGACCCTCAGTGAGATGGATTGACACAGTGGCTGCAAAAATGGGCTCAAGCATAGCAACGATTGTGAGGGTGGCACAGGACTGGACAGTGTTTTGTTCTGTTGTGCATAAGGATGCTATGAGTCTGAACCGACTCAACAGCACCTAACACAACAACAGAGTCATCAGGTCATGGAATTAAATCCAGATTTTGCTATTCTAGCTGCACTCCTAACTCCTATTCCTTTCTGAGAAGATCAATACCCTACAGTTCAGCCTTTGGCCTACGATACTTGGGAAGGTATGATGAAAAGAGAATCTTTGTGAAAGTCTAAAGAGCTAGCCAAGAATCTGGGACAATGTTACTGTTGGCTTATACATCTGTTATTTCTTCTGTAAAAATACCCCTTTGATGAAATGTAATAAACCTCCTCTTGTTTACGTGCTGGTTGTTGGAATCGCCATTTTTGCTGTTACCTAAAAATAGGTGAATAGATAAACTCACATGTCCTATGTTGTTGTTGTTGGGTGCCATCGAGTCAGTTCTGACTCATAGCAACCCCGAAGTGATAGAGTAGAACTGCCCCATAGTGTCTCCTAGGCTATGAGTCGGAATCCACTAAATGGCAATAGGCTTGGTTTGGGTTTAATCTTTATAGGAGCAGATTGCCAGGCCTTTCTCCTCTAGAGCTGCTGTTTGAGTTGCCAGCCTTTTAGTTTAGCAGCCAAATACTTAGCGGGTGTGCCATCAGGGCTCCTTACTTGTCTTATATATATGCTTGTCTTATAGAGGAGGACACGTTTCAAATATTTGCATAGGTAACTCTATAGTTAGAGAAAAAAAAGAGAGCAGGGGTCAAATGCTTGGATGATCCAGAGGGGAAGCCAGGACATGTGGAGGCTGCAAAAGAAATGCATGCCCGACCGCATTCCTGTAAGGATCTGCCTGCTACCACCTCCAAGTCTGGAGTGCTTGTGTCTGAATCACAGAGCATACATTCTAGTATATCTTAGCTGCAGCAGAATCTGGGACAGTAGGTATGTGGCATTTTCATTTTCTATAATAGGAAGGAAGCGCTGACTCATTAGATAAGCAATATTCCCATAGCAGAGGAAGTCTAAAAATGTATGACAAACTCCACTACAGTCTCTAGCTTTGAATTAGATACTCTGGTATTTACAAAAGGAGCCCTGGTGGCACAATGGTTAAGAACTCAGCTACTAACCGAGACGTCAGTGGCTCCAACTCACCACCCACTCCACGGGAGAAGGATGTGGCTTCCATAAAGACTACAGCCTTGGAAACCCTATGGGGCAGTTCTACTCTGTCCTATTGGGTTAGTATGAATCAAAATTGACCCGATGGCACACAACAACAGCAGCTATTTAGGTATATGCAACCTTGGCAGGACAAATAATACTTTTTAAGTTTTTCGAAGCACCCTGTTCTGTAAAATGGTAAGTCTCACATTGAGTCTTTGTTGTTAAATGAGATGATGAGTGTCAAGCATTTATTACAAAATTTTGCACAGAATAGGTAGTTACGTGTTACTACTATGTAATCTAAAAAAAAAAAAAATTGCCATTGAGTCGGTTCCGACTGATAGCAACCCTATAGGACAGGGTAGAACTGCCCCACAGAGTTTCCAAGGAACACTTGGTGGTTTTGAACTGGTGACCTTTTGGTTCACAGCCGTAGCACTTAACCACTATGCCACCAGGGTTTCCATATAATCCCCCCCCCCAAAAAACACCCACCCAGTTGCCACCTGGTCTATCTGACTAGTGGTGACCCCATGTGTGTGGGAGTAGAGCTGTGCACCACAGGGTTTTCAAAGGCTGATTTTTCAGAAGTAAATCAGCAGGGCTTTCTTCCAAGGCACCTCTCTGGGAGACTCAAACTTCTAACCTTTCTGTGAGCTGCCAAGAGCATGAATCATTTGTACCAGCCAGGGACTCCTGTCTATAATCTAGTAGAATCATAACTGTTATTATTGAAGGGGAAGTCATATCAGTAAGAAGGGAATGGTTGGTTTGTGGGGATAATTATTTACTTATTTTTGGATTTATTGAGTTTAAGGTACTCGGAAAAGGTGCAGTTCAAAATACACAGCAAGGAGATGGTGGCTATATGGTTCAGGTTTGCCAGGAATTTCAGGACTAGAGATAATAAATTATTTCTCCACTTTGTGGTAAGAGAAGAATGTATGGAGAAGCTTCGGTGGAATTAAACCATTCACAACATTTTCCTCTTGGTCGAAAGAACCAAATCAACAACAAAAGAGCCCCTTTACTTCCTGAATAAGATTTAGATCAAATCATAAAAGAGGAATGAAGATGATACATATTTTATGCCCTGGCCTCTCTAGTCGTGATTAATACTTTTTCATGCTGCAGGGATAAAGCAGAAACCACTGTTTTATAGGCATTTACACCGAAGGAATAAAGCTCCCAAACCTATAATAGGTCAGCTGTGTAGGTTTATGGTCAGCCTCTACTAAGTTTTCTTAGGGATTGGTTAGTTGATTAAATCTTGGATTTATTTAGGATTAGTTACTCGGGTATTTTGTAGTTATTTTATTCACAGAAAAAATCCTATATTGAATGGTGACCGAGTTTCTGGTATAAATAAGTTGCCTTAGCTTAAGGTTTCTTCGTGTGCATTTATATTGTTTATTTAGAAATAGTCTGTATTTGAGAAGTATTTTTAAAAGACTGATAGATGGTTATTTTTTTTTTAAATGCTTTAATCTTTGATGAACTGGGATTAAGAAACTCCTACAAGATTGTAACTACAAGCTCCATAGGAATGTAAAACGGTGTCTTTCATTCCCAAAGTACTGCAGGTGGTGTTGATTTAAAACCTAGGAGACATAAATGATGAACTTGAATTGGTAGGGCAATCTACTTGAATTTATGCCACTGGAAGCAACTGGCATCATGCGCTTTTTAAAGGGTGTTCATTCTGTATGTTTCTACAATCTCAAATCCCATAAGGCATAAGTTACTACTATGCTTTCAAAGTGTATATGTGTAAGTACTCATAATATGAATTTATAAACAGAAATACGTCTACCTTTGTGATGCTCTCTAACATTGACTATAATAGAAATCTATAAGCCCCTAGAAAGTTATTTAGAAATTTTTGAGCTTAGACATAGAAGCATATGAAGTATGTAAAGAGCATAAACAACCTTTAAGTTCACCTTGACCACGTATGCTGTGACAAAAGAAAACATGGCATAGTTAATCTCTAAACAACCTCCCTAATCTCTAACCTTGAAGAAAAGACACACGATTCAGCTGGCCTCTAAACCTGGAGAAGAGACATAACATACTAGTCTTTGATGTCACATTGGCCCTTGTCACGTGGTGCCAAGTTGACAAACTCGCATATAAACCTTAAATTCCTGCTCACTGACAGAGAAGGTAGAGATGGAGCTGAAACTCCATCTGCTGCCACTGACCTTGGACCCTAGCTTCAAGGGACCTCCGCTGAGCTCACGCTGAGGTTAAGCCTTCTTCCTGAGACCTCTCATTAAAGGTAAAAGCCTGAAGTCTAAAGATTTGGACTCTAACCATTAATCAAATACTGTAATTGTATATTGTTAATTCCGAATCTCTGGTTTTAAATGAATGTTGTTCATGCCTTGTCATGACTACTTCATAACAAAACTAAACGAGTTATGTATGTCAAAGCTGAGTATTTCTCTATTAATTTTCTAAGATAAAATCTTTTATGACAGGGTGGCTCCAGAAATTATTATAGAAAGGCTTGTCCATGACCATCTCCACATCCAACCTTTCTTCTATATCCTACTCATTTGGACTTCTCCTTCTTGGAATAACAGTAGACACCTTGAATGGGTCTCTTTCCAGTCTTGCCTCATCCTATCCTCCAACCCAAAACCCAAATCTGATCTTATCACTCACTGATTACATCCAGTCAGGGGCCTAATCATGGGTAGTGGTGTGTCCCAAGTTTCAAAGACATGCAAGAATTCTTTAGGTAGATACAGCATTAGCTGCCATCAATTCATATAGTGAGAAAATTATTTCCTTGAGGTATTCTCTCCACGATGTGATCAGATGGATTTAAACCTTTCTGTACCTAACCTGGAAACCTTGGTGGTGCAATGGTTAAGCACTATGGCTGCTAATGAAAAGGTCAGCAGTTCGAATCCACCAGGTGCTCCTTGGAAACTCTACAGGGCAGTTCTACTCTGTCCTATAGGGTTGCTATGAGTCGGAATTGACTCGAAGGCAATGGGTCTGGTTTTTTGGGTTTTTTTTATACCTAACTTGCCCCTGCATGGTGCAAATGGTTAAAAATCTCAGCTGCTTACCAAAAGTTTGAAGGGCTGTGTCAACCCCGAGGCAGCTCGGAAGAAAGGCCTGCATATTTACTTCTGAAAAATCAGCCATTGAAAACCCAATGGAACAGAGTTCTACTCTGACAGGCATGGGGTCACCATGAGCAGAAATTGACTCAAGGGCAACTGGCTTATTTTTTATACCTTGCTTATCTCTCTTTTTAACTAAATGGGAGCAGGACTCATGTTCAAAGTTGTTAGCAAACAACAGTTTTTAGCTAGAATTTAATAGCATTATTTTGTTTAAGTTGTATTTATACATTTTTAACCTTTCATTTATGGCACGTTACATGGGCTTTCCAATTGGGGAATGCTGTAAAGTTTTCTTTCCAAATCTATGTGTAAAATGTGATCTTTTACAAATAAATGTTAAGTAAGCAATGTTACAGAGAGTTTAGAGCTACGGCAATAGCTATAAAAAAGTAAGTTGTGAAATGTAGTAATGCTTGAATATAGCAAAAAGTTGCATAGATAATTCTCATATGACTGAAATTTAGGAAAAAATGAGCTATGGTATAATGTCCAAGCTCCTTTATATTTAACCCTTGCCTGTTTTTTCTGATCTCACTGTGGCAGAAACATCCCCTACCTTTTTTTTTTTTTTTTTTGATGATATGAATTTTTTTTAACTGTAATTTAGGTGAAAGTTGACAGAGCAAATTAGTTTCTCATTCAAAAATTTATACACAAATTGTTTTGTGACATTGGCTGCAATCCTGTATTGTGTCAGCACTCTCCCCTTTCCCTTCCTACCTTCCTGTGTCCATTCATCCAGTTTTACTGTCCCCTCCTGCCTTCTCATCTTTGTTCTGGGGCAGGTGTTGCTCGTTTGATCTCCTATACTTTATTGATTTAAGAAGCACCTTCGTCATGTGTGTTATTGTTTGTGTAGTAGGCATGCCTAATCTTTGGCTGAAAGGTGAGTTTTGAGAGTGGTTTCAAATCTGAGTTAGAAGGGTACTTGGGGGCCATAGTCTTGGGGGTTCCTCCAGTCTCTGTCAGACCAGTAAATCTGGTCTTTTTTGTGAATTTGATCATTCATTCTACATTTTTCCCCCGCTCTGTTCAGGACCATCTATTGTAATCCCAGTCAGAGCACTGGTAGTGGTAGCTGGGCACCATCTAGTTCTTCCGTTCTCAGGGTTGTGTAGGCTGTGATTCATGTGGTCCATTAGTTTTTTGGACTAATTTCTCCTTTGGGTTTTTAGTATTTTTCCTCCTTCTTTGCTCCAGACTAAACAAGATTGATAGTTGTATTTGAGATGGCTTCTCACAAGCTTTTAAGACCCCAGATGCTACTCACCAAAGTAGGATGTAGAACATAGTCTTTAAAAACTATGTTGTGGCAATTGGCATAGATGTGCCTGAGTCTACGGCCTACTTTCTTCCTTGATAACAGAGCCCCATTTGTTTCCTCCATCAACTGGCTGTGCTCTTTAAGAGAAACTGAGCCAATCTTGATTGGTCCAAACCAATTGCGATATAGTGGGACTATTTAGGCAGTAGCCTGTGACCCAATTCTATCCAAAGGCACATAGGGATTAATATGTTTGAGTGCTTTTGTGTAGTCATTAAAAACATGCTATTAGAATATTGTGTTCCAATCCAACTCTACAGCTTACGTGATATTGAGCAAAGCACCCTAAACCTCAGTTTCCTCACCTGGAAAATGGATGTAACGATTGTATTTACCTCTTGTATGTAATTAACGTCACAATGATGCAGATAAATGGCCTAGTTGATGTAAATTATGTCATCATTAATAATTCAATAGATTTCCCCAGGTGCTTAGCTGTGTGTGCCAGAGACACTTTGTTGTCTTCTGTCTGCCTCTGTACTTAGCTCTTGGTGAAAAAAGTAGAATCCCACAGCCCATTGCCATTGTGTTTTAGAGCTACAAGCTCTAAAACAGGCCTATTATTTTTTCTTTGACCACACAACAAATTTGAGAAATATGCTTCATCTTGTTTCCAGGCTGCAAACATACATTTGTGTGTTTAAAATGTTTGTGATGGTGAATGCATGATTTAACATTTTTATCATTTGGTGTGAAGTCTAAATTAATGTCAGAGAAGGGTACCAAAATAAGGTAAAAATGTTGACCTTTAATGGTGCTTCAATATCTTGATATTCTTTTATTCATTCTGGAAACTTTTGCTAATTTTGAGTGACTCCCTTTAATGTATGTGCAAAAGTGTTTATTGAAGCACAGTTTTTCAGGGCAGAAGGAAGGAAAGAAAGAAGAGAGGGAGGAAGAAAAAACCTAAGCCTTCATCAATAAATGAATGAATATTTGAATAAATTGTAATATATTCTTATATGTAGCATTATGCAAGGTCCCTGGCTGGTACAGAAGGTTTGTGCTTGACTGCTAACTTAAAAGTTGGCAGTTTGAACCCATCCATTGTGACCAGAGAAGAAAGACCTGGTGATCTACTTGAGTAAAAATTACAGCCAAGAAAACCCTATGGAGTAGTTTTACATTGTAACACTTGAGGTCACCATCAGTCGGAATCGACTCGGCTGCAACAGGTATTTGAAAGAATGATATAGATTTCTGTAGGCTCATGTGAAGGTATGTCTATGATATAAAAAAAAAAAACGGTAAATGAAAGTTGTAGAGTAATATGTATGTGATATGCATAAAAACAAACTAAACTTGCTGTTAATGAGTTGATTTCGATTAATAGCGACCCTATATGACACAGTAGACCTGCCCCATAGGTTTTCCAAGGAGCAACTGGTGAATAAGAATTGCCAACCTTTTGGTTAGCAGCCATAGGTCATACTTGTTCTTTTTTGTATTAACTCAAAGAAATATGTAGGAGAAACACCAAACTCTGTGATAATGTTGGAAACCTCAAGAAAGAAAAAGGCAGAGATGTTTAATGATTTTTTTTTACATTCATTTACATTATTTGCCACCACTCGTCTATCAGTGGTGGATCTGTGGTGGAGTGGGTGTTGCTGTGATGCTGGAAGCTATGCCACCAGTATTTCAAATACCAGCAGTGCCATCCATGGTGGACAGCTGAGCTTCCAGACTGAGACATAGTAGGAGGAAGAAGCTGGCAGTCTACTTCTGAAGAAACTGGACAGCAGAATAGCTTACAAACAGCAACAGAACAATGTCTGATACAGTGCTGGAAGATAAGCCCCTCAGGTTGCAAAGTCTAGAATTAAGACGGGAAGGACTGCCTCCTCAAAGTGGAGTCGACTTTAATAATGTGGATGAAGTAAAGCTTTTGAGGGCATCATTTGCGAGGTGGCATGACTCAAAATGAGAAGAAACAGCTGCAAATATCTGTTAATAATCAGAACATGGAATGCATGAGGTATGAATCTGGGAAAACTGGAAGTTGTCAAAAATGAAACGGAATGCTTGAAGATAGATATCTTAGACATTGTGGTTGCTGTTCGTGCCGTAGAGTTGGTTCTGACTCATAGCATACATACATATGTACAAAGTAAACACTGCCCAGTCCTATACCATCCTCGGACAATTGTTATTATGCTTGAGTTCATTGTTGCAGCCACTGGATTAAACCATCTCGTTGAGGGTCTTCCTCTTTTTTGCTGACCCTCGGCTTTACCAAGTATGATGTCCTTCTCCAGGGACTGGTCCCTCCCAATAACACATCCAAAGTACATGAGATGAAGTCTCGCCACCCTTCCTTCCAAGGAGCATTCTGGTTGTACTTCTTCCAAGACAGATTTGTTCGTTTTTCTGGCGGTCCACGGTATAGTCAATTTTCTCTGCCAACACCACAATTCAAAGGCATCGGTTGTTCTTTGGTCTTCCTTATTCATTGCCCAGCTTCCACATGCATATGAGGCAATTGAAAATACCATGGCTTGGATCAGGAGCACCTTAGTCCTCAAAGTGACATCTGTACTTTTTAACACTTTAAAAAGGCCTTTTGCAGCAGATTTGCCCAATGCAATACGTTGTTTGGTTTCTTGACTGTTGCTTCCATGCTTGTTGATTGTGAATCCAAGTAAAAATGAAATCCTTGACAACTTAAACCTTTTCTCCATTTATCATGATGTTGCTCATTGGTCAAGTTGTGAGCATTTTTTTTCCTTTGTGGTTGAGGTATAATCCATACTGAAAACTGTGTCTTTGATCTTCATCAGTAAGTCATCAAGTCACTTCACTTTCAGCAAGCAAGGCTGTGTCATCTGCATATCGCAAGTTGTTAATGAGTCTTCCTCCAATCCTGATCTGCATTCTTCTTCATCTAGCTTCTTCATAATCTTCTCTGATTATTTGTCCAGCATGCAGATTGAATAGGTATGGCAAATGGATACAACTCTGATGCACACCTTTCCTGACTTTAAACCAGGCAGTATCCCCTTGTTCTGTTCGACTGACTGCCTCTTGGTCTACGTACACGTTTCTCATGAGCAAAATTAAGTGTTCTGGAATTCCCATTCTTCACAATGTTATCCATAACTTGTTATGATCGACACAGTCAAATGCCTTTGCGTAGTCAATAAAACACTGGTAAACATCTTTCTGGTATTCTCTGCTTTCAGTCAAGATCCATTTGACATTAACAATGATATCCCTCCTTCCACATCCCATTCTGAATCCAGCTTGAATTTCTGGCAGGTGTCTGTGTAAGTACTGCTGAAACCACTTTTGAATGGTCATCGGCAAAATTTTACTTGCTCGTGATATTAATGATATTGACAATTTTTGCGTTCTGTTGGATCACCTTTCTTTAGAATGGGCACAAATATGGATCTTTTCCAGTTGGTTGGCTAGGTAGCTGCCTTCAAAATTTTTTGGCATGGATGAGTGAGCACCTCCAGAACTGCATCCATTAGCTGAAACATCTCAGTTGGCATTCTGTCAATTCCTGGAGGTTTGTTTTTCACCAATGCCTTCAGTGCAGCTTGGACTTCTTCCTTCAGTACCATCGGTTCCTGATCATATGCTCCCTCCTGAAATGATTGAACATTGACATATTCTTTTCCATACAGTGAGTCTGTGCTTTCCTTCCATCTTCTTTTGAAGCTTCCTGAGTCATTCAATATTTTCCCCATAGAATCCTTCAATATTGCAACTGGAGGCTTGAATTTTTTCTTCTGTTCTTTTAGCTTGAGAAATGCCAAGCGTGTTCTTCCCTTTTGGTTTTCTAATTCCAGGTCTTTGCACGTGTCATTATAGTACTTCACTTTTTCTTCTGGAGCCATCTTTGAAATTTTCTGTTCAGCTCTTTACTTCATCATTTCTTCCTTTTGATTCAGCTACCCTGTTCAAGAGCAAATTTTAGAGTCTCTTCTGACATCCATTTTGTCCTTTCTTTCCTGTCTTTTTAATGATCTTTTGTTTTCTTCATGTATGATGGCTTTGATATCGTTCCACAACTCGTCTGTCTGGTCTTTGGTCATTAGCGTACAATGTGTCGAATCTATTCTTGGGATGGTCTCTAAAATCAGGTGGGATATACTCAAGGTCATGTTTTAACTCTCATGGACTTACTCTGATTTTCTTCAGCTTCAACTCGAGCTTGCATATGAGCAATTGATGATCTGTTCCTCAGTCAGCTCCTGACATTGTTCTGACTGATATTGAGCTTCTCCAACATCCTTTTCCACAGATACAGTTGTTTTGATTCCCGTGTATTCTATCTGGCGAGGTCCAAAAGTATAGTTGCCTTTTATGATGTTGAAAAAAGACATTTGCTACAAACAAGTCATTAGTCTTGCAAAATTCTATCATGCAAACTCCAGTGTCATTTCTACCACCAAAGCCATATTTTCCAACTACTGTTCCTTGTTCATTACCAACTTTTGCATTCCGATCACCAGTAATCATCCATGCATTTTGATTGCATGTTTGATCAATTTCAGACTGCAGAAGTTGGTAAAAATCTTCAATTTCTTCATCTTTGGCCTTAGCGATTGATGTGTAAATTTAAATAATAGTTGTATTAGCTAGCCTTCTTTGTAGGCATGTGGATATTATCCTATCACTGACAGTGTTGTACTTCAGGACAGATCTTGAAATGTTCTTTTTGACGATGAATGCTACGCCATTCCTCTTCAATTTGTCATTCCCGACATAGTAGACCATATGAATGTCTGATTCAAAATAGCCAATACTAGTCTATCTCAGCAGAGTAATACCTAGGATATCAAGCTTTATGCGTTCTATTTCATTTTTTATGACTTTCAATTTTCCTAGATTTGTACTTTGTACAGTCCGTGCTCTTATTATTGATGGATGTTTACAGCTATTTCTTATCGTTTTGGGTCATATCACATCAGCATGAAAATCCCGAAACCTTGACTCTGTCCACGTCTTTAAGATTGACTCTACTTTGAGGAGGCAGCCCTTCCCTAGGCATATTTTGACTGCCTTCCAACCTGAGGAGCTCATCTTCCAGCACTATATCAGATAATGTTCTGCTGCTATTCATAAGGTTTTCATTGGCTAATTTTTTTTAGAAGTAGATCACCAGGTCCTTCTTCCTAGTCTGTCTTGGTCTGAAAGCTCAGCTGAAACCTGTCCACCATGGGTGACCCTGCTGGTCTTTGAAATACCAGTGGCATAGCTTCCAGAATTGCAGCAACACACAAGCCACCACAGTAACACAAACTGACAAATGAGTAGCAGCGTTCCCATACAGAGAGTTGTTAAAGGAACAGAATGCTCAAAACAGACATCCTTTATGTCTTGCAATTTTATTTACCGAATTCAACAACTTTATATTTGGGGTTTCTACTTTTTTGGGCATTATGACTAATGCTACTACGAATATTTGCATGCAGATCTTTAAGTGGGTAAGCATGAATTTTGAAGTTTCTTTTTTAAACTAAAAAAATTTAAATACGACTTCCCTTTCTTGATGGATTTCAGTAGCACCTGAAATTTAAATATTAGTAAAATAGCTTAAGCTATCGTTAACAAATCTGTTAGAGAAAAAGGCACATAAATATTGGCCTCGCTTTAATTATGTGCCCGCATTTCCTGCTATGGCAGCTGTATGCTGCCTTGAGTTGTTTTATTACTTGCTGTATTGCCTCCGGTTGTTTAAGAGGATCATAAAACTTGGATACCAGACCTGCTTGACGTCTAAATAATCTAAGTCCAGCTCATTAGAAGCTGAGATCAATAGCTCGGTGGATGCTTTAACACAGATTTCTTGCTTTTTAGTTTAGAAACATTTTGGATTTTAGGAGGGAGTGAGATTTGCTATCTTGCTGTCAGTGTTATTGAATAAAGCTAAATATAACCAGCACGTTCCCACCGCATATCTTTGGCCTTGCTGTTGTTTCCTGGGCCTGGAACCCTTTTGCTCTGATAGTTGCCTGATTAACACTTCATTTCATGCTTGTGTCTCTTCAAATATCCTCTCATCAAGAGGCCTTCCAGGACTACCCTCATTAAAAGAACTTTCTCCACTCAGACCTATCCAATACCTAACTCTGCTCAATTTTTCTTCATAATTAGCTTTTCCAGGTTCAGCAAATAAAAATACAGGACACCCAGTTAAATCTGAATTTCAGATAAACAATAACAAAAACAAAAGGTTTTTAGTAAAAGCAGGTCTTATGAAATATTTGGGATATACTTATACTTAAAATGTATTCATTGTTTATCTGAAGTTGAAATTTAACTGAGTGTACCATATTTTGTCTGACAACCCTATTCCAGGATTGTCTTGTCTCACAGTTCTGGAGGCTTTGTTGTTGCTATTGTGTGCCACTGAGTTGACTCTACCTCATAACGACCTTATAGAACAGAGTAGAACTGCCCGATAGAGTTTCCTAGGCTGAAATCTTTATGGGAGCAGATCACCAAGTCTTTTGTCCCGCGGAGCTGCTGGTGGGTTTGAACTGCCAGCCTTTCAGTTAGCAACCATGCAGCTCAGCAATTGCTCAACAATTGAGCCATCAGAGCTCCTCAACCAGGGCTCTAGAAGTTCAAAATCAAGTTTCCAGCAGGGCCATGCTCTCACTGAAGGTTCTAGAAAGCAAAACCAAACTTGTTGCCATTGAGTCGACTCCAACTCATAGTGACCCTACAGGACGGAGTAGAATTGCTCCATAGGGTTTCCAAGACTGTAAATCTTTATGGAAACAGACTGCCACATCTTTCTTCCATGGAGCAGCTGTTGAGTTCTAGCTGCCGACCTTCTAGTTAGCAGCTGAGCGCTTAACCACTTCGCCACCAGAACTCCTTCAAAGACCCTAAAGTAAGATCATTTCTTGTCTCTTCTGATAGTTTCAGGCATTCCTTGGCTTGCAGCTGCAGCATAACTCTCTGTGTCTTTCTCCTCTTTTATAAGGAAACCATCCATGCAGAATTAGAACCTATACTACTAACATGACTTCATGTTAACTGATAACATCTTCAAAGACTCTATTTCCAAATAAGGTCACACAGACACTGGGGATAGGAATTCAACATATCTTTTTTGGGGAGACACAATTCAATCCATAATGCAGACATATATTATACATTTATCTGCTTATTTATTTTACTGTAGGTCTTACCCTAACAGAACTTGGCACATAGGTGTTTGATAAACATGTGTTGAATGGACGAGTGGAAAGATTGATGAATGAACGTGGGCATGTGAGGTTCGATGATATTCCACAAACATCTGTTGAGAAAATGTTGTGCACAGAAGCTGGAAGAGGAGCTGGGGGTCCATTTCTGTTTTGAAGTTCCCCAAGGAGGCCCAGGTGGAAATGTCCAATAGATAGTTGGGAAATTGAGTTTAGAGCCATATCACAGACACCCACATCATATGGATGACAGTTGAGGTATCTGAGTCATTACACAGAGGCACTGGGCAGAAGGAGCTAGGAAGAAGCCTGAGGATGGAAGTCCAGCAAGTGGTAGCCACTCAGGGGTAAACGGAGAAAGATAGACAGCCGCCTAGAGTTAGCTCCACTCAATCGCATTCCACATTTGAGCCTCACTGAACCCAAAGACTTTGTATCGTTAAGCAGAAATCATCTCAACAGCCAAGAATTTTAGCACAGGAGCTGAGAAAACTCCCTGTCAGGAAGTTTTACCTCCCGGTTTTGGAAAAATTATTTTGACACCTGTCCAGACCTGAAGAGCCCATAATCAAATTTTCCTGCTTCCTCTTACAAACTAAAGTCCAGATGGAATTTGCCAGAGCCTAAGTAACCGTGAGATGGCTGTACCTGAAGCTGCTACTATGCTTTGCCAGTATGGCTGTACTGGTAAGGGGTAAACACAAAGTATTATTAGAAAAACATTTGATCAGTTTTTCCCAAACGTTCCCATACTGAGTATCACCCCTTCCAAATTAGTTACCATGAAAGCGTTCTTGGATTTCCAGGGCCGGCTTTGCATTACTCTCCACGCTTGGTTTAATGCTCTATTGCCGTCCTCCTCAAATTCATAATAATTTTTAAACCAGTTGCTAGGTGCTGTTGTAATGGCCATAGAATTGGTTCTGACTCATATCGAACTCATGTGACAGAGTAGAACTGCCCCATAGGGTTTTCTTGGCTGTAATCTTCACCGAAGCAGATTGCCAGGCCTTTCTCCTGTGGAGCTGCTGGGTGAGTTTAAGCCAGTGACCTTTCAGTGAGTAGCCAAGCACTTAACCATTGAACCACCGGAGCTCCTTTTTGGAACAAGGGGTCCATATTTTCATTTTGCACTGTTGTTACTGTTGTTGTGTGCTATTGAGTTGGTTCTGACTCATAGCAACCCTATAGGACAGAGTAGAACTGCCCCATACGGGTTTCTAGGCTGTAAATGAGACGGAATCAACTCGATGGCAGTGGGTTTTTTAGGAATCTTCAGGGGAGCACATTGCCAGGCCTTTTCTCCCTCCGAGCCACTGGTGGGTTTGAACTATGGACCTTTTGGTTAGCAGCCAAGTCCTTAACCATTGCACCGCCAGGATTCCTACATTTTGCACTGGGATCCCCATGTTATGTAGCCAGTCTTGCTTATTTCAACAATGTCGGTCTTGTTCAAAATTATTTTGGTATTATTTTTGGGAATTGGCTTTGTGGGATGGAATGAACTTGGTAGAAAAAGTAGAATTGTTAGTGCAAAAAATATAAAAGTTGCAGTCAATCAGATTTGGTTTCGAATCCCAGCTGCCTCTCTTCCCTCCATCTAAGTTTTCTCACCTGTGAAATGTGACTAATGAAATCAACCTTGTGTGGTTTTTGTGAAAGTTGAAAATATGCATGTAAACGCCCAGTTCTGTGCCTGGCATAGCAGGGGTTCTGATACATGGGCTTTACCCTCAGATTCACAGTCTGTTACTAGAGGCTGGCCAAATACAGTAATTAGTGACATGAGGATCATCTATCTTTATTTTGAAAGCGCACACCTCCGGTGAACCTGTTGATTAAACAAATAAGTCCCTGATCTTATGGAGCTTTTGTTACGGTGTCGGGGAAAGATGATAAAGGCAAGTAATTAAATAAATAATGGAATTTGAGGTAGCAATATATGACAGGAAGGAACATCAAATAGCTTACGTGGATAGAGGAGTCGCGGGGTATCTAAAGCAGATTAGGGTTTAGAGCCATAACATGGACACGCACGTCTTATGGATGACAGACAGTTGAGGTATCTGAGTCATTACACAGCAGGACTGTGCAGAAAGAGCTGGGAAGGGGGCTGAGGATGGAAGTTGCTAAACAAAAGGTTGGCAGTTCAAGTCCACCCAGAGGTGCTTTGGAAGAAAGGTCTGGTAATCTAGTTTCTAAAAAAATCAGTCATTCTGAAGCCTATGGATCATAGCTCTGCTCTCACATACTTGAGATTGTCATGAGTCTGAGTCAACTTGATGGCAACTTTTTTTTCTTTTTAAGCGAAGAGGGGGAGTTCCTTTGGATGTAAGGTCAGGGAAGACCTCTTCAAGGAGATGACAGTGGAGCAGAGACCCTGCTGGTACAATAGAAAGAACCAATGGGTCACATGGAGGGAAGACTTCCAGAAACAGGGAACCAGAATGAGAAGGCATTGCGGTGGAAACGAGTTTGGAGGATTTGAATATCTCTCATTCCTAATCATAGCCAGAGTATTTGTAGCAAAATAGACGTAATTGGTTGATTTAATAAATGTTGTCTTGAGTCCCTTACAATGCACAAGAACTATGTTGAGAGAGGGCAAAGAAAAATGAACCTGGAATAGTTACATTCTAGTGAGCAAATAAAGGGTTGATCTGTGAAGAGCAACATAAAGTATTTGCTAATGTCAAGATCACAAATATGAATGTTGCCTTTCTGGGAGGAAAGGTCACTTTTAAATAATTTCCTAGGATGAGGCTGATAAGTTTCTCTAGAGTTTGGGGTAAACAGATTGGATGGAGGGAAACCTTTTGAAATCGCTATCCTTAGCAGCACCATCATGCATAATTGAGGAGTGAGTGGAAGGAGACAAATGGACCAATGTATTCCAAAAATGTAAATGCAAATTTGTATAACCCAGAAGTCAGCGGAAATCACCCTGTTTCTTAAGATACAGATAAAAATAAGTTCCAACTCACCACATGGCCGTTCCGTGTTCTGTGGAAAGTTTCGGGCTCTCCTTAACATTTCTGTTAATGAGGGGTCTTGTATTCCCTGTTCACCTCTGCATATGCTGCCTTTTTTCACCACTGTTCTAGAAGAACCTGTTTCTTTTCAGCACCACATCAACGTAGACTAGGGATGCGATACTTTTCCATGCTTTTCATGAAATCACCCACTCACCAAGCCCTCTGCATGTATAGTTTTTTGGGAAGTTTTTAGGAAGACGGAGAGGGGTTTCATTTCTGGATTGCCAACCACACATGTAGGCAGGCGGGCTTGTATTTCCATCTACCACTTTTTGCTACAAGCCATCTCATTTCCCTGGCCCTCAGTTTCCTGAGATTGTTGTCAAGAGATGCTTAGGTTTTTGGAAGGATAAAAAAGAAATAACCCGTAGAGAAGAGGTGCTGGATGAAATTAACTTAGTGTCCCCATCTCTTCCTTCCTTTGTGTTTTCCTCATCATGCTTTCTTAAATTACATTAGTCTATTATCTTTTCTCTCCTCTTCTTACTCATTTAAAATATGATAAAACCCAAAACCAAACCCACTGCTGTCAAGTTGGTTCCAACTCATAGCAAAGCTATGGGACAGAGTAGAACTGTCCTGTAGAGTTTCCAAGGAAGCGCCTAGTGGATTCGAACTGCCGACCTCTTGGTTAATAGCCATAGCACTTAACCACTACCCCACCAGGGTTTCCAAAGAAAATATGATAGATGGAAAAATAATAAAGAAAGTCTGCAAAGCTCAATCCCGTGGTTCTGACACCCTGAGTGTCCTTTCTTCATCATCTCTAGACGTCTCCGCATTACACAGATTTTCCTCTGTTACTTGACGTATTTCAATATCTTCTTATTCTTACAGAGCAGCCTTGTTCATGATCTCTTCAAAGCAGCTAAGTGTCCTGCTCTCTAGCTCTGTAGAATACACCAAACCTCCATAGTAGATCTGCAGAGCTCCTGGGTTAAGGGTTTGGGAAGACTTGCCTGCCATCTCTCTGGCTGTAGGTGCATTTACACCCACCACTGGTGGACACCGGGTCACACTGGGGCACAGAGGCAGTCCCTGCCTTCAGCCATTACTCCGTTCCTGCCTTAGCCCCTTGACGTTGCTTATCTTCCCCGTATCTCTGTTCTTTTCTCTCTCCTCATTTGTGTTGGTTGCTAATACAAGCAGTTTTACTGTGACTTTTGTTAATTCATCCTGTGGTAACACATTTCCTTCAGGATTTTACTCCCTTTTCTAAATAGTTTTTAGTAAGATATTTCCTAAATCCCGGTACTGTCTGTCTGTTCATCTGTCCATCCATCCATCCGTCCATCCATCCGTCCATCATCCATCATTATCTATCTGTCTGTCTGTCTGTCTATCCATCTATGCATCTGGTATATCTATGCATCTGTCTATCTACAGAAACCCTGATGGCATAGTAGTTAAGAGTTCAGCTGCTAACCAAAAGGTTGGCAGTTTGAATCCACCAGGCCCTTCTTGGAAACTCTATGGGGCAGTTCTACTTGGTCTTATAGGGTCACTGAATCAGAATCAACTTGATGGCAATGGGTTTAGTTTTTTTTTTTTTAATCTGTCTATAATTTATCACTCTTTATTTAGAATAGTTAGCATTGTTTTTCTAAAATCCAGAAAAGCGTAAGGAAAATTAGTTTTAAAACCAGGGTATTTGTGTTACTGATTTTTTTATAATGTATAATAAATAAAATAGATAAATGCATGAATATATCTGTACATTTACTCATATATTGATTTATTTCATATATATGTTATGCTTGGTGATCTTACGACCTTGGATTTTTTTTATTTGTTTAAAAACTTTGGATCATCCCCAATATTAAATTTTGTATCTCCTTTCATTTGAGGAAGCAGAGCTGATAAACAAAATGAAAATGCTCTTGCTTGTTGAACCACACAATATAAATCTCAACTTCAGTGAGGTTCTGGAGATGATTTGCCCAATAAACTTTCTCTGGAGACACTATATGTAAATTTCTATTCGTCGCAGATGCATAACCTTTACTGCTCCAAGAAATACACAGCCCCTTTTTTTTTCAATAAGATAAGATTCCAGTAGCCAATAGGATTAACAAATGAGTTTGCAGTTATCATCTCAGAAAACTAACTACAGTGACTTTGCATTCCCATATAGAACCTTGCCATTGGAGAATCGAGAATCGTATTTGTAATTACAATAAAACAGTGAGCCCCTTTGGCCACAAATTTCTTTTTTCTTTAGTAGAAGTTGCCAACACTGTATTTATTTACACTTATATCTATATTTATGGCTGAAGAAGTCCAGACAGCTTGTCTAATAACCTATTGCTTAGACAGTTAAATTACTACAGCTCAGATCCCCTCTTCTGTCCCTGAAGCATATTAGCACAGAAAGATCAATGTGTAGTAAAAATATTTTGACAATTCCTGCCTTGACTTCATTACTTTACAGTGCAAGTTTCTGGATAGTATTTCTTAATATTTGTGGTAACAGGATTTAGCTCTGAGATGTTGTGAGTTACCCATTAGCTACCCAATAAGCTTCCTGCAGACTTAATGGACAGAGATCTAGATGTAGGTGGAAAAAACTCAATATCAAAAGGTTAATTCTCCACAAAATAATCTATAAATTGACATTAGTGTTGGGATAGCACTGAACAGGATTTTTTTTCAGAGAACCCAAAACTTGTATTATAAAATTAAAAGAATTTTAAAAAGTTTTGACAAAGAAGAACAAGGAGGAGAGAATTCCCCCAGCAGATATCCATGTTTGTTACAAGGTAGAGTAATTAAATGGTTAAACTTAATAGGTTAATGATTAAGCTTTCTAAAATAGTTCTTGTATCTAACTTATGCCTTAGGTACCATGAAGAACAGAAAGAACAATATGAGGATCTCAGGACATGGGTAGAGCAGAAGTGGAGACGTTGTGAGGAGGTGGATGGTTTCTTGTGCCCGTCGCCATCCCCCTTGTACCTGGCGTTAGTCCCGGATGTGTATAATATGAAAGGTCGCAGCTTTGAAAACCCTCTGAAGCAGTTCTACTCTGCACACATAGGTCTCTGTGACTCAGAATCGACAACAACAAGCTTGTCAATGCTGAGGAGTGGTGTTGATACCAATTAGGTTTGCAGTGAATTGGAAAGGATAGAGAAAAGACCTTTCATTTCCCTCCTTAGTTATGATTCTTATTCTTGAGTACGAACAAATGAGATGTCCTTGGACAAATTCTTAGACTGAGGTTCCCTTGATGACTCTCAGCAGAATATGAGTCTTCTTCGGCATCATTGGTTGATGGCTTTCCCTTCTCCCTAAAAGCCAGCGCCAAGGGGCCCTGATGGCACAATGGTTAAGCACTGAGCTGCTAACCGAAAGGTTGGCAGTTGGAACCTACCCAGAGGCTCTGCAGGAGAAAAGAACTGCCGGTCTTCTCCCCTAAAGATCACAGCCTAGAAAACTCTATGGGGCAGTTCTACGGTGTTATGTGGGGTCAGGATGAGTCGAAAAGCTACTGGAAGGCACCCAACAACAGCAGGAGGGAGCCCCACCCCCAGAAGTACTCGAGGACCTAGCTCATCCTGCTGCGCTCTCTCCATCTTGGAGATCAGCAGCAGCTCTAAAGGGTCCGGCGTTTGAATTCGGCCAACAGTTCTGACGATGGTGAGGAAGTGTTCAGTAGAATGCAATCCAGCTTGCTCTTGTACAGTTTTATGGGCTCTGCAAGTTTTAAAACTCATAAAAACTGTTTTGTCAGTAAAAGAAGCCGGCGCACAGGGAAGAGATAATTGTGGAATAAGGTGTGGTCTCCCATGGTCTAATAACCATAACCTGTTTTATTTATTACACATTATAATATCGATAAAGCCTCTGTCATTTATTATCTCTTTTTCAAATCTTCCCATTTCAGTAAAGATCTTTGCGAAGATCAGAGCTGCTGTCAGACCTCAGTGATAAAGAGCAGGACGGTGCTTTGGAAAATGGCAGCTCTCGCCCCGTTAAGGACTATAAACTTTTTAAATTGAATTGTAAAAGTTTATAACTAATAAAGAAACTCTTTTAGGTGATTTTAATGTTATTTGGTCGTTTGAAATATTCCACAGATGGAAACAGATGGTGAGGCCATGAAATGGGTGAGTATTCAGGTAATAAAATGCAAACCCATCTTTTCCATGTTAGAGATGTGCCAATACAGTCACGCTAACGTTATAGGTCATTATCTCGTTTCCACAAAGACCAGTTACTTGTACACGCCAATATATAAATCAGGGAGGGGCTGAGGCTTCTGTTAGCAGAAAAGGGGCTGAGAACAACTAGCAGATCTCCATTTGGTAGAAAAAGTATATATGTCCTGGTTTCTTCTTCAAATAACCTTGACCAGTTCCTTTCTTGTGAAGTTCAGGTAACATAGAAGTAACCATTTTAAAGTGGACAATTCAGTGGCGTTGAGTGCATTCACAATGGAAATTCACCGTTTCCAAAACATTTCCACCACTCCAAAGGAAAACCCCATTCGCATTAAGCACTCGCTTCCTATATCCCCTTTTCTGAGCCCCTGGCAACCATCAGTCTATGTTCTGTTTCTATGGGCAGACCTATTCTGGACATTTCATGTCAATGGAATCATAAAATATGTGACCATTTGTGTCTGACTTCTTTCACTTGGCATAGTGTTTTAGAGGTTCATCCACATTGTAGCCTGTATCAGTATTTCATTCCTTTTTATGGGTGAATAATATTCCATTGTATGTTGTTGTTGTTAGGTGCCTTCGAGTCAGTTCCGGCTCATAGCAACCCTATGCACAATAGGACGAAACACTGCCCGGTCCTGCGCCACCCTTACAATCATTGCTATGCTTGAGTCCATTGTTGCAGCCACTGTGTCAATCTATCTCGTTGAGGGTCTTCCTCTTTTCTGTTGTATGTATATACCACAGTTTGTTTATCCTTTCGTTTGTGGTTGTGCATTTGGGCTTTTTCCACCTTTTGGGTATTATGAATAGTGCTGCTATGAACTGGCGAGTACATGTACCTGCTTGAGTACCTGTTTTCAATTATTAGGGGTATATTTTTTTATACTTAGGAGTCAATTCCAATGGAGAATTTTTAAATGCCTACCAAGGGCAAAAATAACAAGCAATTTCTCTTGGATGATTATTGGTTTGTTTATTCTACAACAAATTTCAAAGTAAAAGTTATCTGATCCATGACTAGGAAGATCTTTCAAATATTGTACGCTCCCAAAGGGCAAGATTTATCAGTTTCTTGTATGACATCCAGGATAATAAAGGATTAATAAGTGCCTAGATTTATAATGGAAACCCTAGTGCCATAATGGTTAAGTGCTACAGCTGCTATTCAAAATGCAGCAGTTCGAAACCACCAGCCACTCTTCGGAAACTGTATGGGGCAGTTCTATTCTGTCCTATAGGATCGCTATGAGTCGGAATCTACTCGACAGCAATGGGTTTGGTTTTTGGGAGGGTTACAAGGCAAAATGAATTTTAGTACATTTTACTCTAGTAACTTTCTACTTAGTGTCTTTTCCCTAGATTTTGCTACTTATTGTAAATTTGGCCTCATTTTTCAATGTATTGGCCAGACTTTGCTTCATATCTCTGGAAGTAGAAAAATCTATCCAACATCCTCATCAATGGAATAAAAAATTATAGACTCTTTGTCTCTTCCTTTCCTCTGTGTATTTTAGAGACCCAGGGGAGATTAGTGTTTATATCTTTCAAATTCAAATTTTATAACTGATTTTTTTTTTTTTTTAATTAGTATGTCCAAAGGGACATATAGCTTTGGTGCAAACACTTGATTTTATTGACTCCAAAGGGGTAATAAATTGGTTTTGGGTATGGTTACAAAATTACTGTTTTATTTTTACCTAGTTAAAATGGAAAATTATAGTGTTGAAGATTGGGTCTAATACTTTGATTTTGATTTTAATCACAATCCTCAAAAGTTAATTTGGTTGAGATTATATAATATAGCAGAAGCAGTGTGAGCTCTTGAAGTCTTATATTCTCATTGTAAAATCAGTTATCAATATTTTGTTCTCTTATACGTAACATTGTCATGAGTTGGAGGGGACTTGAGGCAACTAACAATAACAATGCTATGATTTGGCCGTTAATATATTTCTATGAGTTTTGAATCATTTCTATTCGTGATAAAAAATATTCTCTAATTCATTTAAAGCAGCTGATGAATCTAATGGTCAATTGTCCGCTCATTTTGTGTGGACCGAGCTATTTGCTTAGCTAGAATGCTGTACTTATGACTGGAAGCTGAAGGAAATTGTATAACCCCCAGTTTCCTGAAACGTTTCAAGAGCACACCCCTGCAGTCAGATATAACAAAATGTGTCACCAGGAAATAGTCTTATGTTCAAACAGGATTGGGGAAATCTATTTTTTTTTTCAATTGTGCTTTAGGTGAAAGTTTACAGCTCAAGTTAATATCTCATACAAAAATTTATACACATATTGTATGTGATACTATGTGACGCTAGTTCTAATTCTCATAATGTGACAGCATACTCCCTCTTTCCACCCCAGGGTTTCCCATGTCACTCTAACCAGCTCCTATTCCTTCTTGCCTTCTCATCCTTCCTCCAGACGGGAGCTGGGGAAATCTTGATTAACCAAGGTTAAACTACTGTCTTTATTGTGGGACTTCTCAGAGCCTTTAACACACAAGCACACGTTGCCTTTCCAGAGGTAAATAGAGTAGGTTGCCTTTTCCCATACATTACCATGGGGGTTCGTGTTCTTCAGAAAACACTGGAGGAAATGATGACATTGCTGTTTCTCACCATCCACTTGCCAAGTGGCACAAGAAGTGATCATGGCAGACAATCCAATTTGCCTAGAGCAGCCGTTGTGGATTTAATCTAATTGTTCCTAAATGTTGGATTCGCCCTCCTCCCTCCCCCCATTGAGTTGCAGCCTAAGAAGGAGAAATAAATTGCCTCCCCACTGCTCACACTTCTGCTAGGTCTGTAAATGTTAGGAAATACTGTAAAAAGGAATTTGAGCTCCTGCAGCAATAAATATGCAAACATACATTTTCTCCAAATATGGTGAGGGCATCCTGTGTCCCCTTTTACTATCTCAGAGTCCCTAAACAGGTCTGAATCTGTTGACAAAGCTCTTTAAAGCCATCTAGCTAACATTTTTTTTTTTTTTCGGTGTGCCAGCAATCTGTTAACCATATTCCCAGGAAATTTGGAGAGCTCCCTTCTCTTTCTAGCTCTTTCTCTCCCTCCTCTCCTTGTTCTCTCTCTGTTTCTCCCTCTCTCCGTTTCCTCTTTCTTTCTCCCTCTCACTGTGTTTCCCTCCCTCCTTTTCTCTCCCTTTTTTCCCCCTTTCTTTCTCCCTCACTCTTTTTCCTTCTCTCTCTTCCTTTTTTTCTCTTTCTATTTCTTATTCCTTGGCAGGCGTGCCACTGGATGGGCAAATTAAAACTCATTCAATCATCTGCATGTCAAGCAGCAGGACTCAGTCAATCATAGTCTGTGCTATTAGCTAGGTAATTACTTGAAATTTGGCATCCACAGTTGAATCCTTTGTTCCCAGCCTCACATAGATGTGAAATGAGTTTCACCGGCGGAAGAATGCGGTCCTATTCTTTGGGTATGAAATGTCCTTGTTTGTTCCAGACTTCCGTGCCTGAGTGAAGAATCTCAGGTGAAAAATGTCCTGAACATTGATCAACATTTAGAAGTGCAGTGATGTTTCCATCCAAGCCTGCAGTTGGAAATCCAACAAGAAAGAAGACATTTCCTGGAGTAGGTTGTTGCTGCTGGGTGCCTTTGAGTTGACTCTGTCTCATAGCGACCTTATAGAACAGAGTAGAACTGCTCCATAAGATTTCCAAGGGGCAGCTGATGGTTTTGAACTGCTGACCTTTTGGTTAGCAGTCAAGCTCTTAACCACTACACCATCAGAGCTGGAGTATAGGCAAACTAATTGCCCAAACGTGCATTTAAGGTCAAAGAGCACCATTTTCTCTTTTTGTTTTTATTTTTTGTTGAAGATATACCCAGCAAAACATACATCAATTCAACAATTTTTACATGTCCCATTCAATGACACTGACTGCATTCTTTAAGTTGTGCCCCCTTTCTCTATATCTTTTTCTGAATTGTTTTACTGTCATTGTCACAAACTCACTGCTCCCTAAACTTTTAAACTAACCTTTTGAGTTGCTGTTGTCAATTTGAACTCATATAGGTAATTCTTTAAAAGAACACGGTGCTCACGGTGGACATTCTTTTCTAATTAAGCTAAGCTATTGTTTGGTTTAAGGACAACTTCAGGGGACAGTTTCAGTTTAAGATTTAAAGATATCCTCAGGGCTATAGTTTTGGGGAGTCACCCAGCCTCAATGGCTCCAGAAAGCCTGGATTCCATGAGAGTTAGAAATTCTGTTCACATTTTCCACCTTTTGATCAGGATTCTTCTATAGAATATTTGATTAAATAGTTCAGTAATGGTAGCTAGGCACCAACCAGTTCTTCTGGTCTTATGGCAAAGGAGGAGGTTGTTTCCGGAGGCACACGGACACATATTCCAGCTCCTCCTTCAATTCCCGAAACTCTATCTTCAAAAAGGACAATATTCTAAGGTTTCATGACGTCTGATTGATCACAGTGTTCTTTAGCCTCTTGCATACCCATTATACACCCATTACATCAAATGATAATATCTACATTTTCCGGATCCTTATGGGGATGGGTATCAAAGCAAGACACAGTCATGTCTTCACACTATTATGGGAATAATTTGAGCTTTGCCAAATTGAAACAGAATAGCGGTATAATGTGGAATTGTAAAGAAGGTTCTGTACCATGGTGTAAGCTCCTCTTTGTGTTGTCTGTCCTTGTACCCCTGTCACCTAGGAGAGTGACCGGCACATAATAAGTACTTAAGAACTACTTGTTTAAGGGAAAAAAAAAAAAAAAATAGACACATTCAAAGAGGCTGCTTCAGCCAGGAACACTTGTCTGATCTGTTTATCTTTTGAGTCACATGTCATGGCTGTTATGCGATGACTAAATGGCAAAGCATAATAGTTAACAGACTGGATTTGGAGTTAGAGAGTCTTGAGAGTTAAACCCATCTGTGGCCTGTTATCATCTGTGTGGCTTTGTGTAAGTTACTGGATCTCTCCAGGCCTTACTCTTGTCATTTCTGCAGTGGAGACAATAATTACAACAAAATGTTTAAAATGTCTTTGCCTACTACCTGGGGCAGAGTAAGCATTGAATAAGTGCTAAATATTGTGACTATAAACTGTGTGTTAAATTAGTTCCATGGATAAATCCCAAATGGTTAAGAGCTCAGGCTGCCAACCAAAAGGTTGGCCGTTGGAATCCACCAGAAGCTCCTTGGAAATCCTATGGAGCAATTTTACTCTGTTCTATAGAGTTGCTATGAGTTGGAATCGACTTGACAGCAATGGGTTTTGTATTGCAAATTGTTGTTGTTGTTAGATGCCTTCGAGTCAGTTCCGACTCATAGTTACCCTATGCACAACAGAACGGAACACTGCCTGGTCCTGAGCCATCCTTACAATTGTTGTTATGCTTGAGCTCATTGCTGCAGCCACTGTGTCAATCCACCTCGTTGAGGGCCTTCCTCTTTTCTGCTGACTCTGTACTCTGCCAAGCATGATGTCCTTCTCCAGGGACTGATCTCTCTTGACATGTCCAAAGTATGTAAGACGCAGTCTCGCCATTCTTGCTTCTAAGGAACATCCTGGTTGTACTTCTTCTAAGACAGATTTGCTCGTTCTTTTGGCAGTCCATGGTATATTCAATATTCTTCGCCAACACCACAATTCAAAGGCTGCAACAATGAGCTCAAGCATAACAACGATTGCGAGAATGGCTCAGGACCGGGCAGTGTTTCGTTCTGTTGTGCATAGGGTCGCTATGAGTCAGAGCTGACTCGATGGAACCTAACAACGATAACAATATCCCACAGTAGTGAGTAGCCAAATAGGGTCCAAATCCAGAGTCCACTTCCTAACACCCATGTCTACAGGAATATTTGGCATATATTAAAACTGTTTGCTGTTGAGGTCAAGGTGACTCTGACTCCTTGTGACTGCATGTGTGTCAGAGTAGAACTGTGCTCCATAGGGTTTTCAATGGTTGATTTTTTGGAAGCAGATCACCAGTCCTTTCTTCTGAGGTGCCTCTGGGTGGACTTGAACATCAGCTTTCCAGTTAGCAGCTGAAGGTGTTAACTGTTTGCACCACCCAGGGACTCCTTGGCATGTATGTATTAATAAATATTTGTTAAATAAAGAAAACGACTTATATTGTATTTTCAGTAACCCACATTTTAAGCTAATTTTGCCCTCTTTATTGCACTTGCATTCTTGTCAATGTCACAAGAATGTTTTTGCAAGTTGGAGAAGTCAGCTTTGGACTTTCAGGTCCCCAGTGGGTGCATTAAATTACTCAAATAGCATAAGTGGTGTTTATAATGTTTGGAAAATTGCCCTTGGAGAAATAAATGTCAGTGTTTTCTCCAAGAACTAACTCTTGCAGAATACAGTAAGTCATTAGAAACACCTGCAACCTGACCCCGTTGCCTGGGCTGCTAACTGAAAGGTCAGTGGTTCAAACCCAACAGCCACTTTGAAGGAGAAAGATGTGGCAGCCCAATTAATTAAAGATTTACAGCCTCATAAACCCTATGGGGCAGTTCTACTCTGACCTACGGAGTTTCCATGAGGGGCTTCAAGACAGGCAAATCTGTAGGCTGCCTAATGAATTTAAAAAGAGCACATGGAATTTGTGTGTGTGTGTGTATGTGTATGCGTGTGTTGTTGTTAAGTGCCATTGGGTCATTTTCGACTCATAGCAACCCCATGTGACAGAGTAGAACTGCTCTATAGGGTTTCCTGGCCTGTGATCTTTACGGGAGCAGATTGCCAGGTTTTTCTCCCACAGAGCCACTGGGTGGGTTCAAACTGCTAACCTTTTGGTTAGGGGACTAGTTCCCCTCAAAGGACTATTGAACTGAAACGGGATGGTATTCTTTGAATCTCCTCATTGACATGCACAAAAATAATCTACTGTACTTCAATACAGAAGTTGAGTAATAATTTTTCTTTAAGATGGCTACTAATCTGACTTTAGAAAGAATGAAATTCAAGGTCTAACTTTAGCAATTGACTTTATTTGAAATTAAGAAGGTAGGGAGATTCTATAAATTCTTTACAGAAACTATATGCACAAATATATTCTTTTTCTTTTTTATTGTGGTATATACGTATCCCACAAGTATATAAAACAAACCACCACTTGTCAGTCAATTTGTCGTGCTGTGGTGGCTTGCTTTTTGCTGTGATGCTGGAAGCTATGCCACCAGTAGTTCAAACAGCATCAGGACCAACCATGGTGGACGGGTTTCAGCGGAACTTCCAGACTAAGATTAAGAAGGGTCTAGCGATCTACTTCTGAAGGAATTTGCGAATGAAAACCTTATGAACAGAAGTGGAATATTGTCTCATGTAGTGCCAGAGGGTGAGTGCCTCAGTTTGGAAGGCACTCAAAGACAACTGGGGAAGAGCTGCTTCCTCAAAGTAGAGTCAGCCTTAATGATGTAGATGGAGTAAGGATTTCGAGACCTTTGTTTGCTGATGTGGCATGAATCAAAGTGGGAAGAAATAGCTGCAAACATCTGCCAGTAATTCGAACGTGGAATGTCTGAAGTTTAAATCTAGGAAAATTGGGAAGTTGTCAAAAATGAAATGAAACACTTAAAGATCAATAACCTAGGTGTTAGCAAGCTGAAATGGACGGGTATTGGCAATTTTGAATCAGACAATCATATGGTCTACTATGCTGGGAATGACAAATTGAGGGAGAATGGTATCACATTCATTGTCAAAAAGAAGACTTCAAGATCTTTCCTGAAGTACAATGCTGTCAATGATGGGGTAATACCCATATGCCTACAAGGAAGACTGCTATCCAAATTTGTGCGCCAACCTTTAATGTCAAAGATGAAGAAATTGAAGATTTTTACCAACTTTTGCAGCCTAAAATTGACCAAATATGCAATCAAGAATGTATTGATAAATACTGGTGATTGGAATGAGAAAGCCAGAAACAAAGAAAATGAATTAGTAGTTGGAAAGTATGGCTTTAGTGATAGAAACGACGCCAAGGATCACATGATGGAATTTTGAAGACCACCGACTAATTCTTCAGAAATATCTTTTTTCAACAACATAAACAGTGACTATACACGTGGATCTCACAGGATGGAACGCACAGGAATCAAATCAACAACATCTGTGGAAAGAGACAATGGAGAAGCTCAATGTCATCAGTTAGAACAAGGCTGGGGCCGACTGTGGAACAGATCATCAATTGCTCATATGCAGTTCCAGTTGAAGCTAAAGAAAATTAGAACAAGCCCACAAGAGCCAAAGTTAAACTCGAGTATGTTATTGTTGTTGTTAGGTGCTGTCCAGTTTGTTGCGACTCATAGCGATCCTGTGTACCACAGAACTAAACACTGCCAGGTCCTGTGCCATGTTCACAACCGTTGTTATGCTTGAGCCCATTGTTGCAGCCACTGTGTCAGTTCGTCTCATTGAGAGTCTTCCTCTTTTTCACTGACCATGTGTTTTACCAAACAGTCCCTTCATCCCTCCTGATAACAAGTCCAAAGAATGTAATACGTACTCTCACCATCCTTGCTTCTAAGGAGCATTCTGGTTGTACTTCTTCCAAGACAGATTTGTTCATTCTTCTGGCACTCCATGGTATATTCAATATTCTTCACCAATGCCACAATTCAAAGGCATCAATTCTTCTTCAGTCTTCCTCCTTATTCATTGTCCAGCTTTTGTATGCCCATGGTGCGATTGAAAATACTATGGTTTAGGTCAGGCTCACCTTAGTCTTCAAGGTGACATCTTTGCTTTCCAACACTTTAAAGAGTTCTTTCACAGCAGATTTGCCCAATGAAATTCATCTCTTGACTTCTTGACTTCTGCTTCCATGGGTGTTGATTGTGGATCCCAGTAAAATGAAATCCTCGACTTTAGTCTTTTCTGTGTTTATCACTATTTTTTTTTTTTTTTTGCTTTTTGGTCCAGATACGAGGATTTTTTTTACTTTATGTTGAGGTATAATCCATAGTGAAGGCTGTGGCTTTTAATCTTCATCAGTAAGTGCTTCAAGTCCTCTTCACTTTCAGCAAGCAAGGTTGTGTCATTCTGCATAATGCAGATTGCTAATGAGTCTTCCTTCAATTCTGTTGCCCTGTTCTCCTTCATATAGTCCAGTTTCTTGGATTTTTTGCTCAGCATACAGATTGAATAGGTATGGTGAAAGAACACAACCCTGATGCACACCTTTCCTGACTTTAAACCACGCAGTATCCCCTTGTTCTGTTAAAACGTCTGCCTCTTGATTGATGTACAGTTTCCTCATGAGCACAATTAAGTGTTCTGGAATTCCCATTCTCTGCAATGTTATCCATAATTTATTATGATCCACCCAGTCAAATGCTTTTGCATAGTCAGTAAAACACAGGTAAACATCTTTCTGGTATTCTCTGCTTTCAGCCGGGATCTATCTGACATCAGCAATGATATCCCTTGTTCCATGTCCTCTTCTGAATAGGCCTGAATTTTTGCTACTTCCTTGTCGATGTACTGCTACAACTGTTTTTGAATGATCTTCAGCAAAATTTTACTTGTGTGTGATATTAATGATATTGTTCAATAATTTTTGCATTCGATTGGATCACCTTTTTTGGGGGGAATAGACATAAATATGGATCTCTTCTAGTCATTTGGCCAGATAGCTGTCTTCCAAATTTCTTGGCATAGACAAGTGAGCACTTCCAACAATACATCCATTTGTTGAAACAACTCAGCAGATATCCCATCAATTCCTGGAGCCTTGTTTTTTGCCAGTGCCTTCAGTGCAGCTTGGACTTTTTCGTTCAATACCGTTAGTTCCTGGTCATATGCTATGTCTCAAAATGGTTGAACTTCTACTAATTCTTTTTGGTATAATGACTCTGTGTATTCTTTCTATCTTCCGTGCCGAGAGACTTGGAAGACAGCTACCTGGCCAATCAGCTGCAAGAGATCCATATTTGTGCCCATTCCAAAGAAAGGTGATCCAACCAAATGCAGAAATTATGGAACAATATCATTAGTACCACACACAAGTAAAATTTTGCTGAAGATCATTCAAAAACAGTTGCAGCAGTATATTGACAGGGAAGTGCCAGAGATTCAAGCTTAATTCAGAAGAGGACATGGAATGAGGGATATCACTGCTGATTTCAGATGGATCCTGGCTGAAAGCAGAGAATACCGGAGAGAGGTTTACCTGTGTTTTATTGACTATGCAAAGGCATTCGACTGGGTGGATCGTAACAAATTATGAATAACATTGTGAAGAATAGGAACTCCAGGACACTTAACTGTGCTCAAGGGGAATCTGTACATAGATCAAGAGGCAGTCGTTTGAATAGAACAAAGGGATACTGCATGGTTTAAAACCAGAAAAGATCTGTGTCGGGGTTGTATCCTTTGAACACACTTATTTAATCTGTATGCTAAGCAAATAATCTGGGAAGCTGGACTATATGAAGAAGAATGTGGCATCAGGATAGGAGGAAGACATGTTATCAGGATGGACCAGTTCTTGGAGAACATCATGCTTGGTAAATCAGAGAGTGAGAGAAAAACAGGAAGACCTTCAATGAGACGGATCGACATAGTAACAATGGACTGCTGCGACAATGGACTCAAACACAGCAACGATTGTGAGGATGGTGCAGGACGGGGCAATGTTTTGTTCTGTTGAATATGGGATCACTATGAGTTGGAACCGACTGGACAACACCAAAAAACAACAACAGCACAACATAGTTCATTTATTCATTCTATACAAATTTTCTGAGTCCTCACTATGCTTGAGGCCTTAGGAGTTGTTAGTGTTATCGAGTTGATTTTGAATCATAGTGACCTCATGTGACACAGTAGAATTGCCCCCATAGGGCTTACTAGGTTGTAATCTTTATGGGAGCCAATTACCAGGGCTTTCTCCCGTGGAGCTGCTGGGTGAGTTTGAACCGCTAACCTTTTGGTTAGTAGCTGAGTGCTTAACCATTGTGCCACTGGGGGTCCTTTATTCCACTATACTTGGGTAAAAATATCTGTAGAATAGATTCTGTTTTTCTTTCCCTAACAGGGCTTATGCTATTGTTCGAAAAGGCAGACAATAAACAAGATAAATACTTAATAAATAATATTAAATTGCAAGAAGTGGAATGGGAATTTTGCAAGGGGTGTGCATGCAATTTTAAATATGGCCACCAGGAAAGGCCTTATTAAAAACTGAGAAAATTGGCATTTAAGTAAAGGCCAGGAGGAGGTGAGGGAGGGAGTCATATGGCTCATCTGGGGGGAGAGTGATCTAGGCAGAAGGAGAAGCCAGTGCAAATGTCCTGGGGTAGGACTGTGCCTGGCATGTTCAAGGAACAGTAAGGAGGTCAGCATGGCTGGACCAGAGTAAACTAGGAACAAAATGAGGAAGAAGATGAAGTGACAGGCGTGGGAGCAAGAACAGGGAGTACAGGGACTGGTAGGCGACTGGGATGACTTCGGCTTTTGTCATTGTTGTTAGGTGCCATTAAGTTGGTTCAGTCTCATAGCAACCCCATATATAACAGAATGAAACACTGTTAACTTCTCAATCTTTGCTATGTCTAAGCCCCTTGTTGCAGCTACTGTGTCAGTCCATCTCATTGTGGGCCTTCCTCTTTTTCACTGACCTTCCACTTTACCAAGGATGATGTCCTTCTCTAGGGATTGGGTCCATCCTGATAGCATGTCTGAAGCATATGAGACAAAGTCTTCCCATCCTTGCTTCTAAGGAACATTCTAGTTGTACTTCTTCCAAGACTGATTTGTTTGTTCTTCTGGCAATTCATAACATATTGAATCCCATATTCCGTCACCCTAGAGTTGATTCTGACTCATAGCAAACCCGTAGGACAGGGTAGAACTGGCCCATTGGGTTTCCAAGGAAAAGCTGGTGGATTTGAACTGCTGATCTTTTGTTTAGCAACTGAACACTTAACCACTGTGCCAGCAGGGCTCTCAAATATATTCAATATTCTTTGCGAACACCATAATTCATGTGTGTCAATTCTTCTTCAGTCTTCCTTTTTCATTTTACAGAGAGTGAAATGGAAAAAGAATGGAAGGGTTCAGAGCAGAGGAGAGATATGATCTGACTTAGTTTTAATCAGATTGCTCTGGCTGCTGAGTGAAGAATACACTCTAGGGAGGTGTCTTAGTCATCTAGTGATGCCATAATGGGAAAATCACAAGTGGGTGGCTTTAACAAACAGAAAATTTTCTCTTACAGTTCAGGAGGCTAGAAGTCCAAATTCAAGGTGCCAGCTCTAGGGGAATGCTTTCTGTCTCTGTTGGCCCTGGAGGAAGATCCTTGCGTCTTTAGCTTCTGCTTCATGCTTCCTTGGAGATCTCCATGTGTCCTGGCTTCTCTCTTAACCCATCTCTGCTTGTTTGTTCAATCTCTTTTTATATCTCAAAAGATATTGACTCAATAGACACTCTACATTAATCTTGTCTCATTAACATAAAAAAGACAATCTATTCCCAAATGGGATTATAACTACAGGCATAGAGGTTAGGATTTATAACACATTTTTGGGGGGAGGGGTGGGGGGGACATTTCAATCCGTAACAGAAGGCAAGGGCCTGACTGGGATACCAGTGAGGAGGCCCTTTTAGACCTCTGGGAGAGACAAGGTGGTGAGTTGGACCAGAATGGTAGATGGAGCAGGTGGAGAGAAATAATCAGATCTGGATATATCTGTAGGCAGGGACAGCAGGGTTTATAACATATCTAAATGTCTATCAGCAGGGTAATAGTCTTAAAAAATTATGGTGTACCCATTCAATGAAATAACCAGATAGAGTTACGAGAATATTCCTGTGTTACATAGTTGCTTAAAAACCATCAAGACAAATAGCAAAGCATAGTAAGATTTCTGGGTTATAAAAATGCATCGATACACACAAATATGCTATATTCATTTTTAAAAGATCTGGAGACACCAAAATTTAACACTGATATTCTCTGAGAAGAATTGTTACAAATATGGTTTGAAAGGGAAACTTTAATATTTACTTTGGTTAGTTTTAGTCATTTGGTTCTTTTTTGTTTTGGAAGGGAGCGTTTATTGCTCTCCATTTAAAAAAAAAAAAAAAGAAGGAAATATTTAGAAGGGGAAAAAGAATCACTTTCTAAAGCTCATAAAGACATTCTTTTTTAAAAAAGACCTTAACACACTCTGCTCGGGATGTAAAAAACCCAAACCAAATCCATTGCCATCAAGTCGATTCTGGCTCACAGCGGCCCTAAGATCAGGCTTGTATTTTCGGAAGAGTCCCTGCAAGATCTGGTTCAAAATTGGTTCACCGTTGCCAATTCTAAAAATGTTTCGGGGAACGTAATCTTTTAACTCTAGATTTGATCCAAAAGTTTCCCCTTCCTCTCCCTCTGTGGGCCCTGAGCACAAAATCGAGTGATATTAACTTGCAATTAGAATCCAGTCCTTCAGGGGAGGTAGCACTAATACCTTTTCAACCAAATGGCAGTCAGAATTAAGGTCAAAGATGAAATACTTTCAAGGACTCAGCCCTGCTCTCAAATTTAGGAATTGCTCTTTCAGTAGATGTTGGAGGCCACGTAAAATAACATTTCAGTTGTTCAGGTGTGTTTGAGTCTTTCAGCTGACGCATTCTATCCTCCAAGGGTTTTTTGAGGTCCCAATAATGGAATCACTATCAGTGGATTAATAAAATGTCGCTAAGAATAGATGGCTGTGTCAAAGGTCTAATCTCACCTAATTTGACCAAATCTTATGTAAAATCGTATCCAAATCACCAAGATAGGCATTTGATAATGAAGATAGTGTTACAGTTTCAGGGAAGTCTTCTGGGCCCAACTGCAAATCTGGGCTTTATATTTGACTTTTTCTAAATGTAAAACTGATTAAAAAAAAAAATAAAGTACAATCCTACGTACATTTAAATAGCCAGAGACAGTCCGGGTAATGAAGCTGGCCATGTCTTGGAGCAGCGACAACAGTTTCCACATAATCGTTTGCCAACTTTGAGTCCACTGTGGCTGGATCATTTTTTTAAAATTTATGAAATCAGGCATTCTAGAGACTGTCACGAAATGCCACCAGTCTAACTTTTCTCTTGCTTAAAGGCACTGGTGACAAGGCATGGAGCAACAGTGACATATGGATTTCTTTGAGTTTGGAAGCCTGCCACCTGCAAGGATAGGGCTGCCGGTGAGCTTGCTGCATCAGAGTGGAAGAAATTGAGTTATAAAGACCATTGGTCTCAAGCTGCACTTTCCATTGAAATGGTGACTGCTCAAAACTTGTCATAGTGTTCAATTACCTTTTTTTAAGTCACTTATTGTTTTTACAGATTAGAATATCAAGCAGTATGAGTTAGCTCCAAAAAGACATTAACTATATTGGTGTGCCCCAAAGTGAGGAATGTGTGTCAATAGTGATACCAGAGAGAGCCTGGATCAAGCGGCTCTCAACTTGGCATGGTTTTAACCATCCAGGAAACATGTGGCAACGTCTGAAAACATTATGGGTTGAGATGACCAAAAGGAGGGGCGGCGTGCTACTAGCATCTAATGAGTAGAGACCAGGGATGCTGCTGAACATCCTACAGTGTAGAAGACATAGTCCCCACAGTAAGTATTGTATTCTGCCCCAAATGTCAGTACTGCTGAGGATGAGAAGCCCCATACTATATTCTAGATAATATAGCAAGCACCTTTAAAAGACATTGAATCACAAGGTGAGAAAATTATCCCTACCTCAAACCTTTTTTCAATCTTGATGATTATATCAAAGAGAAAGTCTCATTTGGTGATAATCTTTAACTCCTCTCTAATATTGCCACAAGGAGCCCTGGTGGTGTTGTGGTTAAGAACTTGGCTGCCAACCTAAAGGTGGTGGTTTGAACCCACCAGCTGTTCCTTGGGAGAAAGATGTGGCAGTCTTTTTCCATAAAGACTTACAGCGTTGGAAACCCTATGGAGCAGTTCTACACTGTCGTATAGTGTAACTACAAGGGCAACGGGTTTGGTTGTTTTGGTAAGATTTCTACTCTTGCTTTTTAACAAAGAGAAAGCCAAGCTTGAGTCTCAAAACATTTATCAGACAATCATATCTAAGTAGAATTGAATAAAGTTATTTTATTTATTAATATGGTTTTAAATTGTCTTAGCAACTCATAATGCTATCTATTTAGAGTGTTTGTAACCCTTTTGCTGTCTTCAAATTAGTCAAAGCAAGTCAGTGTTAACGTGGGAGAGCACTACATAAGGGACACTGGGAGATGTGATTCATTGGGAGCCATGATTGTAAAATCTGCCACACATGGCCTAAGAGACTTCCATCATCTGGCCCCTGCCCACCTCTCCACCCACATCCTTTCCACTCTGCCATTTCTTACTAAACTCCAGTCATTCTAGCTTCTTTCATTTTCACAGAGTCCTCATGCCCTCTCTTCCCTCTGGGTTATGAAATCTAACGTTCCATCTTTTGGGGATGTTCTTCCATCATCTTCCTGCAGACCTGGCATTCTTTAGGTTTCAGCTTAATTTTCACAATTTCGTTGGGTAAAATTGCCTGCCCCCAATTCTTAATATAGCACCCTGTGGCATTTAGTAATCTCACATATGTAATTTTTATTTACATCTCGACTTCATTCCTGCTTTTCTCGCATACTACACTCTCTGCTAAATAAGGACAGGCACTATCTTTTATGTCCACAGCTATATGCTCAGGGCCCCACACGGTCCCTGGTAGTAAATAAATACTAAGGAAATATTTGTTGAATGATCATATAAATGAATAGATGGATTAAATGAATTAATGACTAATGGAAAAATTATTAAAGTAAAATATAGTGATAAATATAATAAAGACACTATTTTGGGGGGAAAAAAGCCTCACAACAAGACAGGAAAACTGTTTCTCCCGAGAAATTTAAGCAACCAATGAAGTCATTTCTGAGAAGGGGCAGGGCATTATTCTTATAATAAAATGAATTTCAGAGTCAAATTCTTCTTGTGAGGACTTTATCCCCAAAACCAAAAGCGAGTCTCTTCTAACTCCTCATAGATGATTCTCAGTACCTCTCATGGCACTTGAGGAGGAGCCCTGTGGCGCAGTGGTTAAGAAGCCGATGGTGGGAACCCACCAACGGCTCTGGGAGAAAGATGTGGCAGTCTGCTTCCGTAAAGATTACAGCCTTGGAAACCCTATGGGGCAGTTCTACTCTGTCCTGTAGGGTCGCTACGAATCCAAATCAATTCGACGCCACAATTTTTTTTTTTTCCTCATGGCACTTAAAATATTTTGTCATGGATTATATTCATATGGGAATCTGTCTTGTAGTCAGTGACTGTAACTCATTCTTGCATTCCCCACCCAGCATGGGATATAGAGATTTTTCTACAGTTGAGACCCAATGCCTATTTGCTGAATTACTGTTTTAACAAATAGTCCACCAATATCAAAATGACTTAAGTAAGACTTGGAGACTCATGTTAGGTTGTAGGTTGGAGTTTAGAACAGGAAATAGTAAACGTCGCTTTCGAGTTTTCATGAGTAAATCAAGAGAAATGATGGTTTGGACTCAGGGGTTGCCGTAGAGATGGAGAGAAGCAGATGAACTATATATTTTTTATATACACACACATATATATATTTGGTTAGGGCTGGAATCAGAAACTCAGCTTCAGACACACTAAGTGCAAGAGGGTAGTTGGATATCTAGGTGTATCTCGAGTTCAGAGGAGTGATTTAGGCAGGTAATCAGTATCTGAGAGTCATGTATAGATGATATTGAGGGACATGGACTGCATTAGATTTTTCTAGCTAGAAAACTGAAGAATAGGGTTGCTGATGAATCCTTGGGTACTACCATGTTTAGAGGCCAGGTAGAAGAAGAAACTGAGCAAGAAGAACCAGAGAGACAGGAAGAACACAGAAGTCCAAGAAAGGAGAGTATTGGGAAAGACGGACTGGCCCATCGAGCTAATTGCCGCCAAAGGACAGAGAACGGGCCAGTGGCTTTAGCAACACGAAAATAATGAGTGAACAAGACAAGAACAATTTTGGTGGAGTCTTAAGACAAAAGCCCAGGTTCGCATCAATTTAAGAGAAAATGAGAGGTGAGGAAAGTTCCTTAGAAGTTAACACTCTTGTGGTATCAACCATCAGCATCTTTCTTAATATCATGTCACTAATATTTTAATTAGTGATTTGACAAAGAGTCAAATAATTAAACTAAAACAAATAAAATCAATAATTTAGCTGGATTTAAATTAAGTTTTAAAATTTTGTCCAGCTGATATGATGGAGCAAACATACTATTAAATACCTTCCATTCATTCAACATTTCGTTTTTTCAACAGATACGTACAGAACGTCTATTTACACAGGTTTCCTTGAGGTGCGTCGCTCATTTCATGGCATGTGCTTAGGGTTACAGAGATAAAAAAGACACAATTTTCCTGTCCTCGTAGAATATAAATTCTACTGAGCAAGACAAAAAAGAAATAAGTAAACAACTTTAAAAATTGTGTTAAGTGCCTTGGAGGAAAAAAAAACAACTTGTGCAGAGATAGGGAATAACAAGTGGATTGATTTTAGATGGAGTGGTTACAGGGGCTCTCTGTGGAGGTGATATTTAAACCAAGACCTGAATGATGCAAAGATTCACCATGGTGGTTGCTGGGATGTGGCATGACAAATGCCCCGAGCAATAAAGAGCTTGTCACCTTTGAAGAAATGAACATGGACCAACATTTATGAAACATGGCGTGCAAAGGGTCATACAATCAGGCTGGAGAAGTGATACGGGCAGGGGTTAGGTTATGCAGAGACGTTCATTCTCTCAATTTTGAAGATCCTTCCAATATTGCCTTCCAATTCATTTATTTTTATTTTTTGGTTACCATATGAATCAGAAAGAAATATTGCCTACTGCAGCATTTCTAGACAGAATTTTATAAATTTGTGTAAAAAATCTTAAATATGTATATACTTTAGACCAATAATTCCATTTCTAGAAATTTATGGTGAGGAAACAATTTTTCACATGCACAAATTTGTATATGTAAAAATATTTGCTTATATTTCTAAAACTCATCAAATTCTATACTTAAAATGGGTGGATTTTATGACATACGAATTACACCTTAATAAAGCTAATTTTTTCAAAAAAAAGTCTATGATAGCGCAATATTAAGAACAACCTGATGCTTATCAACATGAGATTGACTAATAAATTCGGATCCATCTGTACAATCAAACAATAACAACTACTGATACAGTTCCTTTATTGTTATGAAAACATCCATGATATTTAAAAAATTTTATTTTATTGCTTTATTTGTTGTTCAGACTATAAAGGGGTAAAAACACACACCAATGTTTCTACATGTCCATTTCAGTGATATTGATTATGTTTATCAAGTTGTGCATCTATTCTCACCCTTCTTTTTTGAGTTGCTCATTCCACATAAACGTACACTAACTGCTCCCTAAGGTTCCTAGCTAATCTTTTGAGATGCTATTGTGTATGGATCTTAAAAGGGCATAATGCTCAAGGCAGACATTCTTTACTAGTTAAGCTAAACTACTGAGACTTAGGGGATATTTTTGGTTTAAGGTTTAAAGGTTATCTTAGGGTAATAGTTTCAGGGGGTTCATCTAGCCTCCATGACTCCAGAAAATCTGAAGTCCATGAGAATTTGAATTTTTTTCTCCTTTTTCCCATTTTTGATCAGGATTCTTCTATAGAATCTTTGATCAAAATGTTCAGTAATGATAGCCAGGCACCATCCAGTTCTGGTCTCATGGCAAAAAAGGCAGTTGTTCATGGAGACAATTAGCCATTTGTTCCATTTCCCCCTCCTATTCCTTACTCTCCTTTTTCCTCTGTTTCTTCAGGTTAATAGAGACTAATCGTTGTGCCTTGGGTGGCTGCTTGCAAACTTTTTTTTTTTTTTATCATGCTTTAGGTGAAAGTTTACAAATCAAGTCAGCCTCTCATACAAAAAGTTATACACACCTTGCTGTGTACTCCTAGTTGGTCTCCTCTTAATGAGACAGCACGTTCCTCCTCTCCACCCTGTATTCCCCGTGTCCCTGTTACCCTCTTCCTTCTCATCTCACCACCAGATAGGAGCCGCCCACATAGTCTCAAGTGTCTACTTGAGCCAAGAAGCTTACTCCTCACCAGTATCATTGTCTGTCTTATAGTCGAGGCCAATCCTTGTCTGTAGAGTTGGCTTTGGGAATGGGTCCAGTCTAGGGCTAACAAAGTGTCCATGGACCTTGACTGTCAGGGTCCCTCCAGTCTCAGTCAGACCATTAAGCCTGGTCTTCTTACGAGATCTGCATCCCACTGTTCTCCTGCTCCATCAGGGATTCTCTGTTGTGTTCCCTGTCAGGGCAGTGATTGGCGGTAGCCAGGCACCATCTAGTTCTTCCAGTCTCAGGCTAATGGAGTCTCTGGTTTGCATGGCCTTTTCTGTTTTGGGCTCAACTTTGCCATATGTCTTTGGTATTCTTCATTCTCTTTTGCTCCAGGTAGGTTGAGACCAATTTATGCATCTTAGATGGCCGCTCGCTAGCATTTAAGACCCCAGATACCTCTCACCAAAGTGGGCTGCAGAATGTTTTCTTAATACATTTTGTTATGACAATTAACCTAGATGTCTCCTGAAACCATGGTCCCCAGGCCCCCGTCCCTGCTACTCTGGCCTGTGAAGCGTTTGGTCGTATTCAGGAAACTTCTTTTGCTTTTGGTTTAGCCCGGTTGTACTGACTATCCTTGTGTTGTGTGTTGCCCTTCTCTTCACCTAAAAAAATTAATGTCTACTATCTAGTTAGTGAATATCCCTCTCCCTCCCTCCCCACCCTCATAACCATCAAAGAATATTTTCTTCTGCTTTTAAACTTTATCTAGAGTTCTTATGATAGTGGTCTCATATAATACTTGTCCTTTTGCAACTGACTACTTTCAGTCAGCTTAACGCCTTCCAGATTCCTCCATGTTATGAAATGTTTCACAGAATCCTCATTGTTCTTAATCGTTGTGTAGTATTCCATTGTGTGAATATGCCATAATTTATTTATCCATTCATCTGCTCGTGAGCTTTTAAGTCTCTGTGCATTGAAGTAGGAGGTAGAACAGAATCACTAAACATGTTATTAGGCCAGTTAACTGGGATGCCCCATGAAACCACGACCGTAGACCTCCAAACTAAGAAATGAAATTTCATGAGGTGTTTGGTTATATGTAAGCAAACCCAGCAGCTACTCTTTTTTTGGTCATTGTTATAAATATATCTACAACACAACTTTTGCCAAGTCAAATTTTTACAGATGTAGAACTTATTGACAGCAATTACATTAATCAGCTACGCAAAACTACCTTTAATCAATGTGATTTTTCCATCACTGTAAACCAAAGCTTTGTGCTCCATAAGCAATAACTTCTCCTTTCCCTCTCCCTCCCATCCCTGGTAACCACTTATAAATTTTGGTCCCTACACATTTGCCTGTTCTTGTCTTTTTATATAAATAAGGTCATATAATATTTGTCCTTTTATGATTGATCTATTTCACTCAGCATAACGTCTTCAAGTTCCATCCATGCTGTAGCATGTGTCAAGATTTCATGTCTCTTTCTGGCTGAGTAGTATACTATCGTATGTATGTACTACATTTTGTTTATCCATTCATCTGTTGATGTGGGCATTTAGGTTGTTTCCACCTTTTGTCTATTTTGAATAGTGCTGCAAGGAACAATGGTGTACAACACTCCGAGTTTCTGCTTTCAAGTCTTTTGGGTATATACCTAGGAGTGGAATTGCTGAGTCATATGGTATTTCTATTTTAACTTTTTTGAGGAACTACCACACTGTTTTCCACAATGATTGTACCATTTTACATTCCCACCAGCAATGGATAAGGATTTCAATTTCCCCACATTCTAGCAAACATTTGTTATTTTCTGTCTTAGCCATACTAAAAAAAAGGTTAAAAAAAAAAAAAAAAACCAAACCCATTGCCACTGAGTCGATTCCGACTCATAGCGACCTATAGGACAAAGTAGAATTGCTCCAAAGGGTTTCCAAGGAGCAGCTCATAGATTTGATCTGCTGACCTTTTGGCTAGCAGCCAAACTCTCAACCATTATGCCACCAGGGCTTCTTAGCCATCCTAGTGGGAGTGAAATGGTATCCTATTGTGGTTTTGATTTGCGTCTCTCTGATGGCTAACGACTTTGGGCATTTTTTTATGTGTTTGTTGACCATTTGAATGTCCTTTTTGGTGAAATATCAATTCAACTCATTTGCCCATTTTATGATTGGGTTATTTGTCATTTTATTGTTAATTTGTCGACATTTTATATATTTTGCTAAATTAGATTCTAATCAGATATATGGTGTCTGAAGATATTCTCTAGGTTGGTAGTTTGCCTTTTCACTTTTTTTGGTATAGTGTTTTGATGAACAAAAGTTTTTAATTTGTATGAAGTCCCATTTATCTATTTTGTCTTTTGCTGTTTGTGCTTTTGTTGTTATATTAGATAAACCATTGTTAAAAGCTAGGCCCAGCAGTGTTGCCCATGTATTTTCTAAGAATTTTATGGTTTTAGTTTGCACATTTATGTCCTTAATCCATTTTGAATTTGCTTTTGTGTATGGTGCGAGGCATGGATCCTGTTTCATTTTTCTGCACATGGAAATCCAATTTTCCCAACACTATTTATTGAAGCAACTCTTCTTTCCTCATCGAATGAATGTAGCACCCTTGTCAAAAAAAGTCGACCATAGAAGTGTGATTTATTTCTGAACTCTCAATTCTGTTTTGTTTTTTTTTTTATCTTTGTGTCTATTGTTATATTAATACTAAACTGTTCTGATTACTGTAGCTGTATCCAAAATTTAAAAAGTCCATTGCCATTGAGTCAATTCCAACTCACAGTGACTCTATAAGACAGAGTAGAACTGCCCCATAGGGTTTCCAAAAAGTGGCTGGTGGATTCGAACTGTCAACCTTTTTGGTCGCTTAAGCACTGTACCACCAGAGCTCTGTATGGTGTATTTTAAAATCAGGAAGTGCAAGTCTTCCTACTTTGTCCTTCTCTTTCAACATTGCTTTAGCTATTCAAGGCATCTTTCCACTCCATATAAAGTTGAGGATTGGTTTTTCCATTCCTATAAAGAAGGTTGTTGGAATTTTGATGGGGATTGTGTTGAATCTATAGATTGCTTTGGGCAGTACTGACATCTTAACAATATTAAGTCTTCCAATCCATGAACAGGGGACACTTTCCATTTTATTTAAGTCTCCTTTAATCTCTTTTAGCAGTGTTTTGTAAGTTCCATTGTATAGGTCCTTCACATCCCTGTTTAGATTTATTCCTAGGTGTTTTTTTCTCTTAGATACTGTTATAAATGGAATCATTTCCCCAATTTCCCTTTCAGATGTCTCATTGCTGGTAACATCTATGGTATTTTGTGTTAAGTAAAAATAAACCAAAACCAATAAATATAATTTCATTTTTATTTAAATTTGATTTACATTCGAAAGATAAACACATGCCTGTAGATACATGAAAAGCCCTGGTGCCTCAGTGGTTAAAGCACTTGGTTGTTAACTGAGAAGTTGGTGGTTCAAACCCACCAGCCACTCCATGGGAGAAAGATGTGGCAGTCTGCCTCCATGAAGATTACAGCCTTGGAAACCCTATGGGGCAGATCTACCCTTTCTATGGAGTTGCCATGAGTTGGAATCCACTCAATGGCAGCAAGTGTTGGCATAGATGCATATATAAAAAAATATTAATAGTCATTACCTCTGAGTGTTAGATTTATGGGAAACTTTTACTCATTTCTTTACACTTCCTTGTTTTATCTGAATTTTTTAAAATTATTATTATGAGCATGATTTACTTTGTGAATAGAAAAACATTGAAGTTACTTCCGTGTTTAAAGAAAACAAATATTAGCAGCAACAGAAACACAGACCTTTTCATGAGTCAAACGCCAGAGCTTAAGGCGTGGTTAGAGACCACTGAAGTCAGCCTCTACTCATTTCAGAAGAAATGAAAGTTAGAATTAACATCAGCTCTGCTGGCCAACTGTTTCTGAAAACAGGGCAGACGGTGCTCATCTTTCTCTCTCGTGTGCTTTAACAGTGTATCATTGGACGTCTCAGAGGCTTTTGTGTAGCAACACTTAGAAAACTTCTTTGTAGCTCGGCCATTCCAATTACCTTCTAGCAAAGGTGCAAGTATTTAAAAAAAATTCTCAGTCTCCCACGATTTGTCTTTGCGATACAGAATACATTCTTTCAAATGAGCTCACATTTATATCTATTAATTTTTCTTGACTGAGATGCTTTCAGTTTTGCAAGCACGTCATTCCGCATTTAAGGAATTGATCATGCAGGGGACAGAGCACCGTTAACCTGCAATTTGCACAGGTGAACGAACGTTATGATTACATAAGCCCACAGGCAATTTAGCTACATGGTAGATGGTACAACTAGGACAGATGAGTTAAAAAAAAAAAGGGGGGGGGGAGGTTTCCAGGCAAATAGCATTTCCAAAGTTTCCTAAGAAACCAGCGCGCAGAGTGTACACATTCACACTCTTAATTGGCCAAACTTGGGTCATTATTTTTATCTTTATAGCAACAAAGGAAAGTCCATAGTAAAGCCCTCAGTCCAACATCCATTGTGTTCCGTTTTCATTGTAAATGAAAACAAAAACCAGGCCAACGTAAATTAGGGTTCCTTTTCTCAATGCTTCATCTTCTATGCATGAATTCTTCTTATTGTAGATTTTTCTGGCTATGGATTTTCTGATTACTGGAGTCTTAGAGAAGCTAAATGGCTAAAATTACACTTGGTATTTGATTGACAACAATTCAACAGCTATGTTGTGAGCACCTGTTAAAGTTGTTTCTTCAATCATTTCAGTTCAGTGCATGCTTTTCAAATCCTCGAATTTGATGTAGTCTTAGAATTGACTTGTTGGCAATGGGTTCGGTGTTTTTTGTATATGAAAGGATGGAATGTTAAATTCCTGTTCATCTTTAAAAAAAGTTCAAGGAAATTTTTTTAAATGTACAGGTTCCCGAAATACAGTGGATTCACATCTTAGGATTGTGTTGTGAAGCCTGCACAAGGTGAAAATCATGTCTAATGAGGCTCAGGTTCTCTCTTTTCTAGGTCTGCCCTCTTGTCGATTTCCCTGTTTCTCTCCCTTTCGCAGCCTGTTGTTGCTAGATGCCTTTGAGTCAGCTCCAACTCATGGCTACCTAAGGTATAACAGAATGAAAAATTGCCTGGTCCTGTGGCAACGTCATGATCGTTGGTACATTCGAGTCCGTTGTTGCTGTTGCATCAACCCATCTCATTAAGGGTTTTCCTCATTTTCACTTACCTTCTACTTTACCAACCATGATGTCCTTTTGTACAAATTGATCTTTCCTGATGACATGTCCAAAGAAAGCTAGCCAAAGTCTCACCATCCTCACTTCTAAGGGATGTCTGGTTCTATTTCTTCTAAGGCTGATCTGTTCATTCTTCTGGCAGTCCATGGTACAGTCAATATTCTTCACAAACCCCACAATTTGAATACATCAATTCTTCTCCTCTCTTCCCTTTTCATTGTCCAGATTTTGCATGCATAAGAGGCTATTGAAAATACCATGGCATGGGTCAGGGGCACCTTAGTCATCAAAGTGACATCTTTGCTTTTTAAAACTTTAACGAAGCCTTTTGTCACAGATTTGTCCAATGCAATATGTCATTTGATTTCTTGACTGCTGCATCCATGGACATTGATTGTTGATCCAAGTAGAATGAAATTGTTTATAACGTCTTTTTTCTCAATTTATCATGATGTTGTTTATCAGTCTAGTTGTGAGGATTTTCGTTTTAGGGGAGTGTTTCTACTCTGACAGGAGGGGAAGCAGTGCTTTTATTCATAATATATTCTCTCAAGTCCATGGCTGAACCTTTTCTGTTTTCCCAGGACTAAACCAAAAAAAACCAAACCCACTGCCTAGGCTTTTGAAAATCAAAAGCCAAGAAGAAATTCCTCTTTTCTCTGTTTTCTGCTGTTGCAGATGTTCACCTATGTTTTATTGACTATTCAAAGGCATTCAGCTGTGTGGATCATAACACATTATGCATAACATTGCAAAGAGTGGGAATTCCAGAACACTTAATTGTGCTCCTGAGGAACCTGTACATGGACCAGGAGGCAGTTGTTTGTCAGGGTTGTATCCTTTCACCATACTTATTCAGTCTGTATGCTGAGCAAATAATCCAAGAAGCTGGACTGTATGAAGAAGTACGGGGCATCAGGACTGAAGGAAGATTCATCAACAACCAGTGACATGCCGATGACAAAGCCTTGTTTGCTGAAATTGAAGAGGACTTGAAACACTTACTGATGAATATCAAAGACTACAACCTTCAATATGAATTACACCTCAACATGCGGAAAACAAAAGCCCTAACAATTGGACTAATGAGCAACAGCATGATAAGTGTAGAAAATATTGAAGTTGTCAAGGATTTATTTTACCTGAATCCATAATCAATGTCCATGGAAGCAGCAGTCAAGAAATCAAACAATACATTGCGTTGGGCAAATCTGCTGCAAACGACTTCTTTGAAGTGTTAAAAAGCAAAGATGTCACTTTAAGAACTAAGGTGTGCCTGACTCAAGCCATGGCATTTTCAATCACCCTATGTGAATGCATAAACTGGACAACAAATAAGGAGGCATGAAGAATTGATACCTTTGAATTATGGTGTTGGCAAAGAATACTGAATATACTGTAGACTTCCAGAGGAATGAGCAGATGTGCCTTGGAAGAAGTTCAAGGAGAATGTGCCTTAGAGGCCAAGATGGCAACACTTTGTCTCAAGTACTTTGGACGTGTTATCAGGAGGGACCAGTCCCTGGAGAAGGACATCATGCTTGGTAAAGTAGAGCATTGTGAAGAGAGGAAGAGCCTCAACAAAATTGATTGACACAGTGGCTTTAACAATGGGCTCAATCATAGGAATGATTGTGGGGATGGTGCAGGATTGGGCAGTGTTTCGTTTTGTAGTACACAGGGTCAAAACCTACTCAATGGCACCTAATAAGAATGACAACATCCCTTTCCTAAGCAGCAAGCCAGCCTAGCTCAGTGGTTTCCACAATGGAGTGAAGTTATCCTAAGGGGATCTAGGAGAGCCAGGAAGATGGAGAGAAAAATAGTATAGCTCTTATTTATACTTATGTTTACATAAAACAAGGAAATTGATCTTTACCAGTAGTCATTATACAAATCAATATTGGCATCTTTGTTCAGCTCTTAGGCTCGGTTCTCAGACTCTTCAAGACCTCTGCAAGCCTGGGGGAGGAAGAGTGAGAAAAGGTGGAATTCCTCCGCACAGAGCAGTCCATAGCTGTACCTGGGCTTCTTGATTCACTGCCAGTGAAATGTAAGACATCAAAGATTACAAGTGCACCATGGAGAGGATTTACAGAGACAGTGCTACCCAGTTTTAATTAAACCTACACTTCCAAAATTGCAAAAGACTTAATAATATCCCTGCAATGGAAATGTAGGTTGAAAATAGCAATAATAACATACACACAAGCACACAGCAAGAAAATGGCGAGGCGATGCCGCTGTGGTTCCTAGTATTAACCCTTCCCCAGCATTGTTTCAAGATTAAAAGAAATCTGACAGAATGTTCTACCTAGCATTAAGCTTTTGGGGTGCTGGGAGAGCTTAATCTGTCTCTTTAACGTAAAGGTGACATTTTTAACAGTGAGGGTGAAACAATGAGTTTTTCCGAAAGAAACTTGTCTGGTGGAAAGAGCCTTTTAAAAATGGATCTTTGTAGGGGCGAAGGGAATGTATTTATCTCTCTAAAAATAAAATAAACATGGAAACAGAATTTCTATCCTGTGAAAGAACTCTTCCTGAGGAAGGGTTTTGGTGGGTTTTGAATCTGTTAGTTACTAAAAAAAAAATTTTTGTTTATTCTTTTAAGAAAAAACAATGAATTGACATAGAAAAGATGGAAATTTACCAGTTTCCTTGAAAAATTTGAAAAATTGGCAGCTGGGTCTGAAAATGAATATCAAGATTTAGAATATGTGGGACAGGAGCTGGTTGAATGGACGCAGGAAATACAGGGTGGAGAGAAGGAGTGCGCTGTCACGTTGTAAGGAGGGCAACTAGGGTCACACGACAATATGTGTATAAGTTTTTGTATGAGAAACTGATTTGAGTTGTAAAATTTCACTTAAAGCACAATTAAAAAAAAAGAAATGGAAAAAAAGGATTTAGGATTTATGGCCATTGATGTCCTTCTTCCATTGGAACCCTAGTGTCCTTGTGACGTATCTTTGTAACCCTTGACTGCCAAGAAAGGCAAACATTTAACTTAGAATTAGACCTCTGAATCACACAGTTCAGCTTGCATTTTGAAAAATAATAAGACATATTTATTCATGTTATTCCCCATAAAATATTAATAATAATTTTTTGTTGAAACAAAAAGCTTACCACAAACATATTAAATAAAACTAGTGATTATTAAAATATTTGCTATTTCAATCTTTTTCAAACCATTTTAAAATTTCTTTATCAGACTGTTTTTAATTTAGGTCATACAATGTACATAATATAATATAGCTTTAAGTGAGCACAGTTAATTGTGATCATGAGGAACCTGTACATAGACTAAGAGGTAGTTGTTCAAACAGAACAAGGGGATACTTTGTGATTTAAAATCAGGAAAAGTGTGCATCAAGGTTGTACCCTTTCACCACACTTCGTCAATTTGTATGCTGAGCAAATAATCCGAGAAGCTGGACTGTATGAAGAAGAATGTGGCATCAGGATTGGAGGAAGGCTCATCAACAACCTGTGATATGCAGATAACACAACCTTGCTTGCTGAAAGTGAAGCGGACTTGAAGCGCTTACAGATGAAGATCAAAGACCACAGCCTTCAGTATGCATTACACCTCAACATGCAGAAAACAAAAATCCTCACAACTGGACCAGTGAGCAACATTATGATAAATGGAGGAAAGATTGAAGTTGTGAAGGATTTCATTTTACTTGGATCCACAATCAATGCCCATGGTAACAGCAATTAAGAAATGAAATGATGTATTGCGTTGGGGTAATCTGCTGCAAAAGGTGGCTTTTAAAGAGTTCAAAAGCAAAGATGTCATCTTGAGGACTAAGATGTACCTGACCCAAGCCGTGGTATTTTCAATCACCTCAGACACATGCAAAAGCTGGACAATGAATAAGTAAGATCAGAGAAGATCAGAGAAGAATAGATGCCTTTAAATTATGGTGATGGTGAAGAATATTGAATATACCACGGACTGCCAGAAGAATGAACGAACCCATCTTGGAAGCAGTACAGCCAGAATGCTCCTTAGAGTCCTATTTTGGACATGTTATCAGGAGCAACCAGTCCCTGGAGAAGGACACCATGCCTGGTAAAGTAGAGGGTCAGCAAAAGAGAGGAAGGCCCTCAGTAAGATGGATTGACACAGTGGCTGCAACAATGGGCCCAAGCATAACAATGATTGTGAAGAAGGTTCAGGACCAGGCTTGTTGTACATGGGGCGGCTGTGATGGAAGGGACTTGTCGGCACCTAACAAGAACAGCAATAGGATTACATGTATGTATTATACAATAAATAATTATGCATGTATTGAGGTATGTGCTCAAAATTTTATGAGAGGGGTGTGTGATTTTTTTTTTTTTTTATAGAGGGAGGTGGGCTTAGAAACCAGTGATATGGTAATAGAATTTCAAGAAGAGTCAGGTATAAAAGAAAAATGCTTGTAATCGAGAGGATGGTAGTGTTTAATAGTTCTAAAATATTTTTAAGCCTCTCACACATAACATCTGCCCTTGTAAAATTTATAAACAGAGCAATATCCAGCTCCCCATTGGCTTGCCCACTTCTTGTAGCCTTGGCCAAGGAAGGGGCAGCATTTTGGCCTGTCACTGCCCTTCCAGCTGTGCACCTGCATCCTTTGTCATTGCCCTTGCTCAGACAGGTCACACTGCCTGGGTTGTCTCCCTCTTTCCTACCCGTTGTGTGATGGTTCTTAAGGCCTGCCTCATCCAACCTCCTCTGCAAATACCTCCTTCACCATTTCTGATGGAAGCAAGATTTTACCTGCTTTTAATCCCCAGAGCAGTGGTACCTGGACTGGGGCAGGACTGGCTGTCTCACAGTGATGTGGCTAGCTTTTAAAAAAAAAAATATTGATTCCTGGGCTTCAGTAGGATTAGGGAAGGTGGCAATGGTTAAGCACTTGGCTACCAGCTGAAAGGATGGTGGCTAAAACCCACACAGTTGCTCCCTGGAAGAAAGGCCTGGTGATCTGCTTCTATAAAGATTACAGCCAAGAAAACCCTACGGGGCAGTTCTGCTCTGTCATATGGGATTGTCATGAATCGGAATCAACTTGTCAGGCAACCACAACAAGCCAAGGGGGGGATGAGGGTTTGCTTTGTTGTAGTTGTTGTTGGCTGCTGTTTAGTTGGCCTTTGACTCATAGTGACCCCATGTGTTACAGAATAGAACTGCTCCGTAGACTTTTCTTTGTTGTAATCTTTCCAGAAGCAGTTCACCAGGCCTTTCTTCCACAGCACAGCGGCATGTGTTCAAGCTGCCAATCTTTTGGTTTGCAGCTGATCACAAACTGCTTGAATCGATATTTTTAGAAGTTCTTCGGTTGATTCCAGTGATCAGCCATGCTCAGAAATCGACATCCAAGAGACCCTATTTATTTAATAATTAGTACATATCCCCTTGACATATCCATCATCTTTTTAGAAATTTACTTCCCAGTGAGCTCGTAAAGAACTCAAAGTCAAGTATTATCATTGTTGTTGTTTTGTCCTGTAGTAGGTAGTCAAGAAATCATCTATTCATTATAAAATGTGGACTGATGAAGGAATGGGCCTTAATGCACTAAATTCTTGTTAGAATAACTCCATAGGACGGTGTAAAATGTGGATAAAAAAATAACAGAGTCTTAAGCAAAAGGCAGGTGACAGCAGTCATTGAACACAAATGCATGCCAGTAGGTTGGTTTTCATTTCCATTTTTGAACTTTTATTTGAAAAAGTAGGATATTCTGACATGCTTCTTCCAATCAAAGTAAATTATTTTTTGAAAACCTGAAATATTTTCATGAATACTTTCAAGTTTATCTCTAACCAAGTAACATTCAAAGGTTTTTAGTTTTAATGACTGGAGCTGTGAATCAGAAAACTAATATGTGGATACCTATTAAGAGGCAAGTAAATTAGAATGAAAAGAGAAATTATCTACTACTGAAAGAGAGCTCTAATTTACATGCAAATGCATGGAAGAAAAAACTTGTGCTGGAATTTATTTTTAATGGGTAGCAGATCTGGATAAGAGAAAGGAGGTATAAATTGATGGCATTTCAAATCCACTGCACAGAAACAGGCCAGTGTCCTTAAGGATGAACTATTTTAATAATAATCTTGCCACATGAGAAAAATGATCAATTCACCTAATTAACATTGCTTTGTAAATTATTCATCCGTGCAACTATCAGAATAAAATTAGAATCACCAGGTTCATAAATTGTCCGTGATTCTGCCTTCTGTAGTGTGAGGTGCTATATTTCGGAGGAATAGGAACTATTTTAATAAAACCTCATTTCAGATGGTATAAAAAATAAGGGCATTGGGTGCTATGATAAATTTGCTCTTACCAAACAAGTATGTTTAGTTATTTTGGGATTAATAGGGAGCTAAGCCTATTGACCCATGCATTGGTCAGTTTGTTGTACAGTGGTGGCTTTCGTACTGCTGTGATACTAGGAGTTATGCCACCAGTATTTCGGTCACTGATGGCGGGCCATCTACTTCTGAAAATTAGCCAGTGAAAACCTTATGGATCATGACAGAACATTGTCCCACTCATTTGCTTTGGACAAGTCATCAGGAGGAATTAATCCCTGGAGGAGTCCATCATGTTCGGTGAGGTAGAGGGCCAATGAGGGTGAGGGAGACTCTTGGTGAGATGGATTGGCACAATAGTCACAACAATGGACTCAAACATGCTGGTGATTGTGAGGATGACACAGGACCAGACAGCATTTCTTTCTGTTTTACATATGGCCACCATGAGTTGGACTAGACTCAACCGCAGCTGTTTATCTATCATCTATCTATTTATTTATCTCTGTATGCCTATTGACTAATTGTGATTTTAAAAAGTTTCTCTAGTGCAGTGGCAATAAGCTGGGGGTTTTGACATTTGTGAGCTGGAGACTTCTTTGCCTCATAAATGGAACTTCTACTACTCTTCTTTCCCTAAATATTCAAGACGCAGAATTCATTATGGCAGCCAAATGATGTAATGTGAATGATGTCAAACGATTTCTCATCTTTGTTCTTCCCCTACAGCTAGCAACAACATATATGTATCTATGCATGCATATGTATGCAGGTATGAAGTTCTTTGCTCAGTACTAACTTTTTAGCTCATACTCAGAACCCTCCACGGTGTTTCTTCTCCCTGAGAATCAAATCCAAAGTCCCCACCATGACCTATAAGTTCGGAAAAGAGGTTGTCCTCTTTATCTTTTGAATTCCATTTTCCACTCCAGCTCTCACTTGCCCTACTCTGGCCTTTTTTTTTTTTTTCTTTTCTTTTCCTTTAATTTCCTGAGCTTGTTCCTGTCTTAGGTTTGCACTATTTGGTAACTTTGCCTGGAACACTCTGCCTTCTGATATTCCTATAACTGACTCTTTTTTTTTCTCATCCAGTTCTCACCTTAAATAGCAGCTCTTCAGAGAGACCTTCACTGGTTTCTCTAAGGGAACTACCCTGTAACTCTCCACCCCGTGATCATCAAACTTGAACATGCTTAAAAACTTGTGAGCAGCCATCTAAGATATAACTATTGGTCTCTACTTGTTCTGAGAAAAAGAGAAAGAAGGAAACCAAAGATTCAAAGAAGAAACTAATCTGCAGGACAAATAGTCTATGTGAGCCATGGCCTCATCTATCCTGAGACGAGAAGAACTAGATGGTGCCCGGCCACCACTACAAACATTTCTCATCAGGGCCACAATAGATGGACCCTGGGAGAATGGGAGAAAAATGTGAAACAGACCTCAAATTTCTAAAGCAACAAACAAAAAACCAAAAAGTAACTACTGGACTGGTTAGACTGGAGGACTCCTCGAGACAATTGTCCTGAGATACACTTCAAATCTTGAACTGAAACTAACCCTTGAGGTTACCTTGTAACTAAATAACAGATCGGCTCTCAAAATAATGAATATCACCCTTAAGTACTGTGCTCCTTTAAAAAATCTCCTATATGGGATCAAACAGTCAACAATTACTTTAAAATAAAGATGAGAATGTAAGGGGGCAGGGAAACTAGATTAACAGAAACAGAAAAACCAGAACGAAAATACTGAGAATGTTCCTCCATTGTGAATAATGTAACCAATGTCACTGACCAGCTTGTATAGAAATTGTTGAATGGGAACATAAACTGCTGTGTAACCTTCACTGAAAATGCAATAAAACATTATTTTAAACAACAAATAACTAACTTGAGAGAGCATCACAATCACCTGCAGGGCTTGTTAGAGGGAGATTGCTGAACTCCACCCCCAGTTTTCTCATCCAGTACCTCTGAGTGAGCTGAAAATGTGCATTGCTAACAAGTTCCCAAGTGGTGTTGATGCCACTGACCCAGAAACCACATGTTGAGAACCACTGCTCTATGACATGATCTTTTTTAATTCTCTGCATGATACACCACTATCTGATATTTTCTCTTGTTCATTTAAGGATTTATTTACTGATTGTCATCTCCATTAGAATGTAGGCTCTACAAAAGAAGGAAACCTGTTTGTCTTGTTCATTGCTGTACCCCCAGTGCCTAGAACAATGTCTAGCACGTAAATAAACTCATTGCCATCAAGTCGATTCCAACTCACAGTGACCCTATAGGACAGAGTAGAGCTGCCTCATAACGTTTCCCAGGCTGTAATCTTTATGGAAGCAGATCACCACATCTTTCTCCTGTAGAGTGGCTACTGGGTTCAGACTGCCGACCTTACAGCTAGCAGCTGAGTGCTTAACCACTGCACCACCAGAGCTCTTACTCCATAATAGGCGCCGAGTAAATATTTGTTAAATTATTGATCAACAAATACCTCTGCACACTCCTTCTACTGCCAAGTGCTGGGTGAGGAGCCAGAGAGTCTAGGATTATTATGCATGGCCCTTTCTCTGTAGGGCTCAAAAACTGCTGAGGAAAATGAAGGAAACAAAAGACTCAAAGAAGAAACTAGTCCATAGGACTAATAGCCCAAGTGAATCATGACCTCGCCTAGCCTGAGACCAAAAGAACTAGATGGTGCCCAGCTGCCACTACAGACCATTCTGACCAGGAACACAATAGAAGGTCCCAGACAGAATGGGAGAAAAATGTAGAACAAAACTCAAATTCCTAAAAAAGCCTAGATTTACTAGACCGATAGAGACTAGAAGAACCCCTGAGACTATCATCCTAAAACAGATACTCTTTGAACTTGCCACTGAATCTACTTCCAGAGGTCAACTTTCATATGAATAATAGACTGGCTTATATAATAAACAATATCACCAGTGAGTACCATGCTCCCTTAAATAATCAACTCTATGAAATCAAGCAGTTCAACATTAACCCTAAAGTAAAGATGAGAAGGTAAGGAGGGTCAGGGAAGCTAGATTAATGGAAACAGGACAAAGAGAATGAAAATAATGAGAATGTTGACACATTGTGAAAAATGTAACCAATGCCATGGAACAATTTGTATAAAAATTGTTAAATGGGAGCCTAATTTGCTATCTAAACTTTCACCTAAAACACAATAGAATGTTATAAGAAAAAAAAGAAAAAAGCATTGAAGAATACCGCCTTATGCCCCCAACAAGTACACAATCACTAATACAATGTGATAATCCCAATCACAAATGCATTGTGACCTCACACAAAAGATTCTGATCAAATGATGGTTTTCCAGCATTTGGATGAAAATGAATGAGGTTATGGAAGCATGTCCTGATTGTTAGCTTCATAACCTTTTAAACTGTGTGTGTGTCTGTAATATAAACATGACCTTGATAACTGGAAAATGCTAAAGAGCTCCTTGGTTGGCGGTCTCTCAGCAGGACTCGTTAAGAATTTGCTGTTTTAAGATGACTTTGGATGGAAAAATAAGCGATTTTTTTTCTCTTTTGCATTTAGAAAGCCCACCAGATTCTGTGTTTGAAATAGGTTCTTTAGTGTTTCCTTGTCAGAAAACTCATCTTTCTAAATCAATTATTAAAACAAACAAAAAACTCTGAAGCCAAATAAAAAAATCCCATTGTTGTCAAGTTGATTCCGATTCATAGCAACTCCATAGGACAGAGTAGAGCTGCCCCTTAAGGGTTCCAAGGCTGTAATCTTTACAGAAGCAGACTACCTTATCTTTCGCCCATAGAACGGCTGGTGGGTTCAAATCACCGACCTTTCAGTTAGCAGCTGAGCACTTAACCTTTGCACCACCACGGCTCCTGAAGCCAAATAGAAAAGGAAGAAGAAGAAAAAAGGAATTTGGAGTGTTAACAAAAGAGAACAGAGGAGAACATGTGACAAAAAGAACAGAGGAGGTTTGAGGTTTTTAAGCGCAATCATATTTGAATATCCAGTTGGTTTAGTTTCATCAATTTTCAGGGAGAGTGATAAATACTGAGTCAATGCCATCTTGCCCTTTTTCTTGAAGATCAAATTATGATTGAAACTTAGTCACCTGGCTAAATTGGTAGCCCGGGTCTCCTCCTTGTTAGAGATTAGTTGCCTTCTTTCAGCCTGTGGGAGCTCTGGTGGTGCAAAGCAGAACATCAGCAGTTCAAATCCACCGGCCACTCCTTGGAAGCCCTATGGCGTGGTTCTACTCTGTCCTATAGGGTCGTTGTGGGTTGGAATTGACTTGGCGGCACTGGGTTCAGCCTGTGAGGAGGCATTTTATTTGCTGCAGGGGAAGACAGAGCATGTTGTAAACTAGCCCCCACCCCCCAAAAAAGTGATTCCTCGGTTCCCAGATTAAGACTCTGTTTAACATTAATTTTCATAAGAATAAACGAGTTGTAATATTTTGAGTACATCAGAGGTAAATAAAAGCAAACCAGGTCACAAAACAAATGGGTAGAGAGATGCCTGCCTATTTCGTAGCAATTAGCTGGGTGATTGGTTATTGTTTTGCCCGGAGTTTTACATGGCAAAATCAAATTTGGAGATTAGATTGGGAATAACGCCAGGCATTTGCTACGTTTATTACCAATTACTTTTTGAAGGCTGTACTTAAGCAAAAACAAAACAAACGATTCAAATTTCAATGTCATAAGCAGGATTTCTGACATGGAAAGTCTCATTTAAAATTCGAACCTGGGGAAGAAATTCATTAGTTGACTATTACCTTAAGTCTTTGGGCTGTGGTAAGGAGAAAGTGGCATTAAAAATTATTTGTTGAGCAATTGCCTTTTCAAGTCCTTTGAAGTGTACAAAGTGTAAAAGATGTATATTTATGAAACGTGGTTCGTTGAAGATCCGTTTAGGCACGCCTATATTCAGAGCCACTGTTTCGAACATTCTAATTGCCAGCACCATATTAAAGTCATCCATGTTTTAAAAAATGTCTCTACATTTTTATTATTGCAGTGTTCTGCACAGTGGGTTATAAATATTTGTACACCTAAGTGGAATTATGTCTCTTTGTAGCTCCATAAGGTAGATACGTAGAAAAGAAGAATGTTTTCAGCATCAAAAAAAAAAAACAAAAACAAAAACCCAAGAAGATCTTCTGAATCAGTTCTTTCAACTCCGCTTTTGCTTTATGTTGTTAGTTTCCGGCAAGCTGACCCTGACTCATGGCAATCCCACGTACAACAGAAGGAAACATCGCCCAGTCTTGCACCATCTCCATGATTGTTGGTACGTTCCAGGTCCACTGTGGCCATTGCGTAGTGCTTTCCAACCTAGGGGGTTCATCTTTCAGCACCGTATCAGATAATATTCTGTTGTGATCCATAGGATTTTCACTGGCTAATTTTGAGAAGTAGATTGCCAGGCCTTTCTTCCTAGTCTGTCTTAGTCTGGAAGATCTAATGAAACCAGAGTAAAGCTGCTCCATAGGTTTTCCTAGGCTGTAATCTTTGTGGGAACAGATTGCCATGTCTTTTTTCCTGTGGAGCCACTGGGCAGATTTGAACCACTGACCTTTATGTTAGCAGCTAAGCACTTTAACCATTATGACCCCAGGGCCACTACAGTTTCTAATTAACCTGTTGAGGTTGAGTCAAATCTGACTCATAGTGACCCTATAGGACAGAGTATAACTGCCCCAGAGAGTTTCCAAGGAGCGGCTGGTGGTTTCGAACTGTCCACTTTTCGGTTAGCAGCTGCAGCCCTTAACCACTATATCACCAGGGTTTATCATCTCTAATTACACTTACTCAATTCTGCCATTGTAGTGCAAAAGCAGCCACAGACAATACGTAAATGATTGGGCATGGAAGTGTTCCAATAAAACTTTATTTACAGATACTGAAATGTGAATTTCATGTAATTTTTAAGTGTCACAAAATGTTCTTCTGATTTTTTTTTTTCAACCTCATGGGTCTTACAAAAATGAACAGCGGTCTGGACTTGGCCCTTGGGCCACAGTTTGGCAACCTCTGTCACTGGCTTTTGTTTGTTAAAAGAAAGCTTTGGCATTTACTGAGTGAGATGGAAACCAATCGGAAGTCTTTGAACTGAAGAGTGATGCAATCTGACTTAGGTTTCAACAGAATGGGTCTTCCTTTTGTCTTGACAGTAGACTGAAAAGTGTCAAGAGTTGAAAGAAGGGACTGAAACAGGGTGATCTCCTATAAATATTAACTACATTTTTAATGTTTTTAAATTTAATTTAAATTGTTGTGGCTGGAACTACCATTTGTATTTCCAAATGCATATTTGCAATTTCCACTAGTGGACAATGAAACCTCATGATTCCATCCTAGTATAACAGTGTTTAAAGTAAATATGTTCTATCGAGAAGCATATCAATAGATCAAAAAAGAGCTACAGGGCAAAAAATTCTGTTTATATTTATATTTCATAGCCTTGAGAAGGAGTTATCATTGAGAAAGAAAGTTTACCTCTTATGTGGCGTGTGCTTTTTATCTCTGACTTCAAAGCAATGCTCTTCTGTTTATGTTTTTAGTATCGGCCTGTTTGCATTTAACTAAAAATCAAAGCTGACACCAAAGCTCCTGATTCATTGAAAATGCACCACCCAGCCACCTCCTTGCTCCCAAGTACCTTCTTGATTCTGGATTTTGTACTGGAAACCGTGAGAGCTGGTGCAAATGTAGATGATATAAGAGAATGATTTCAGTCTGAAAACAGAATTTACTACAGAGCTATAAAAATGGTGCTATTAGGGCAGGCTGTCAAGAAATGATTAATACTTCTAACTGGCTATCATTTCTTTTCGTCTTCACACTGGAGCAGGCCATTAATCTGAAATTGCTACCTTCACAACGAGCGTCACCTGCTTTGTTTGGCTATAAGGACCTAGATGTCTTCTTCAGAGAAGGGAATATGACCGGATTAAGGTTTCTGCCTTAGTGGACAGATGGTGTGTGTGTGTGTGTGTGTGTGTGTGTCATACTATGTGAGTAAATGTGAAGCCATTTCTTGGCAATTAATGATGTAACATTTTATTAGTGCAAGGATGTAGTAAATGATTTATATTTCTCTCCCATTGGACCGAAAATTGAAAAATCCTCATAAAAATTGAGCCTGGAGTCATGAACATGTTTTTCAAATCCTCTGTGAGTTGAGAGGGAAAAAAAAAAAAAAAGAAAAAACAGTTTTATCTAAATGCCCATGTTTGCTTTCATTAATATCTTTGTTAATAAAGACATATTAAAACCATAAACCAAATACAAAATTTAGAAAAAAACAGGCACTCTTCTCTTTTTTACTTTTTACATTTTGGTTTGCTCTTTTAGGAGCTGCAAGCCAAAGAATGCCCATCATCTCACTGTTACTGAACGTCTCAGATGCCTAATCCCCAGAGCCAGCATCATGGCAAAGAATAAATTGGCAAGCAGCGTATGCGCCAGAAGAAATGTCAGACCTACAAAGCTTCTAATCCAAATGCAAGACAATCCAGAAAGGAGGAAAAATAAATAAATAAACAAGTTTCCTTACTGAAAAGAAAGGTAACAAAAATAACAAAGCAATGACAACTAAACAACAATAAAATTCAGTTGTGTGTCGGTTTCTGCTACTGTGGGCTTCGACTTTTAGAAACGGCTGTGCATTTATGTGGCCTCTCAGTGATGCAGAATGAGTGGTTATGGGATCCTGATCCAGGATATTTGCTGAAAAGCATCACGTCTCCATTGTCTCTGCCGACAGAGCAGTGAGAATAATTGGATTCCAAAGATAATAGAACATGCGTCTACATTTAACTTCTTCCGATGTTTGTGGGGTTTGGATTTTGGTCAGATTTATTTGTGTAGTAATGTTTTAGTTATTTAACATGCTTGCTAAAAGATGGACGTAAACATGCTTTTCCCCCATATCATCTGGCTAGCCGTGTAAGGGTAGTCTGGTTAAAATCAGCTCCAGAGAAGATAGTCGATGTAGAAATTTATTACGTAAAACTTCAAGCTTAAACCAGCATCTAACCCTGGACATGATGGAGTAACAGGCACTGGAATTACCCTGCTGCCACAAACGGTGGCTCCACTAGGGTTGGTGTCACCTGATGCGGTAACTCACAGTGTCACCCCTCCGCTTGCACCTTCTCCCATACCAGACCATACTGAATCCTCAGTATAGAATGTTTTTTGTACAAATGTTATTCTGAAATCGTAATTCCGCATATCACCCCTTCTTTTCCTTTAATTACCACTTCATTCTCAAAAAAGGTTCTTGATATAGGTTCACAAATACTAAGTACCACAACATTGTAGCTAAAACACCAGAAAATTTGACAAAATCAGAGACTATAAAAACGCTGGCAACAACAAAAACAACAGCGCGTGCCTGTAGCAGGTACAGATGAACCCTGTGTGATTCGAAGTGTCCTTGTAACTGGGTAATAATGACATCTCTGACTGGAGGACATTAGAACTTCATAAAGTAAATCAGCATAGAGCTTTAACTTTGTAGGTATATTGATACGTGTAAGCTGGGTTTATGAAAAATATTTTTGTTGTTACAACTAACTACAGAGATAGTTTTATAAAATATTATAAATTTCTGCTGAAACGCTGTATAAAAAATTTATAGACAGTCATTTTGTAGCCGGTGTGCTTCACAGCCCCTGAACCTCCCTAGTGATGCTACTGGCCATAAACGACTAGAAAATTGGGCAAAATATATGGAACAGCTCTTTTTAGATATTGGACAACAAGCATTGAAGGACTGTGATCCCTAAGAGAAGGAAAACAAACTAAGTGAGCCCTGGGATGGTCTCAACTCTATGCTTACTACTGCGTTCAAGAACAGAGAAGGCAAAGAAGAACATGGTGATCTCATTGAGTTGAGAAAATAGTGATTGGTGTTCGGGTAAGCTAAGCTTGCTGGAAGATGCAGGGCAGCATTCCATAAAAGAGGGAGCCATGGAGAAAAAGGATTTCAGATATCTGCACAGGGGTCCCCTTAGTCATTTCTGTATCCTAAGTTGGCCACAAGGCCAACCAAGTTTAAGAACAGGCGAAACGAATCCATAGTGATAGAAATAAGAGCAGTAATGGAGGCAAGGGCAGGGATTGGCTGGAAAGGGGCCTGAGAGATGGTTACACAGGTGTATACATTAAACTCCTCAAGCTGTGCACTTTATATGTGTTCATTTTATTCATGTAAATTATACCTCAATAAAGAAGTAAGTACCCAGTTTTCTGCTCAGGGGAAAGCCAGGATCGACCAGATGGCCCATCTCCCATGCGATTGCTTCTCTTTAGGAGGCCAGAGTTGTGAGTTCTCCAAGCTCCAAGTTACTCCTTTTATTGCTGTTTTACTTTTCTATTATGCAGGCCTCTTTTAGTTAGAAAGGACAGAAAATCCAGCCAAGCTGGCTCAAGCCAAAGCGAATTTGCTGGGTCCCATAACAAAAAGTGCAGCGTAGGATTGGCTTCAGGTATGGGATTAGCCATAACTAATACTTCTATAAAGATGTACAGCCTTGGAAGCCCTACGGGCAGTTCTACTCTGTCCTGTAGAGTCACTATGAGTCAAATCGACTTGACGGCAACGGGTTTGGTTTGGTATTATGAATGCATTTTACATTTGTTTTTCAATCCACTGATTTTTTTTTTCTTTTTTGAGCTTCAGTTATTATTTTATTAAGTTGTAGAAGTGTACTATGCACTTTTACAAACTCAATTTTATTTAATCCTATAAAGGCCAACAGTAGATATTAACATCATCTTTATGATAAATATACTGAGTCAGGCTCAAAGAGACTAAGTAACTTGTTCGAAGCCTCACAAGTAGAAATGGTGGGTCCTGCATTTGAACCCAAGTCTGTCTGTCTCCAAAGTTCAAGCTTTCCCACTGCACCATGCCGATTGCCATGGAGTTGATTCTGACTCATAGCAACTCATTGGACAGAGTAGAACTGCCCCAAAGAGTTTCCAAGGCTGTAATCTTTACGGAAGCAGACTGTCACATCTTTCTCCCACGGAGGGGCTGGTGGGTTCAAACCATCGACCTTTCAGTTAGCAGTTAAGCGCTTAACCACTGGGCCACCAGGGCTCCTTCGAGGCCCAATTCTTTTTATCTTTAGCCAAAGGGCGCATCTTCAAGGTGACTCCTGGAACCCTTTTGACATAATTTCAACAGTCTTTTGTAGCTTTCTTGGTTTCTCGTACAACAGAGTGTTTCTGACTCATTTTGTGCTTTGCCTGCCCTAGTCGTGGTATCTGCCATTTCTCCAAAGAGCCCACTTCCCATTAGAAGAAAATGACATTTTGGGACCACAATCTAGATACTAGGGCTACTTAGTAACACTGGGCTGGTCTTTGTTTCTCAGCTGTTTCAGTGGACAGAAATAGAAAATATGTTTTTTTCTTAAGAAAAAATACACCATGGGCCTATATGCTATTTCCAAGTCAAATTTATGATTACAGCATTTCTACTTAACTTCTTTGATTTCAATTTGAATTTCTTTTATGTTGAAAAATGTTGGTTCCTAACAGTATTTGCATAATTATCTATTTGCTTTAATCTTCATCATGTTTGTGTCTGTGTGTGTTTAAATTAAAATGTATATGTAAATTATAATAGTAGTGTATATACAAACATACATAATTAATCATATGTAAGAATAATATTACCTCTATTGTAATCTATATAATAATAATTAAAAAAACCCATTGCTGTCAAGTCTATTCCGACTCATAGCTACCCTATAGAACATAGCAGAACTGCCCCACAGGGTTTCCAAGGAATGCCGACCGTTTGGTTAGCAGCCGTAGCTCTTAACCACTGTGTTACTAGGGTTTCCATAATTTACATATACATGATTAATCGTGTGTGTGATAGAAAAATAATAACACTATTATTACTGAAATAGTTTTCTCCTTGCCCTTGTAATGCAATCCATATGGGCATGCAGTCAACTCGATGTGTTTTAAAGCCACTTTAAATAATTTCTCTGTGTACAATTAAACCACCTAACAGTACCCATTAGGTTAATTTGTTTTACATTGCTTTCACTTTTTTTTTTAAGCATCTGCTTTAATTTTATTTTATAGCTGTGTAAAACTTAAAAAAAAAACTTAAATCTATAAAAAAAAAATTCACAGAAGTTAGCTTCTATCCCTGCCCCTGCACACGTTTCCCCCCTCCCTATGGATAACCTGTTGTTGTTGTTGTTGAGAATATACACAGCAAAACACTCACTAATTCAACAGTTTCTATGTGTACAATTTAGTGACATTGATTACATTCTTCCAGTTGTGCAGCCATTCTCACCCTCCTTTTCCAAGTTGTTCCTCCCCCATGAACACAAACGCACTGCCCCTTAAGCTTTCTATCTAACCTTTCTGGTTTCTGCATTAATTTGATCTCATATTGATAGTTCTTAAAAGAGCACAATCCTCAAGGCAGACATTTTTTACTAGTTAAGTTAAATTATTGTTTGATTTTAAGACGACTTCAGGGGATAATTTTGGTTTAAGGTTTAAAGTTTATCTCAGGGCAATAGTTTCAGGTGTTCATCTAGCCTCCATGGCTCCAGAAAATCTGGAGTACAAGATAATTTAAAATTCTCTTCTACATTTTCTCCCTTTTGATCAGGATTCTTCTATAGAATCTTTGGTCAAAATGTTCAGTAATGGTAGCTGGACACCTTCTAGTTCTGTTCTCATAGCAGAGGCAATTGTTCATGGAGGCAATTAGCCACACATTCCATTTCCTCCTCCTATTCCTGACTCCCCTTCTTCCTCTGTTGCTCCAGGCAGGTAGAGACCAATTGTTGTACCTTGGACGGAGGCTTGCAAGCTTTTAAGATCCCAGAAACTATGCAACAAACGAAGAGGTAGAACAGAGGCACTAAACACATTATTAGACCAATTGACTGGAATGTCCCATGAAACCATGACCCTAAACCTCCAAACCAAGGAACCAAATCCCACGAAGTGTTTGATTGTATATAAGCAGCCTCAGCAGATAACCTTTTATTTTTAGCTTTTCTGACTTATCTTTCCATTGTTTATTTATAATATAAGCAAATGTGCATATGCATCTGTATAATGCCCATTTCTCAGATAAAATGTAGATACTACATACACTGTTTTACACCTCATTTTTTTTTTTTAATTTAACTATATATTCTGGAATCACTCCATGGCAGAAAATTGAGATATTCCTATTCCTTTTGACAGTTGCATAGTGCTCCACTGTGTGGACATTACATTGTTTATTAAACCAGTTCCCACGGATAGACATCTGAGCTCTTTCCAATCTTCTGCTACTTTAGATACAGCTGCAATTAATACTCTTGTGCATATGTCTTTTGGTGTTTTTGCTATTTTATCCTCAGGATAGATTTCTAGAAGAAAGCATGCTAGATCAAAGAGTAGGTGCACAGGTAATTGTGCTGTTGTTAGGTGTCCTCAAGTCGGTTCTGACTCATACCCCATGCACAACAGAATGGAACTCTGCCTGGTCCTGCGCCATCCTCACAATTGTTGCTATGTTTGAGCTCATTTCATTGTTCCAGTCGCTGTGTCAATCCATCTCATTGCTTTAGCAAATATACTGAGCAAATTATTCTAGAAGCTGAACTGTATGAAGAAGAATGCAGCATCAAGATTGGAGGAAGACTTAATTGTACTCTAAGTTGCTAAATTCCACCTACCATTTTGTTTTCCTACCAGCAATGCAGGAGCATGCTTCTTTTCCCACAGCTGTACCAACAGATTATTTTTGCCAACCTAGTAGGTGAACAATAGTATTTACTTTACTGCAAAATGTCAAATTGTCAGAGCAGACTCAAGCAAATCATGGAGCTTACCTAACATCAAACTTTACTAATGATTCAAATAACAAAGCAAGCAGCAGCAAAAAGATACAGTGTTCTTCTCTGGAGGGGTCAAAACTCATGAGATACAGTTTTCAAAAAAACATTCATCTCTCTAACATTGGAATGTGTTTCAGTGTCAGATTAAGACGAATATTGACAATGTGTGTGGCACAACTCAGCCTAGAGGAAGCCATCTAATTTGGGGGCATCTTAGTTCTTGTACTGTAAAGTTATATACTGTAGTTTTTATGTATTCAGTTCCTATACTGTACAGTTCAGAGCTGTATCTGGTACACTTGGGTGGTACAAATGGTTAATGTATTTGGCTGCTAACCAAAAGGTTGGCAGTTTGAGCCCACCCAGAAGTGCCTTGGAAGAAAAGCCTGGCAATCTACTTCCAAAAAATCAGCCATTGAAAACTACGTAGCATGGTTCTACTCTGACACGAGAGATTGGCATGAGATGGAATCAACTCAATGGCAACTGGGTAGTTGTGTGAGAGTCTATGAGATTCAACTTCCATTCTCCCGCTAGCCCTTCTCCATACATTCATAAATTCCAGGTTTGTTTATGCTAAGCAATCTAGACAAACCAAGCGTGTCCTGGCAAAGCGATTAGAATGTTTAAAGGGAGGTCCATTTGGAGTAAATGCCAAGGAGAGAGGGGGAGTTGCTGGCCTGCTATGGATGCTCTCCTTCCCAGTATCTCAGGGATTTTAAAGAGTATCTTTCTCAGAAGTCAAGGTTGAGCATCTTTTCTTATCTGTAAAGTCTATCTGTATTTCCTCCTGTGTGTCCATATCCATTGCTTATTTTTCTAATAGGATCATAGACCCTTTTTTTACAAAGTTCTTTGTGTATTAGGATATTAATCTTTGGTATAAGTTGCAAATAATTTTTTTACTGTCGCACAATTTATATTTTTCTTTGCTTAAGGGGTAAAAGTTTATTTTTAAGTAGTCACATTCATCAGCCTTTTATTGCATCTGCATTTTGAATTACAATTAAGAAAGCTTTCTGCATATTCAGCTATAGAGAAATCATCGATGTTTTCTAATATTTGCATTGTTTCATTTTCTTTACATCTAACTTTTTGACCATTTGGAAATTGTCATAATGTACAATTTTGTCTTTTTTAGTATAGTGACCCAGTTATTCAAACATCACCTATTAAAATGGCCATCTTTACCCAACTGAGTTATGATTCTGAACTTACTCTGCACTAAATCTGCAGTGGAGGCTTGTGTGTTGCTATGATGCTGAGCAGGTTTCAGTGGAGCTTCCAGACCAAGACAGACTAGGAAGAAAGGTCTGGTGATCTGTTTCTGAAAAATCAGTCAGTGAAAGCTCCGTAGATCCCAATGGTCTGATCCTATTGTGCATGGAGTCATCGTGAGTTTGGGGGCTGACTCAAGAGCAGCTAACAACAACAACAGTTTGCCTGTTACACACTGGGCCCATTTCTGCATTTTCTATTCTCATCCACTGTTCTGTACATTCATTCACGCACCAATATCACACCACTTAATGTTTGGAGGCTTTATTTACGTGTTAATGTCTGGTAGGGTAAACCACCCTCCACCTCACTGTTGTTCTTTTTTAGGAGTTTCCTGATGATTCTTGCTTTTTTTGTCCTGCCAAATGAACTTTATAATTAGCTTGTCTCTCTCCAGAAGGAGAAGGGGGTGGAGTTCTGTATTTTTATTGAGGTGACATTGCATTTGTAAATTAAGTTACAGAGAATTGGCCTTTTCATGATGCCATGTTTTCCTATGCTGCTGTGTCCTTCCTTTTTGTTGAGGCTCCCCCAGATGTCTGTTAGTTTGTCATACTGTGGGGGCTTGTGTGTTGCTGTGATGCTGGAAGCTATGCCACTGGTATTCAGAAATCAGCAGGGTCACCCATGGCAGAAAGGCTTCAGCTGAGTCTCCAGACTAAGACAGACTAGGAAGAAGGTCTCGGCAGTCTACTTCTGAAAAGCACTAGCCAGTGAAAACGTTATGAATAGCAGTGGAACATTGTCTGATGCAGTGCCAGACGATGAGCCTCTCAAGTTGTAAGGCACTCAAAACACTACTGAGGAAAAGCTGCCTCCTCCAAGTAGAGTCGACCTTAATGATGTGGATGAAGTACAGCTTTTGGGTCCTTCATTTGCTAATGTGGCACGACTCAAAATAAGAAGAAACAGCTGCAAACCTCCATTAATAATCAGAATGTGGAATGTACAAAGAGTATGAATCTAGGAAAATTGGAAATCAGCAAAAATGAAATGGAACACATAAACATTGATATCCTTGGCATTAGTGAGCTGAAATGGACTGGTACCGGCAATTTTGAATCAGACAATCATATCGTCTACTATGCCATGAATGGCAATGTGAAAAGGAATGGTATTGCATTCACTGTCAAAAAGAACATTACAAGGTCTTTTTGAAGGACAAGGCTGTCAGTGATAGGATAATATCCATATGCCTACAAGGAAGACCAGTTAACAAGAATATTATTCAAGGCCAAAGATGAAGAAATGGAAGATTTTTACCAACTTCTGCAGTCTGAAATTGATCAAACATTCAATCAAGACACACTGATAATTACTGGTGATTAGAATGCAAAAGTTGGAAACAAAGAAGAAGCATTGGTAGTTGGAAAATATGGCCTTGGTAATAGAAAAGATGCCAGAGATTGCATAATAGAATTTTGCAAGACCAATGACTTCTTCATTGCAAATGCCTTTTTTTCATCAACACAAATGGCAACTATACACATGGACCTCACCAGACGGAATATACAGAAATCAAATGGATTACATCTGTGGAAAGAGACGATGGAAAAGCTCAATATCATCAGTCAGAACAAGGCCAAGGGCCAACTGCGGAACAGATCATCAATTCCTCATACGCAAGTTCAAGTTGAAACTGAAGAAAATTAGAACAAGTCAGTGAGAGCCAAAGTATGACCTTGAGTATATACCACTTGAATTTAGAGACCATCTCAAGGATAGATTTGATGCGTTGAACACTAATGGCTGAAGAGCAGACGAGTTGTGGAATGATGTCAAGGACATCATACATGAAGAAAGCAAGAGGTCATTAAAAAGACAAGAAGGAAAGAAAAGACCAAAATGGATGTCAGAAGAGACTCGGAAACTTACTCTTCAAAGTCTAGTAGCTAAAGCAAAAAGAAGAAATAATGAAGTAAAAGAACTGAACAGAAGATTTCAAAGGGCAGCTTGAGAAGACAAAGTTAAGTATTATAATAACATGTGCAAAGAGATGGAGAGAGAAAGCCAAAAGGGAAAAACATACTCGGCATTTCTCAAGCTGAAAGAACTGAAGAAAAAATTCAAGCCTTGAGTTGCAATAGTGAAGGATTCCATGGGGAAAATATTAAATGATGCAAGAAGCATCAAAAAAAAAAAAAAAAGATGGAAAGAATACACAGAGTCATTATACCAAAATGAAACGGCCAATGTTTAACCATTTTGAGAGGTAGCAGATGATAGGGAACCAATGGTACTGAAGGAAGGAGTCCAAGCTGCACTGAAGGCATTGGCAAAAACCAAGGCTCCAGGAATTGAAGGCATAGCTATTGAGACGTTTCAACAAACCCATGCAGCGTTGGAGGTGCTCACTCGTCTATGCCAAGAAATATAGAAGACAGCTTTCTGGCCAACTGACTGGAAGAGATCCATATTTATGCCTATTCCCAAGAAAGGTGATTCAACTGAATGTGGAAATTATAGAACAACATCATTAATATCACAAGCAAGCAAAATTTTGCTGAAGATCATTCAAAAATGCTTGCAGCAGTATATCGACAAGAAACTGCCAGAAATTCAGGCCAGTTTCAGAAGAGGACGTGGTACCAGGGATATCATTGCTGATGTCAAATGGATCAGGGCTGAAAGCAGAGAATACCAGAAGGATGTTTACCTATGTTTTATTGACTATGCAAAAGCATTCCACTGTGTGGATCATAACAAATTATGGATAAAATTTCAAAGAATGGAAATTCCAGAACACTTAATTGTGCTCATGTACATAGATCAAGAGGCAGTCTTTCGAAAAGAACAAGGGGATACTGAGCGGTCTAAAGTCAAGAAAGGTGTGCATCAGGGTTGTATCCTTTCACTGTACCTATTCAAACTGTATGCTGAGCAAACAATCTAAGAAGCTGGACTATATGAAAAAGAATCGGACATCAGGTTTGGAGGAAGACTCACTAACAACCTGCTTTATGCAGATGTCACAATCTTCCTTGCTGAAAGTGAAGAGGACTTGAAGCACTCACTAGTGAAGACCAAAGATCACAGCCTTCAGTATGGATTACACCTCAACATAAAGAAA